>NC_064029.1:17814125-18133372 GCF_917208135.1 Athalia rosae | reverse complement strand
TCTCCTCGTACACGTTGCAGTAAGGTTGCTTCGATTACCATCGATTCTTCCGAATATTACATCCGGTGGCCGGGGAGGGTCTCGTAGTCACGGAGGCGCGATCAATTACCGGGACTGACTTTTCTGACGTGTAACGAGATGATGTTTCGCCGGGGAATTCGTACATTTATTTTCTTTCACGCGATCGCTAGCCGAAATTGCCGAGTCGGACACGATCGCGATAAATATTTAGCTGTTTTTATTTAGAAAAAAGATTTTTTTCACAGCGAGCTATGCAAATTGAACTCGAGGCTAAGACCCGCGTTATTTGTCGTCCGAGTCAGCGACGAGCATATTTCGGGGTCGTGGAATTCTTCGAGGGGGGGAAATAAACGTTACGCGGAGATATGAAAATTGCGATAAATCGGGATAATAGAAATGCTCGCGTAATAAAAACCTCGGAAACTTATTTGGCGTGCGTGTGCTGTGTCGCGGGTTTGCGTCGGGTGAATTACATTCGTGATATAACGAGTCGGTTAGGATAACTTACTTTGGTCCAATTAAACGCCAGCAGTACCGACACCACGGATTTAGAAATCTGAGTGTCCGGCGGTCGCGTTCTCGCGAACGTCGGAAACTCCGACTTGTCCGATGTTTCTCGATGCGTGCAAAACTGCCAAAGAATGGGAAGAAAAATTATTATCACAAAATTCACATCGTGTGTCGAATAAACTGAAAATAACGTCAAATATCCCACATACTGTCGACATAAATATTTTCCAAATGGAACGAAAGCTCCTGCCGCACGGAAAAATTTTCCCATTGCAGCGAATGTATTTTTACGCGTGCGGCGTGTGTCGAATATTTATTCGTCCTTACCTGCAGTGGTTTGAATGGAAATAAAAAAAAAATTTTAAAGAAAAAGAACTACGTAACAACAATTTCATTATCTCGGAGATTGCTCGGTATTCGTTTACTTGGAAGAGTAAAGAAAAAGAAAAAGAAAAAGAAAAAAAGAAAAAAAAAAAGGAAAAAAGGAACGGAATGGAAAGAAACGTTGAGGACAAGATAAGCCTTGAAGCAAACTAGTTCTGGATTTGCATTTTGCTTCTGGGTTAGTTCAGCTTTGTCAGGTATAAGAGTATACGTAGTTTCGAACAACTCGCGTACATCTCTGTACATGAGACTCCGTTCCACAAACACGTTTAGCGAAAATATATCGTTCGCATACACACGGAATGAAAATTAAGTCACGTGTCCAGTTGCCGGTGCAACGCGCTCTATTCCCCGCTGCAAATACTCCGACTTATACCGTGTACATATTTCTACGCGAGCGTACGATCGCATGGGGGAAAAAAAAAAAAAAAAAAAAAACGAAGAAACGTAAAAAAGAACTTCAATCCGCCGCTGTAATTGAATTCAAATGACGCCCGTATCGCCGCTCGCTTCTTATTCCCCGTGCGGTAACTTTCCATATAACACACGCGAGTCGAACCGAATTTTTATTCGATAGGGAGTGAGAAAATTTTGCGAAATTCCGCCGGATGAGGGTGCTCTCGAGGCGGGGTGTGCGTATATTTACGGGAGCCGTTTTAATCGTCGCGAAATCGGGGGCTAGAAGCTCGCGGGGTTTTTTTTTTTTTTTTCGCGGACCACCGCGGCGGTGACCCAAAAATGGTGAATTAGATAAGAATAAGTCGCGGTTCGTTCGTGCGCGATATTCGCCTCCCTCCCCGATTTTATCGGAGCCGTAGGTGAGGGCGACGTGGTGCGGAAGCCCTGGAATATAATGATAGCGAGTATATGGAAGGCGCGTGGCGCACGCGGACTTCCGGCTATTCTAAAAGCGGGCTTCGTGCCCTCCCCTGCTCTCGCGCCTTTGTCGCCCTTACATCCTTCCATTTCTGAAGCGAGGTAGGCACGGGGTACTCGGAGAATTACCGCCGGCTTCCAACACCCACGACGTCTACTATCTCAAGTATAATTGCGACCTGACGCAGTCGTAAATTTACCCTCGACTCAACTTTCCTCGTTTGTTATCTGAGACCGTCGCGCGATGACGTAAAGCTGCATAACGTTTTCCATAATAACGCGGAAATATCTGTATTATACACACGTTCCGCGCGTCGAGCTTCGCCTTCTGATCACCTTCTTTTTTTTTTCCATCCGTTACGCGCACCAAACTCCGTGTACTCGAAATCGTTAGACGAAGAAGATCTGATTAAAAATTTAATTACCTTCGTCGCACCTGGTTCGCTCGCGAGTTCCGGACAAAAAGGGGGATGAAACGAAGAAAATTGAAGATGATAAAAAGAAGGCACATCTTACGTAAGAGATCATCGGGATGTTGAAGGCTGCCGCCATCCGGCCCTCGTGAATGCACGTTTCCTGCGGTCCGATGTACGCGCTCACATTTTTCGTCCAGAGGTCGGCGGTCATCAGGATGCTCGTTTCCTCTTCGCCGTACGTCTCCGCTACTATGAAATCGAGCTTATGCCCTCGTTTGGCCAGCTCACCGGCGTTCACCTTTGGATAAAAATCGTCCGGAATTTAGAGGTGACTTTTACGAACGACCAACAAAACAAAGACCGACATGGGGATCGGAGAAAAGCTGGAGGTTCGAAACGTGCGGGCGTTTGATTTTTTTTTCTTTCCTCAATTTCGACATCGCGCTTGCGAAATTCTGAATAATTCATATCGTGCGAGATTCGTTGCGCGTAATCTGTGGGTATACAGAGTTCGGGTGGAGCGAAATGATTCCCTGGGTAATTAATCACCGCATCGTAACGCGGATAGCGCGGCGTTAAAATTGCGAAACTGTTGTGAAAATTCATGCCTTCTACTGTCGAGTATCGAGTAATCGGTGGAAACTGCGATACGATTTTCATTCGCGTTTTTTTTCAACGTCCTTCAATTTCGTACAAAGTTTTTCATTTTTCAACGCACGTTCTGAGACGTTGTTGATTAGGCTCAACCGACAACCCGTCGAGACCCGGGCAAGGGCTCGATCATCAATTAGCTCGAGAAACAATTAGGGTACTCCTCGAGTGAAAATTCGAGCTTTTCTTTTTGGCTTTATTACCGGTGGCGGAGGTACAGGTAACGCGAGGGGAGGTCCGGCGCGAGAAGCTGAGTGCCGCGAAAAAAGGGAGTTCGCGGTGTGTACGTAAGGGATATACATAGGTATACGCGCGAAAGCGGCGTGAAATATTCTGAAAACGTGAAGGGGAGCTCGGATTTCGTTCGGGGAAAAACTTTCGCAGGTATTATAAATCCGGTAAATCGCGAATCTGCGTAGCACCGCCGCACAGCGATGTAAGGTGGAAAAGTTCTCCCCTTTCCCCCCCCCCCCCCCTCATTCCTCTTTCTCCGTAAATATACAGTCGCGTTCGATGCACGAGTATCAGCGTTATAAATATAACTCACCTCTTCGACGGCCAGATTAATCGCCCCCGATATTCGATACCCCGGTCTCTGGTACTCGAGGTCCCCAGGTCTTCGTTTCGAACCGGTGAGATACCCCAGAGTGAACGTCCTCGCGTCAACACCCCCGAAAAACAAGGCGAGCAAAGCCGTGAGGAGGACGCATGTCCGTCTGGCCTCCACTTCTCGCATGCCCGATGTCCAATCTTGAAAAGTTATCGAAACGTGAACGGGAGATTAGATTCGATCCGGATTGGGAAGTTCGATTTTTACAGCTATTCTCGAAATGGAAAGTTGACCGGTTTACGCTTTTCCTTTTGCACTCTGACGGTGGAAGAGAAACTTTTTTGCGAGTTTGTGCGTTCGCTCGCCGATCGCAAACTGAGAATTGAGAAAGGTGGTCTAGGCAAAAGACACTTTGGGTTACTCAGAGACTAGGAGTGCGCCGCTATGCGGTGGTAATGGATAAAACCAGTAAGCCCCATGGGGTCGCAATAAAGACAATCAGGCACCCAGTGCGGCCGTGTGTTCGCCGCTTTTTCGCCCCCCCCCCCCCCCCCCCAGGTTCACCGTCTGCACCATCGTGCACCAGAAACGGAGTTTCGTCTTTACGACCAATCTGCGGGGAAAATTAATGGATCTTCTTCTTAAAAGTCATTGAATTAAATCGAACCTCCGAGGAGAACGGAGAGATATCTTCGCCTCTCCCTCCTCCGATGTTGTCCAAACAGTAATTAACGATATCGGAGCTCTCCGCATTATACATCCTCCTTTTGTTCGTTGATTTTTTTCCCCTATATCTTGTCATAATCAGTCATCGCTTTTTGTTCCGGTTAATCCGGTGATTGTTTTACTTCTCCTCTTCTATTTTTTTTTCTGCTCTGCGTAAAAGTTGTCTTTCGAAATGAGTCAAAGCAGCCAATAAAAGTCACGCATAATAGGCTGCAGGGCGCACAATTCTCCCATGTGGATCGAGCGTATATTCTTGATATATGGGGGTCGGAGAAATGAAGAAACCTTTCTGTTTCATGAATTTCGATGCCCATAAAGATCAGGAGAGCTTATACAAGCCATTCGTCATTCCGTCGAGTGCCTGTATAGATTCACGCGAATCGACTGCAGATTTTTCACTTCTCAGTTTATGCTACGTCCGCACCGTGAGATAAAATCGAATTTTTTCCCGATACGCGATATTCGCAGCTCTTTCGAGAACGTGACTCGCTCGTTTCTCTTCTACAACGGCGTCAACCGTAACGACGCGAACGCGTTACGCGCATCGCGACCTGTTTCACGGTAATTAGAAAAAAAAAAAATCCAGAAATTTGAGCAGCCGATCGAGCCGAGCGGCCTGTTGAAATACCGTAGCTAGAAAAGAATTGCGTAAGCGCTAGACACGTCTGTCAATGTCCTCTGAATCGTTGTCGCACACTTGCGCAACGTGTAGTCCGTGTCACGTGATAAGAGACATGTACCTCGCGGTTCGTACGGGGCAGGCACGGGACAATTTTCGGATCACCTGTGTTCGTCCGCCGAATTTTTTTCGCACGAGCAGAAAAGAGGGGAGACGCCGCGGCGTCTCGCGTTCGGAAGGTATCAACGGCGGGCAGGATTTCGCGAATCGTTTCGCTCTTTTTTTCGCAACCTGTACGCGATCGCGGTGCGATAATTCGTCGGGCGATTCGCGGGTCACCTTTCTTTTTCCGGGGAGTCGGACCGTACCGATATCGTCGGAGTCCTCCCGCGCGTTCCTCCGCGCCTCATGGTATTAATAACCCCGTTGGGCCTATTTTAACAACACATCAAAACCGACCGCGAGGTCGACGCAATATTTTAAATATATGGTTCCGAAAGTTACGTAAGGTTATCATTGACGCTAACAGCCGTCCGCCAAGGTTATACCTACAACGCCGTTATTCGACAATTAAAAAACATTCTAATACACCGAACTTGGCAACCTTTTACCCAACGTATCATCGCCGTACGATTTACTACACGAACACGATCGCTTACAAACGTTTTATTGCGGATGAAATATTAATCGCGTAACTCGACAGCGTGTGCGATGTATACCGTACATTATGTGCTGTTCGATTGGTGTAATTTTTCAAGACAATAATTTTGTTTCCGAACGAATAATAAAAATTTCCGACGTTTTTTACGCGCGTTTCTACGCGCGATTCATACATCGGGATGATTTATCTCCCTCTCGTTTCACCCTGTGGGAAGAAATTAACGGGGGGAAATTTTATTATATTTTTTCAATTCCAACGAACGAGAGAAGTTGGGCGCGATATGATTTCGTTACATTTCTCTCGGTCTCTGTGACCGTTAACGACTCTTTTTTAGAGTTCCAGGGAGGGCTGGACCCGAGAGAAGTGAACGCAGGTTTCCAGTTCGTACAAAGTCAACAGTGGCGGCTTTTGAACCGCGGGTGCCGAGCCCCGAGTGAAAAAAAACCCCTACGTTATACTATCGAAGTTTTTCACAGCCAATTTTGAGGCGTCGTGAGGAAATCCGCGTGCGTTAGCTATAAGCTACTTCGCACGCTCCGTTTGCTGCATATCCGTTTGAGTTTTATTTACGAATTATATAGTTTTACCAGTCATCGCCGCTACTGTACGACCCGTTTAGCACCTCGTCATAATTTTCTTTGGAACGTAAAAATTCACGGCAAAAGATTTACCGGTAATTTTATTTTTTATAGGTACGGATACGTATATATATTTGTTACTATTTTTAGCTTCCACGTTACGCACCGCACGTGCGACAAATTTATTAAACTGCGGTTCAGAATGGAGCTGATGTTGTTTTTTCTTTCCTCGTTTTTTCCTCGACAGAGCGTCGAATCTTACTCAAAATTTTATAGCGTTTACGGTCGACTTTTTCGCTCGGGTAGCCTGATCGTTTTCTCGAAAAAATGCGTTTCCTAATTCTTCTATAAACGGGTCGGTCGGGATCACGTTGTCCTCGTCGCAAACGTTGATCCGGGGTCAGAGTTCGTGGATTTATGGCGACCGAAGTCAACCGCGACTCACTTTATCCCGTATGATATCGTTAATCGCTATACTTTATCCACCGAGTACGGAAATCTGGGGCCCATGGATACGTCGGTTCCAAAACTTGCATAGAAAATAAATAAAAAATCATCCCATTCTGTGTAATTTTGTTTCGCGAGTGAAGCGCGCCGATAGTTGAGAGCGGCGTCGTGTACGTCGGAGAGAAGGGAATAGGAATTTTCACGGGGTTTAAATTTTAGCGGAGTAACGGTGCGGCGGACGGTAAATCAGTCAAGAAGCAAGTCTGGTGAAAAATTGAATTTCGGATTTTCCATCGAGGGAAAGTCTCCCGGTCGTGTCGCGTACGACGTACGTTTCCCCGCGTTTTCAAATACCCGGACATCCACGGGCGAGAAACGCGAAATAATATTCACAAATTGTATAAACGCTGGCGTATTTTGCAACACCTGGAGTAGGAGGGGGCGTGATCGATTCGCATATGTACGAATGGGACGTATCCTTCGTACGAATTCAGCATTCGTACCGGAATCTCCCGGACCCGGAGCAATCTTTTTCACGAAAATGTGGAAAATAAGAACACGAGGACGAGAAGGAAATCGGGGAGGGTCGTCGATAAAAATGAATACGTGAAAAACAAGAGACAGAAGTTGATAGTGATATTGAAATCAAACCCCGAGCGGAAGGTCCCCCGAATCGAGGATCTAATTTCGGATTTATCACCCGCATAAACTCCAGATCCTCGGCTCCAGATATTCTCGATGCACATCCGACTACCTCGCGACTCACAGCGCGGTGAGATCTACCGCTTTAATCACCGGCTCATATATAATATCTTACGGTTTCACGTACGACGTAACTTTTAGCTCGCTTCAAACGCCCGCGGCTGTCATCGCCGAGTTGAAGTGAAAGAGCTCGCGACTCAAGCTTCACCCGGAATCACTCTCGGAGCGACCGCATAGTAGATAAATACTTCTACTCGATTCCCCTCACCACCTGATCACACACCTTTGTTACAATATGTCTACGAACTTTGCACACGAGAATCTTCGGAATTTTTTACGTCCGACCACTCCGACGATTTTCTACTCCAGTGGGGGATCAAATCTTGCGTCACCTCGATAATTGTATTCCTTGGGAATACGAGGCGCGGAAAAGATTTCCGCTCGAAGAGGACTCTTCAACTTTGAAGGATGGATTTTCGTCGAGAGGCCATGTGTATTATACGAGGTTACGGATCCGTGTGATTCCTCCTTGAATTACGTCAGACTTGTGAGAAAACTCCCCCAGGAATTTCTAACGGACGTCGCGCGGTCTGTGGGTCGCTGTACTTTTCGTTCGCTAGGTTGCATTATGTATACTTTCATTTTCACGCCATAAAATCTAATGGATTGTCTGTTTCTAATACAGCCATTATCCACGTACCAGACGTGCAATTATTCTCCGTTCATGGATCACGATAATTCCTTTTATTCGCTATTTATTAAGAAACTACAGATATTATCGTGCGTGGGAGCCAGTCGCTCGTACCTACCTTTGTTTATAATTTATAGTTTATCGTGTACGAGATTAACTGCGAGTCTATGCAGCGTAACGTAGGTGTTTCGAATTTCCAAGAGGCGGGCGGGGTTCGATCCAATACCCGACCAATTTTTTTTGTTCAGGGGTCCTCGTTCGATAACCGCTTCACTGAGGTCTGTTTGAAAAATGGACCTTCGGAATGGAGTTTTTTTTTAATTTCTTTGATTTATAACAGGCGGCGAAAATATCCCACCTCCTCGCGGCCCTGCGAAATTCAATCACTCGGAAATTGTAGGCGAAACGTTTTTGTCAACGATTTCGAAAGGGAGCTAGTCAAACGCGATCGGGCGTACGTGCGGAGGCGGTTATTGTCCCAGATTTATTTTAATTGCTAGGCTACATTATCGGCGACTATCCCCGATGCGACGTCACAGTTGCTAGTTCGGATAATTTTGTTCCTCGCTCGGATCGCGAAATCGGCTATTTTCAACCCTTGCGTCGTTATCGCGGAGTGCGGAAGCGGAGTGCGCCCGGTGTGGAGGGAAACTGAAAACGGTTGTCCAAAAAAATAGCGAAAAGGTAGGAAAAAACGCGATTGAGGAAGTCGGGGAAATTGAGTCCGAGATGCGCGCCGGTTATTGTGTCGAGTGTCGATCGTCGCCCGCCGCGATCTCCGTTCAAATAACACTTTGGCGCGCCAGTGGAAAACGTCGCGACGCGTGTTCCGGGGTGCCGGTTACCGGAGCGGCGCGAATTTCGCGACAGTAGTAGACGGCGTGCACTGCCAGACTGCCGTGTCAACACGAAGAACGTGCGGCCGCTTCTGGCGCATGTCGTCCAACGACCGGAGTGGCAGAGTGAGTCGAGTGACTGACTGACTGACTGGTAACTTTTGCGGTACCTGCGAAACACCGGCTGACTTTCCTAGACCCCGCGGTCTTTCTTTTTATCCATAATCTAGATCGCAGATGTAATAAATCCCAACGAAAGTCTCGGGAGCCACGCGAAGGCCAGATATTTATCTCGTTCGACCTTATAGATCATGCCCTTGACTTTTACCATTCCACCGAGCGTGGAAGTTGTGCCCGTGCAGGAAATTATTACCCCTTCGCATGTTCCCGAGGAACGCACAACGAATCGAAAAGAAAAACTTCCCCCTAGCAAACGATCCGGCTGTAGATGGAAAAAGAAAAATCGAGACTTACCGATCACAATTTTTTGCCGCGGCCTGACGTACGCGGATGAAATCATTTTTCCGGAGTGCTTCGCGTCGGGTACAGCCGGCTTGGGTATATTTTCGGGTGAATCGTTCGGTTTTGTGCCCCAATAAAATCGGGGTCGGGATTTCATCTCGGGGAGGCAATCTGGTAGGGATTCGATGGCGTAGTTACGAGGACCCTGCGGAAGGTGGAGAGCGGGCCGAGTAGTTACCCCTCGAAGATTAATTTATAAACGTTTGATCGATCTTCATCGCGTAATCCGTCACTCGAACCTCGTCGCGCTAGAGCGATCGCGATTCCGCGTTTAAAATCATCGCGGGACTCGCTGGTATCTTCCCGAGCGATTGAATCGCCCGAAAACTTTTCTCCCTCTCCTCGCAACCGACCGTCGTCGATTTCGATGGTTATTTTTTTTATCGGCCCTGTCGCGCAACGCCGGATACCAAAAAGTTCGATGATGGGAAAAAAAATAAAATCGGTACATCGCGGCGGAATACGTTCGGGCCGTCAGAAATTTCTCTCCGTCGCAACGTCCGGAAGGTAATGAAACGGGATTCTGATAATAAAAATGATTCAATCCCGGTCCTAAGTATCCCGCACTTGGATTATATGATGTCCGCACCGTCGTCGACTGCAGCGCGGAAATTCTGAGAATAAAGACTCCTTTATTGCGCGATGCACTTTCCTCGGCTACCGAGAGAAAGGAAACTTTTGTCCAAAGTTTTTACAATACCTAAGGAACGAACGGGCTATACGAAAACTGAGGACGGAGTACATCGGTAGTCACAGGTTACAATTTATACCAGGCGGTATAGATATACCTCGCGGTGCGGTGCACGTCGACGAACGATCTATGAATCGTAATCGGCATTACGGTTGTCCGAACACAACTCGTGAAATTCGGCGTCTGGAGTTATTTATTTATTTTTTTTTCTTCTCTCGTCGCATTCGTCTAGGAGGGTTAAGCCGGTTGGGATCGAGCGCGGACCGTATCGATGAAAAAGCGAAGAAAAAAGAAGCGAAATTTCGTTAAACTCCGATTGGAAAAAATCCCATTATTCACATCGCGTTGCGAAAAAGTTTCGTCGAATTTTCGAGGCGAGAGATAATATTTTTTCCGACGATATCCCGCGGCTTCATTTCCGCCGCCATTCAACGCTCGAACTGCAGAGCTGTAAAGGGTGTGGAAATCCGGTGATGCGCGGAGAAGAACGTCCGCGAATGACGAATGGATACGTGACGGAAATTTTATTTATTCAAATTTTACGGGAGATGATGTGGATTTGAGTAGGACGCGATCTCCTTGTGCTTGTTTTTCGATCGTTCCTTTTTTCTCGTTACGTGAAACAGGTCGAAATATTCACGTGTAACGCGTCGCGTCATTGCGGGACAATTATTATCGCTGGGTTTCGAATATTCGCGGCACGGTGCGTCTCGGGTAATCAAGCGCAATATTTGCGGTGATTCTGGCAGGTAGAAACGTAAAAAATAAATTTTTAAATAATAGTTGGGGCTATCTTCGTGCCGCATATTTACCGCCGTGCAATTATCCTGATTGCAGGTTTCGCCTGTCACAATAAAAACAGGTTTACGTACAGGGCAGCGCGTACGCGCGTGTACGTGGTCAGAAAATTGTCATAATCGTCACTGTGATCATAATTTTTGGCATAACGGGTTACCGCTGTGTACACATAATATTTAATCTCCAAGGTACACACGATCCGAGAACCTCAATTAATTGTCTTTCGATATTGACGAAGAAAAAAAGAAAAAAAAGATTTCATCGCTTGATATTTGGCAGTTAATGTAAAAAATTTGAATCTTTTTATCGTCATCAGCCGCCGTGCAACGATGAATCGTAAATTTAGACTCGTTTTAATAATCGCTGAACTCGCTTCCTGTTCTCTACTGTTATACTCGGCACGTTGAAACAACTATCGCTATGTTCTCGCGATAGGATATTCATTACGCAGAAGAGGCATCGCGGACCACCCTGTATAAAATAATTCCTATAGTTTATGGTAATTCTTATTCCAGAAACGTTTGTCGCATTATTTCCGCTTGTATCCAGATATTTATACTTACACTACAACCCGTATAATGGTTCTATTCCAACTTACGTGTACATTTACTTACATTTATACTTGATGTCTTAACTTACCGCTTGTTTTATCTTAATAAAATCGTCGCAAATTGCTGTACGTACGTACGTTATATCTGACATAAATGTCTTTTATTTTAGGAACGAATTATCTTCTCGTATCCAAGTAGACGTGATCTGTATGGACTCTATTGTCATCCATTCGTTAATACTTCGATCCCCTAACAACAGATGATCCAAATTCTAGATTCTGTTTCAAGAAGTTGATTCAAATGTCAGCAAGATGCTACGATTTATGGTTTTTCGATCGAATCGGGAATTGCCAAGCCTAGAAAACGCCAAGCTTTAATATTAATCGAGTTATCGCCAATTCTTCGATCCAAAAACTGAGAAATCAAGGATATCTCGATGGAAAAAAATTCGTAGCTCAATTTGGTCAACGGATTCGTGTTCCTGGGATCAAAATACATTAGAGAAGTGTTATTCACTTCAAAAATACTTCATTTTTGGACCAAAAATCGAAAAAATCCAAAGGGTTACCCCTTGAAAAATTTTCGATTTTGGGGTCAAAAATTGCTATACTATTTTATTAGTGTTTTCGATGTATTTTGACCTCAGGAATCCGAATTCACGAGTTAAATTGATCTATCTATGAAATTGACCGAGTTATCCCTATTTTTTCGCATTTTTTACCATAAAAATGGAAATATCTCAAAGGGAAAAAATCGTAGCTCAATTTGGACGACGGATTCGTATTCCTGAGGTCAAAATACATAAGAAAAGTGCCATACGATCAATTTTAAAAAATAAAAATTCTCGGCTGAAATTTGAGATTTTTCCAAGGGGTACCCCTTACGATTTTTTCAAATTTTGACCAAAAATTTTTATTTTTAAAAATTGATCGTATGGCACGTTTCTTATGTATTTTGACCTCAGGAACACGAATCCGTTGTCCAAATTGAGCTACGATTTTTTCCCTTTGAGATATTTCCATTTTTATGGTAAAAAATGCGAAAAAATGAGGATAATTCAGTCATTTTTTAAGATAGATCAATTTTTCTTCCAGATTCAGATTCCTGAGCTCAAATTATATTCATATAGACCAAAAAATCAATTTTTTATTTTTGACTCTACAAAGCTGAAAAATGGCGATAACTCGCTCAATTTTAGAGATAGATCATTTTTTCTTTCAGATTCGGATTCCTGAGATCAAAATACGTAAGAAAATCATATTAAACCCAATTAAAACAATGATTTATTTTTTGCTCAAAAATCGAATTTTTTTTTTGTTCTTCAAGAGTAATCTTACATATAATCAGCTCAGGAATCCAAATATGGAAGCCAAATTGATCTATCTATAAAATTGATCGAGTTATCACCAAGTTTTCGCTTCTTGGAGCAGAAAAATTGCGATACCTGGATGAGAAAAATTCGTGGACTGACAAAAAAAAAACTTAAACGACGAATGCGAATGCTAGTTTGATAAAAACGAAAACCGAGATCATGTACGCTCTCGCAAAATTTCTGTTGTGAAATTGGAAAAAGAAAAGACAGAAAAAATGAAATAAAAAATTCTTAAAGATGTAGTAACTTTTAGCGCAAAGCTTTGTTACACCAGCGGGTATATTGTAACGAAATAATTATGTGTAAATATAATGTAATTGTTACATTGAAATTTTGAATTCGTCGCGGTGACGCAAGTTGAGATTAAAATATGAATCGCGAGGGTTCGATACAAAAACCTGTTTGAACAATGGTATTTGTATTCCGAAAAGCAAACTCTGATTATTCCGAAGGTTCTCGCGATGGAGTCTTCAATTATAGATGGCTCGATTATTATATGATCCCTTTTCGCGATTCTACTTTGCGATTTATCGTCAACTATCAACGTATCAAAACCACCTGCTCATCGTAAAATTTTCTACCACGTGTGGAATAATCAGAGGACCGACCAATTTAACGAACGGAACACTTGTTCGTTTGCGCAAACCAGCTGCAATCGCGAATACCTTCCACTCATATGCCACGATTCTACTCCGATACAAATTTATACACGTGACTCTGTGATAAATTTTTCAGACTTTCACCCCCTCCCGACCATCTATCCGTACGGCAGAGAGAAACAGATATTCAAAAATGGAAAGGTGGAGTATAATAATAAGAAAGCAGTATAATACGTTCGATATCATTACTCACTCGTTCCCAAGTCGCAGCAATATACCGTATCGCGCTAAAGTATCGTTATTATTACACCTTGAGGGAGCAATAAAAGTGATTTCGGTGCGTTAATTTGGTGGGCCAGTTAATCACGAAAAGTTACGTAGGTATAGACGTATATTTTTCACGACGCTTCTCGTACCTACCCACGCCCCGAACGACAGAAGTAAGTCTCCTCAGATCGGTGTCAAACTTCCTCGAATTGTATTTCTACAAATCTATTTTACACGAACGGTGTATCGTGTTCGTGTATTCCGCGGTTCGCACGTGCGTGTACATTCGTACGTTCCGTCTACGACTTTCTAATAATTATTTTCAAATTACCCGCGCCTCCCGATATAGAGAACAGGTTCGGTAACGATTTCGGAGTTAATTGCCCGCCTAGTTGTTCGGTTTTTCGTTGCGCGCTTAAGGAGATGTGCATTATTACACGATGGGCTCGGAATTCACGGTTGTCACTCCGCTCGTTATCTCAATCAGTCTCGCCAATTTTACACGCTCGCAGATTGATAATACAACGGGACGAACCGAGTACCTACTAATTAAGAAATCGCTTTAAGTGTATCGTAATTTATGGAGGAATGACTCATCGCGTAAAACCACAGAAATACGACACTGAAATACTTGGGCGAAATTCGCGCTCCGCATCTGTACGTGTGCAGGCACCGCCGCTGTGTGACGAATAAAATTACACACGATACTTCTCGTACCGTATGGAATTGTACACGCGCGCGAACTTTGGGAGAAAGGTTGCGGAGTCGACATCGGTAACCGGCAGCTGCTAGGCTTGACGCCTGTGCGTCATGCAAATTCGAAAAGGCCTAGGAGAATTTCGTTACTTACATAATTAGCACGTGTCGTACCGAGGAAATTGACGAACACGCGTCACCGAATGCCAATCGTTATCCGATACACCGACGACGAAATAGAATCGGATCGATTTCGAATATCGCGGATTAAAAAAAATGTGGGAAAAAAATTGAACAACGGCGCACTCACTTTTGAAAATAGACCACGGTTCCGTCCTCCGTACCCTCAGGTTTTTACACGATTCACAAAGCTGGTTTTGTTTTTTTTTCTACCGGAAAGGAATCGAATTCATCAGACGTGGCGTTGGATCTGAGATAGACGAATTCAAAGCGCGATCATCTTAATTATTGCTGGTCTAGGAATGACGCTAGTTATTCATTTTCCGAGCGAGGGGGGTGTCGTCCAAGCTTCGCACATGTGTGCTTTTTCTCCTACCTTACCAACGTAAGGTGACTTTGGAGCCGAAGCTGTCCACAAAGCTATCGAATATCCAACGTGTGTGCGAGGTCCTGGTATTCATCGGCATTTTGCTCCTGTCGGTAAAACCGTGTTCAATTATTGTTTATAAAAAATTTGCTCTACACGTCGACGGTTTTCCCGATATATACGAATTGCGAATTGAAAAGACTCGCGAAATTCGATACGCCCACGAACGGAAGATCTTCGAGACTCGGTTACGTCTCTCCTCTGAAACGCCTCGGTGCAGGAATGAATTCGGTGGAATTTGCGGACGAGGGAAAGTATAATTATTAAATCAGGTATACATTTTATTTCAAATATAACATCTCTGTAACTTGTAAGAAACAATGATAAATATTATATACTATATTTATGTGGTATGTTAATGTATTTCACGTGTGAGCGTGTGGAATTCATTCGAGAAGATTTGCATCTCTCGCTGCGTCGGTTTCGTTATTGTTAACATGAGAGAAACGGAAACGGAAACGGAAACGAATGGAAAAAACGTCGAAGCAAATTGGCGGGTATATTTCACATAATTATTATATATATATACTTATGCATATTAATTAATATAAAATACTTGAAGAACGTCACTTTCGATCGCAGTCGGGTTTCACCGCGTCGTAACATTATACAGAATATAGATTCTCATGATAAATATCTTTATAATCGGTGCCCTTCATCTTATTTTTATTTACTCATTTTTTTTTTTTCTTCAATTAGTCTAAAAATTTTTCCTAAGTATAATAGGTATTTTAATCACATCTATAACTTACATCTCTGCCATATAGTCACAGCATTTAATTAACATCTTTTTCCATATTTTAATGACTCACCATTTCCCACCATCGTCTCACTATTTTTCTAGTTTTTCTATTCATCGTTTTTTGCTCACAACCTGCAGGTGGTCTGATCAATGCGATTACAATTAATATTCTTCGTTAATTAATTTTTTTTCACCTGTTTTTCATCCCGACAATTAATTACGATTCTCAATCGTTATCTACCCTATGGTGAAACGCATCTTCGAAAAAGCTACGCTGAATTTCTTGCACCTGCCTTTCGGGTGTCGTCTCCGCGCGTGGGTGTCGTACTTTTTCGATAATTAGCTAACGGGGTGATCAGAAAAAGTTACGAACGGGTGGATTTGCCGCCCGCACGTGACGCGTACGAAATATGATTATATAAGAAAACGGCGGCGATACTGCGTCGAAAATTTTATCGTCTCTTTTCCTTTTTACTTTGGTCGGATAAAATGTCGGGAATAGATTATTCGAGGGAGGTGAACTTTCAAGTTCCACGGAACATTTCCGTCGAATCGTCTCTCTCTACGTAGGAAATTTAATTGATCAATCTCGACGCGAGGCAACCGATGACATTTTACTTCCGTTTACGATTATGTAATGCGTTCAATTATAAATGCGATTTTTGATTGGTCCGTACGGTTATAGGTACGTGGAATTAATGGATTCGGACGAGGCACTCGGTATTATGTAGGTACAGATATAATTTTGAAAACCTTTTGTTATCACGATACCAAGGAAGGTGTGGTATACGGTGTATATATATATATTTTATTTTTATACACCCAACTTTCATTAACGGTAGACGTCAACTTCTCACCAAGACCTGTCGTCTGTTCCATTAATTCTCAATTAGAACCGATCACCGCGATATCATGCTGGCGACGCGAAACTCCCGATGTTCCTTTTTAACTTGTTACACCGTATTTTTGTCGATGGGGCGAACGAAGAATTATTTATAAATTTTACGCACACACGTAGCTTTGCTGCAAATATCGTTGTTACATGGCTATGTGAATTCGACATGTTTTGTACATTTATATTTCTCTTTTGACGATAATCAAGTTTTACGAACGAGAAATAATATCTCGGGTGTAATAAAAAGCAAAAGGTGGGAGTTGCGTAACAACGAAAAACTGAAATTTTCGGATGCCACGAGTTCCTTCTCGGGTTCGTTACACCTCCAAATGGTGTATTTCTATAGACCTGAGATTTTTTCTTTTGATACATCAAATCTGTAGAGAAATTCTACTTCACTTCGTACGGAAAAAAGGGAAAACGATGAAGAGGAAATAAGGTGAGGAAGAGCTTTAGCTGGAAGGTGAAACAAAAATAAAGGAGATAATACGGTACAAGAGGCGCCGGCAAACCTGCACAAGGATAAAATCGATTATTACTGTACGTCGACGGTGAAAACGCGATAAACCACGATCGCCTAACGATCACTTGCCTACCAGGTTAAGATAAAGCAAACTATGTCGGTTCTTTTTTCTTCCTTTTTTTTTTTCTCCTTATCAGATACGTCCTTCCTTTCTACCTTTTTCGCTACCGTCTTGTTAAACACTTTCGGAATCTCGAATCATGTCCTCTGTCCCCGAATCGCGATGAGACGTCGAAGAAAAAATATTCACACCCATGCGAATGTCCGTCGATAGTCGAATTTCCGGAGGATCCTAAATTACCTCCAAAATTGACATCGCGTCGTTGAATTTCGAATGAACATCATTCCCGTCACCTACGAGTCGTCGGTAAAATATTTCGCCGTGAAAATGCTTAAAAATGAAAATAATTCGTGATCGTGTGCACGAAGAGTGGAGGCATCGGGATCAGCAGCATCGGGAGCGACGATAGCCCGGGCGAGCAGGAGTCGGTGGCGGGTCCGCCCTTAATTAAATTGAAATGTGAGATCCCGTTTGGCTCTACGTTGCCTCGACTTGACGTGCCCGACTTATAAATAACATTGTATAACGTATGTACATCATTGAGAAAATATAAGAATCATGATTACGATGATATCGTGAAGGGTAGTGGGTAGAAAAAACGTGGCTCGTTAACGCGGGTAGGTGAGTTGCTTCCTAACTAGACCGATATGATAGTTTTTCCATTTCTTTTTTTCTAACCTTATCATTTTATAACGTAATATTAATGTCGAATTCTTCGTCTTTTTATTATTCATTTTTTTTTTTCACTTCTTTTTCGTTCTGTTTTTTCTTTTTTTTTTTCTTTGTTCTTCCGTCAGTTTCAAGTATAATAATAAAAGGTCTGGTACAACCGCTTTTTTCTATCTATCTATCTATCTATCTATCTATCTAGATTTTTCATACATAATTTATAATATATAAAGTGTACATGTATACAAATACTGACATCACATCTATTGTAAACATTAGTATAACTATACAATATATAGAATTCGTTATATAATAATATATTTATATTTATAATTACATCATAGTTACTACATATATACTTTTGCTTGTTTGTTCATATTTTTTTTTTTTTTGGTTTTTTGTGGTTTTTTTTTTTTTGTTGATACTTGTTTCGATATATCAAATCGATAATTAAGTCTCGTGTGGATCGAATATTTGCAGATACGTAGGTGGTGAAGCGCGAATTCGATCGTGCTGGTCACGAATATGATCTGCATAATTGTAAATATAATTACGTACATATACCTGCATACCTGTGCGCAATCAATAATTGATGCGCATAATTAATTGTGGGAGTCAATTTTAAAAAGCGTCGCGTTTCGGAAATCAAACTTGAAATTCAACGGAATTAAAGGAGAACTAGGGAAACGTATGGGATAAAAAAATTATTTTCATCAAACTAACCCCGTCGAAATTTATAAGAGTCAATTTGTAGCGGGAATATAGCGTGTCTCGAATCACTCAATCTATCATTGGTTGGGGAGGGTGAGTCAGGAGTGGCGTTTGCCGTCGACTGTCACTGCGCGGCTCACCCCGTCCCAATAGTTGTTACTGGAATAATCTGATATTTGAAAACCACCACCATCACGTATCAGAGCGTTGATAGAGCGGGATTGGTTTGGTTTGTTGCCCGATTAGATTCCTTCGTTCTGCGATCGATATCGTCGGATGAAATGCGCGCCGCTGCCATAGCAGATTGTGCGGTGGACTTTTTCCCAAAGCCAATAAAAAATCAAATAAAATAGTAGAAAAAAAATCGAAAGAGAGAGAAAAAAAATTCCCTGTATACTTCTGGTTCCGTGAGTTGCCTTTTTCCCATCAATTTCTCTCATCAGTTCTTGTTCTCAAACTTTTTTTGGTTTTTTCCTTTTTCGGTTTTCTTTCTCGTACAATTATATTATTCATACAGAACGCGTGTTCGTTTTACGTATTCGATAATTACGCCATTTATAGTAGTCAAGTTTCTTCATATATACCATTTACACATATTTATAAAAGAAATGAAATAACGGAAACGATATTTACACCTATAAACAGTTTCTTTATTTTTTTATTTTATGATATACTCATTCACATCGAGGGTTATTTTTCTTTCATCTTTGTTTTTTTTTTTATGTATATTTAATTATGTGCAGTAATTTAAGTATCAGATCCGACAATCGTCATTTCGGATCGCGATGCTCAGAGAATCAGAATATCAGATATTATCAGGCAACGCTGTGTACATTATATCTCATTTCAAGTATTAAAATTTAGGCTTTAAAGATTTTCATTTAATAGGTATATATTTATATTAACGTTATTCATGTATGAGGGGTAAGTGAGGGTTGTGGGGGATATTTGGGTAACGTCAAACGTTGCTTCATACGGAGCATTGCACGCCGACTCGCACGCCCTTTCGACCTTTTCGAGGTTTTTCTTTCAAAGTGGGCATACTTCGCGAAAAGTCGATTTTTTTTATATTAAAATTCTGAAAACCGACTTCAAAAAATTGGGCAACTAGCTCGTTCGATACGCAACGTTGCGTGCCGATAAGAAATTTTTTCCAAAAATCGTTTAAACGAGCCGGATGTTTGAAAAATTTTAGATATTTCTTTGTCATCCCATACGGGTGGGGCTAGTGTTAGGAAAAAGTCGGCGTGAAATGCCCCGTACATGTACCTTGTTCTTTATAATAGCCATCACGGGTAGACAAGGACAACGGATAACACATCGATAATAGATATAATAAGTTGAGTGGTCGCCTATATAATATATTATTTGGTTCGGAATTTATATATACGATTATTGAACGAAAATCTATTTAACTTAATTCGTGATTCTTGAATACATTTCCATTAATTTTATTCCAACACGAACGTGGTCTGTATAACCGTCGTTTCGCGTCACACCTGTCTATTTCTCTTCCTATTTATTACGACTCGAAAAAAAGCACAATGATATGAAACTCGCTTCGTTACATCATGTAATGGTCTCGCTGTTCTTTCTTTCCCTACTTTCCTTTTTTCTTCTCCTTTTTCTTCTTCTTTAGCTTTTCAATTTATTTCGCGATATCATCAAAGAGTCAATCAACTTTTCAGACTTGCGTAAGTAGCGTTAGCTGCGCTCCGTTTTTTTGTAACGCGGTATCCTTGCCGGGTTCTTTGGCCCCGGAGGAATCCTTTCCCTGCATCCCCTGATCCCTTGATTCGCTTGTAACGGTGATATTCGACCGAGAGGTCATCGTGACCGCGGTAGTCGAATGTTCCGCCTTGCTGATAAGGAGTCCCCTCTCTCCCTCCTCGTCTTCGAGATCGCCCCTCGAGTGACCCGAAGTCACTTTGTTCGGCTGGAGCCTCTCGGCGTTCGCTTTATTTTTACGTGGAAAAACGCTGTTCTCGATATGGAGCGTAGCGTTCACGTCCTTACCGGCGGCGCATGTGCAAGCTTTTAAAAAACTCTTCTTAAAATTGTCGCTCAGAAAAGCGTACAATATCGGATTCATCGCGCTGTTCGAATAGCTGAGAAAACCGGCGAGTAGAAACGTCGTTATTATGACGCGCGACTGGCACTGCTTCGGCGGTGTGTAAATCAACGCGACCTGAGTCAACCAATAGGGTAACCAGCAGAGGACGTACACCGTTATCACCGTCAACACCAGTTTGGTGACCTTCCTGTGCGACCTTTTCTTCTCCTTCGATTTATTCTTCGGTCCGACCGTCCGAAGCTTGCGGATAACGAGGAAGTAGAAAATTAATATAAGAATCAAGGGGATCGCGAAACCCAAGATAAATGTGTACAATGTAAACGTCGTCTGACCCCCTTGGTTGTCGTTATCCGGCCATAATATATTGCAACTTATAACACCCGCGGATTCCATGGTATTAGCGTAGAGGAATACAGGTATCATGAAGAGTGCGCTGGTAGCCCACGCTGTGAAAGATACCACTTTCGATATAAATGGCGTCCTTACTTTCGGAGATGATATGGGGTGACAAACGGCAATGTAACGATCGGCGCTCATTATGAACAGGAATATGCTGCTGGTGAACTGATTTATACTTGTGGAAATCATGTAGGCCTTGCACATTATTTTACCAAAAGTCCAGGATTGTAGGCTCATCGTGGTAACGAGGAATGGAATGCCGATTAAAAAACACTCGTCGGCGATCGCCAGATTAACTATGTACATATTCGTGACTGTTTGCATTTTTGAAAACCTCAACACAACGTATATCACCAGGGTGTTACCGAGGAGACCGACGATGCACACTATCGCGTAGAGTATTTGCGTTACCAGTGATACTATCGGCAAATCGGCGTCACAATTTGGCTCCATGGTGTCGTTGTGGCTCACGTTGAACATGCTGAAATTATCGAATATCGAATTTCCGGTGGTGCAGCTGCTGCAGTTCAGCATTATTTCCGAACTCAGGGACTCCGTGCTGGCCATCGTGGACGATTCCTCGACGGAACGGACTTGTCTTTGGTCACCGATAATTTCCACCTCCCCCAATTCTCCCTCTCTATCCACCCTACTCTCCCGTCGGCGACGGTGCTCGCTGTCCGGGGGTGAAAAATTTGGTGAGCAACGTCTCCGCTACCACAATGTCTTCCGTGGAGACATTTCAATTGACCGATTTTCCATTTATCGCGATCGAGAAAACCGGGACGATGATGGACCACCCATCGTTCATTGGAAACTCCGGTACGACGCAGACGCCATTTTCACCTCATCTCAGCACACCTGTAATCAAAGAAGAAAAAAATATCGTCATTCGTTGTCGAGCGTCCGGACGGATGATTCATCGCGACAATTAAGGCTGGCCAATCAACCGCCCTCGTCCTCGCCGACAATTAACTTCAACTCTAAGGTTTCTACTGTATGATGTAGTTTCGCGTAAGAATCGCCATCCCGTTCGTGGTCTGCACAGCATGAGCTTCTCCGAGCGTGTAACTATCGGCGCCACGGGTTTATCTGGATGATCAGGCGAGGCGTATAATTGGGAAATTACTGTACGACAGGGTAAAGTGCCGATCGGAAGCTTAGACTCAAATGCATTTCACACCTCGATGATAGATCGGATTACTTTACCCTTGACGCTGACCCGAAAGCGCTCGGTTTTATCGCAGGACTGTGTTACAAATTAATTTCCGTACAGTGTGACTCCGAATGTAATTTTTTTTTTTCTAAATTTATCATCGCGAGTAAATATATATTTTTTTCACCTCTTTTTTTTTTCACCTACATGAACCGGGACGTTCGATCGTTGAAACGCTGGTGTGTGTGTGGCTAAGGCTTTAAATAAATGCCCAATGATAAACCAAGCTCTCGGGTTATTTCGCGTCTACTATAGCGAAAGGCGCGTCAGCCTGATGATCAAGTACTGCGATAAATTCTTTTCTCTCTAAACATCGATGATTGTTTAATTGTTCGAAGACTAACATTTGGAGAATGCATGGGGGGGCGCGCACGTTTATCACGCCGTCTTATAGTAACGTCTATCCAACAAATATTTCATCGCGGAATTCCGAGGTAAATTTACGATATTTATGGAATTATATATTTCCAACAAGGCGTCGCGCGGCTTCAAAAGCTTCGAACTTTTACGTCGGCTCAGGTGCTCCGAATCCCGATGCTCCGATACGAGTTAATAAGCTAATCTCGAAAGAGATCCCGTTTTGTCGCCATCTTGGCCGGTAATAAATCAGTTTCGAATCGTATCGATCGATACCACAGGCTCGCCGCTTCTCAAGAGCACTCCGTAACATCGATTCATTCTCAATTACCGAATGTCTAATCCGTCGGATTTTCATCAACGGTCAAAGGTCACTCGTGTAATTAAATTTTCAATCGTCCAGCCTCGCAACGCTCGAAATTTTATTCGTCTTGTTTCCAATACTAGAAGTATCTTTTTTGTACCATTCGTTTTTACACGCCAGAAAAAGAAGCGGGCACTAAAAACTTAAGCGATGAATCTAGGTGTGAATTTTCTCTCGTAAACTTTCGTCGCTTCGGTTTATGTTTCGATATAGTTTTACTTTCGTTAGTTTTATATTGTGACCGCACCACGATGACCAGTGTTCGGGGGTGGCGGTACGTGTCGATATATCCGTGCACCGTAGCTCTGATTGACAAAGATAAACAATCTGTAAAAAGTATGGATCGTTAGAAGTTTCGGTTCCCTGCGGACTCGGGGTATCCCCCGGCATTTTTTTTTTTTTTTTCTGTAATGTAAAGACGACGACGACGACGACGGTATAATAAAATCAGACAAAGGGTAAAATTGAATGAGGCGAAGGTGTGCGAAAAGCTCGTTCGTGCGGTTTCGCAAATACAAGTGTACAGGTGTATTAGGTATGTGAAAATAAAAAAAAATAAAAAACTGAAAGTTGGGTGTGTATTTTATGTAGCGTGTGCGGTATAGGTGCGAGTGTACGTGCGTTCTCGACTGGGGTGGTGGTGTTTTCCACTCTTGCGCAGTGGGACTAATCGAAGCGATATCGTTACCCGATCAGAAGTTACGGTAACCGTTTTTACTCGAGATGCATAAAACGAAGAGTGGGTATAGGGTGGTTGGGTGGGTCGGTGTGTGTGTAGCTCTCGACGGAAAACCGCAAGTATCGAGACTATGACTGGAGTTATGGTAAATCGCTCTCTCGGAAAAAGGTCGCATAGATTCCGCCGCGGAACGTGGTACAATAAACGAAGGAAACAGAATCTAGCGATAATGAAATAAAAACGACCGAGCATATAAGAAAATACGAGATTCCGAGGGGCGAGATCGAGCCACTTTGGGATAACCACCGATAACTCCAGCCTCATCCCGTCGGGGTATTCCTCCTTTCCCTCCGGCCGTACCCTATGGATATCCGGATGTATGTTTTTCTTTCTCTCTTTTACTTTTTCACTTTATCGCATTCCTTCCGTTTGATTCTCGCTTAAAATTATCCCCTAAAAATCGTCGGGGCTGGGCTTCCCCCTTGCCCCCTTATTATTCTCGAACGGCGGGGGGCGAGGTACGGAATGTAGTCCGTCGATTGCCCAGTTTACTTTATGGTGAGCATCGACTTTGCCAGTACAAAGCTTCCCCGGAGGGATGTGTTTTATAGGACAGATCGTAAATTTCCTCCGACCAACTACCGTGCTCCTCGGTGTACGTTCCGGTGTACATATGGGAACGAGTGTAGGTCGCTATCTGGTTGGCACAGTAGCATCGTCGGCCTGCCGTCGGGGGTTCGGGTGGTTACTAGACGCCGTAGATCACGTTGGGTATGAATAGCTTATATGAATTAGCGGGTACCCGTTTCAACCGGAGTATAAAGACGAGACTTCTAACGACGGCGAACGTGTCGGGCGCTCGCTGATAACGCTCCGCTTTTTATTAGCCCTTTCAAAAGGGTTAAATGGTAATTTACATCCATCTATTTACTCGCCACTTGTACCACGTACGGCGGTACGCGCGATAATCGTCGTCGACTTTTTAACTCCTGTAAATTTGCTTATTCTGTGCGGCTCGATTCGTTCGTGGGGGGAACCACCAATATCAACATATTGTCAATCATCTTTCTCCGTGTGGCGCGCGTCTCTCGGCCTCCGACACCGCGAATATAGACGCGTAACGAGAACCCCGACATTGACACGAACGCCGAACGGTGCGGCGCGGACGTGCCCCACGTCAAATTACTTCTCTTTGGCTATACGTTACCGTATACCGTATACATGTATACACGATGGGGGAACACATCGCCGGAGACTCGATCGATATTTATAGGTCATAAGGACCGCCGCCGCGCGAGATTGAACGCACCGATCACTTTTCCAATAAAACTACCTTCTCCGATTTTATGTGCGAAAATTGAAGTTCGCGGAAACAGCTGCAGCAGAGCTGCATAGCCGCGTATATAACGAAGGATACCGAAAGATTGATTCAAGTGCGGAAAGATTAAGCGAGTTTAGTTCCATCCGACGCGCAAAACTGGGGCAAGAAGAACGATCTAATTACAAAAAGCCTCAAAGTATATAATATCGAATGCCAGGTATATTTTTCTGTTATGGTTCAGCTGCAGTCTGGCACCGGATTTTCCCCGATTTCACATCGGCGGCAACAGCAGCAGCAGCAGCAGCAGCAGCTTGCCAAGAAACGGTGATAATATATTATATAGGTCATATTTTTGTCTATTCGCTGCAGATTCGGAGAATCGTAAAACTGTACGCTTTGTGCAAACGTGTTCCGAAGGGGCTGCGAGAAGAAGGAGAGCGAGGGCGAGGGCGAGGGCGAGGGGGAGGAAGATAAACCAACGAAAAAACTACACCCGTGCATATCTAGTGGAAATTTAAACAAACGCCCCGAATTAGCGAGTACTTAAGTACCTCCTCTTCCGCTCTCGACGGCAAACAGCTCGCTATTTGTCGGTGTAGTTTACCCCGTTTGTTTGCCTCGCGCAAACTGCAGCACAGCTGTCGCCGAATTTCGCATTTCGCGGCTTGTAAATGCAACGTGCCGCCGCTGCACCGAGGGCATTACGTATTCCACCCACACCTATAATGGTATAACAGCTCCGCGGCTGTACGCGGTACGTGTAATACGTACAACAGAAATCACGTGTCTCGCTCCGAACGGTACCTCGTATTATACCCGATAATTAATACTAATTAACCATATCATACGGAATAATTATACCTCCGTATATTCCGCGACCAACTATAACCCACAGATCAAGTCAAGTGATTCCGAATTAAACGCTCCGATGCTCCGACACAAACCCTTATTACCGTCCGCGTATAATATCCGTTACACGTTCGTCACGTCTAACCTCGCGGTTTGCGTATTGTCTGCGATTCGCTACGTTCTACTTCTCCGTTGGAAAAAAAGAAAAAAAAAACTACAAGAATTCAGGTCAAAATCAACGTTTTCCAAGCGTACCTACGGTATATCTCCGCGCGTATAACGTACCTATATACTTCATTCCTGTGCGAGGGGTGAAAAAAAAATTACAATGAGATGCAACGGCTACGACGAAAGAAAAGAATCGTACGACGAGCAACATTTCATGCGTGACATCTTTTTTTCCTCGTCATCCATAAATTCGTGACATTTTTCTTCGTTTTTTTTTTTCTTCGTTTTTTGAACTTCCATTACTTTTCACCGGTTTATATTCACGCGCATTTTTTTTACGCGCGTGATTCGTCGGGGCCTGGCTATTTTAATTTGACTGTGAAGTACCTCGTGTACTCGCGTGTACGGGGTGTGTGAGAATAAATGGAAAAAAATTAAAACCCTATGTAGGACAAGCGATCGAACGTGTGTATCTGCATATTTATTAAATACAGGTGTGCGGATGTATGCGCGATACGTATAACATACACCCTTCGTTGATATCACACGGGTTGGCGCACACCCTACCTCTGTAATCCGCATCCCGGTCCCGCACGGATCGATTTCCGTGCCATCGACGAGGTTCAGAACATAAATACATAAATCTAATTTAATTTATGGGGCTCATAAAACGCAGGACCCTGTATATACGTCTATGACTGTACCGTGCGTGTGTATACGTTGTGTGTGTGTATATATACGAGCCAATATCGCGAGATTTTTCTCCCTTTTTTTCCTCCCTTTTTTTTCTTTTATCCCGTTTTTTTTTCTTTTTTTTTTTTTTCTTTCTTTCTTTTTCCTCCCTCGTTTTCGCCACCGCCGCCGCCGCGTGTAGTGTTCGATATTATATCCATTGCAAGTGTGGGTATACGTCTTCCGCACTCCGGAATTATATACCTCCCTGGCTGATGTTTTATACGAGTAAAGGTTTTGCTGAAAAAAACCAACGAGAAAAAGAAAAAATCGGAACAGAGAGAAAGAAAAAAAAAAAAAAAACACTCATCGCGATTTCCTGGCTATCTATTTATTTGTTGTTCGTATTCGAGGGATCTATGGGGTTCGGTTTTATTTCTTTTTCTACGTTGTAAATATGAAGGTAATTCACTCAATATTCTACAAATTGTTTAAAAAACCGCGCAATTTTGTTTATACGCAGTAGACGTAGAGTAGGTTATACACGCTCGAAAAATCCAATAAATCATACTCACCGGTGGAATTTCCCTATTTTTCTATTATTACTCACTTTTCTCAACAATTACGGGCGTACGTTTTTTTTTTTTATTTTTTTTTTGCTCTTTTCTGTTCATGACGTCAATGCACGTCAACCATGCTAATTAATTGCTCCGATGCTCGCTCCTTTTTTCCTCTCTTTTTTTCTCCCTCTCTATTTCTATATCGTCGGAATTATTCCACGTTTTTATTACACGTTCGCCGTCGAATAAAAAGAGAGAGAGGGGCGGGGGGAGGGGGGGGGGGGGGAGAAAAATAGATAAAAAACGAAACGAGATGTAATGGAATGTCTGAAACTGCAGATAGAATCGCGACAGTTTGGAGAGAGGAGGAGAAAAAAAAAAGAAAAAATAAATTATTCACTATCGCGACAGGCTACTCCAGGGTATCATCCAAAATTTTATCTTTTCATGTTACACGTGTACGTCTCACTATCTCACCACTCCGAATTAATTATCATTTCACACGCCCCTCATATGCAGCTGAAGTAAATCACGAGAATTTAGGGCTTGGCTTATTATAATAACACCTGTGTCCGCATTATTAACAAATTGAAATGAGATGATGAGAAAGATTGCAGCGAACGATTGATCGGATGTCACGTAGTCGAGTTTAATCCTATGGGAGAAAAATGCTCGACTGAAAATCATGTCTTATTATAACAGCGGAACGGTTCCCTCTGCACATGAGCGAAACGAATGGTAAATTGAGGAACGATTCGGTTGAACAGCTGAATTTTACTGCTATAAAATGAAACGAGAGTTTTTACATTCGCGTGCAGTGGGGTAAGCGGGCACCTATCGCATGTGCATACATACAGTTATAACAACGTGCAGAGAGAAGGATCTGAGATGCTGGCAATGCTCCTGTTCCTTACTCAGATTCACACCGCAGAAATTCATCATCTAATTACACGGAGGGGGGGAGGGGGGGCGGGGAGGGACGTCGAGCGATTCTTTTATCAATTTCACAGCGCGTTTACAGCCACCGCAAAAGCTAAATTAGCTAATTACGGAAAAGGAAGGAGAAGGATATACTCGAAAATGAGACGAAATGAAAATTTAAAAAAAAAAAAAAACCAAGAGGAGAAAAAAGATATTCAGAGGAGAGAGGAATGAGAAAGAAATTAACATTCCTGTTAACGATCGCTTTCTTGTTATAATTTAATCAGCGTATATATCGCGCGAATTTATACATCAAAAGTAACGCCGGTGTCATGATTTTTATGCACAATGAAAATTATTAAAATTATTATTTTTCCCGACGAACACACCCCGCGCACACTCGTCGGAATTTATACCGCTGAAAATACACGCGGATACCGATAATACGTACATCTATTTCTTTTTCTTTTTTTTTGGACGTTGGCGTCTGTACATATATGTATACCGATTCCCGGTGCGAGTGCGGCTTGAAAAGCGGGTTGATTCGCCCGCGTGGTTCCCCAACTCCCGTATATATTATCTATGTGTCCCAGTCCCCGAATATCGCGTACAAATATGTCGCTGTGTACCCCACGGGTTGACGGGCTCGCTTTCGTCCGCCAGATCGCCTCCCCCTTAGCACGTTGCAGCGCAGCCATCAATAATATCGAATGCATTGAACTAACCCGGCGATGACCTTTTCGGCTGGCAGGTGTTGATCAATTCTGGGCTCGTATGTCGAGCCGGCTCCGCGGAGTTGTCAGCGGATGTGCGGAATATCGAAGCTAACCCTAACCGATGGATCAAACTTTACCCCTGAATTTTGGAGCGCGGTGCGAAATAGACCTTGTACATTCGTGTACACGTATATACCTCTACTACGTGTGTCTCTCGATGTCCTGTACGTGTGTAACAGGCGAAATTTTGCACACCGTTATACACGGGTATATTATGTATATATAGGGTAGGCGTACCGGTGATTCATGAATTTGCCAAAGCTGGTTTCTGCGGCAAACCGACAACTGTCCGACCCGATTGGACGACGCTCAGTTGCTGCTCATCGCTGCCTTCCGAGGGATACACGCCACCGGAGGGGTTCGCAACGTATAATATAGTATCAACCCTCCTCCGATTCATCGGAAATGTACGAGGCTGCCAGGAGATTTCGTACGTGTGGGTGAAGCGTAACGATAGCCGGTTTTTTGCTCTGGAATTTGTTAGGTGGTAAGGGTTTTTATCCTGTCCAAAAATTCGTGCGAATAATCGTTGGACGGTACTCGACCGTTTTGGATACAAAGAGAAAAAGAAAGGTGATGGTGACATCTTGACCCCAACTCGATCCAATCTACCTTTACCTCTAGGCGTAACCGAGGTTAGTTAGTTTACCACCCTGTGTTGCAAGGACGTCGGTCGAGCAAACAAATTTAATTTCACTCAACCACATAACGTTGATAAATGTGATTGTTTACAGAATCGCCATGGTAACCATTCAAATATTTGTTATTCGTTTGACACTCGAACGATTACGATTCCCCCGATGCTGTAGAGCCCTTATTCTTTATTCGTTATTTTTTGCCTTTATCTCCTTTTTTTTTTTTTTATCTCCGTTACCTCCGCTCTTCCTCTCCCTGTTTTCCGACGAATTAGGAGGCGGCGGAATTACCGCAGCGGACTCTGAAAATTTTTCAAACAGATTTCACGGTTACGTGGAAACGATTTGGCTTCGAGAACGACAATTGTCCCGAGCCCCCGTGGCGCGTCGAAAAACAGGAATTGTATCGTTCGATCGTTCGGCCTCGCCGAGACGGACCCGTCGATCGATTAATAGGTACTCCTTAATCTCCGAGAGCTTTCGTCGCTACGTGTTTTGGAAGTTTCACTAATTGCCGGTCTGGAATTGTCCTCGCTACCCGCCGAATGTCCCCAACCCCTCGCCCCTGCCCCGTTTTTATTACAACCGCCCGCGGTATCCCCCGCCGCGCTATCTTTTTCTGACAATGAGTAAACGAAAAATCGAATCTCGTTTAACATTTGGCGCCCGCTGACACGGTACGACGGAAATACACGGCGCGGAATATTTTCCCCCCATAGAAAATGGTTATTTTTAAACAAATAACCGTGAAAAAGAAAAGAAAAACATCGACGTGAGTAGATCTTTAACTGTCTCTCCTCATCTCGTTCCCCGTATCGTCTTCGCCGTGTAACGTCGTAGTTCTCCGATTCGCTGTCAAAACCGATCATCGCGTAGCTCGTTTCTGTACACGTTCGCTTCGCCTTGGATTTTTCTACCTTTTTATCTCCACTCTTTTTTTACTTTATTACCTTCTCGTACATGTTTTCCTCTCATTTTTTCCCATTTTTTTTATTTTCTGCGATGTTCGCGGATCTCGAACAACGAAAGGGATGTACGTACCGCGTTTCTTGTATCTCGTTTCTGCAGAACCGAGAAAAAATAAAGAGAAGAAAAAAGGGGAAAAGTGAGCGAAAACAATCGGAGCACGAAATAAGTCAAGATAGACGGAAGCAGAAAATACTAAAATGTTTATACGTTTCGTGTGCCTACGTACGAAGCTGGGGGCTGGTTGTACATCGAAAATCGTATTTTCGAATACCGCTTATTTTTTATTTTCTCTTTTATTTTACTCCGATTTTTTTTTTTAGGAATGATCTCATGAAATTCGGAACGACCGTCGTTATTTTTCACAAAAGAGAAAAAAAAAAAATTCGCAATTTTGTATAATTATTTGACTCGGCGGTAGGTCATTCGGTTTGGGATTACTTTTTCGTATCTTGTAATCTTTTTTATTCCCTTCTTATTTTATTTTTTTTTTGGCCGATACGTGATTGGAAAAAATCGATCGAGGTAAAAATCCGGTGCTATTGCTGCCGTATATTAAGGAGCGTATCGGTGCAGCTGGAAGTTGGAAGTATCAAATGACAAGTATAAATCTCGCGGAATTCGAGATATATATCTGGTAAGTTATAACATTTGTAATGTGTTATCTAGATCTATATATATATATATATATATATATCTATCGGATAACTCGAGATGTATACAGTGAGGTAACGTTGGCAGATGGTCTAGCGAAAGTTATCCACTTTGTTGGGTAGTAAATCTTCATAATTGAGCTATTAGAATGATGTAAGTCTTCTTAATTCGCAATTAACGGTATAAGGTCTTCGAGTACAGTCTGTATACCGCACGTAATATATGCGTGGAGATATCGCCGTTTGATTATTATACGCGATAACACTTATACCTTACATACTCCAACCGGATACCGCGATTTGATTGTCCCGTTTATCGGCTAAGCGATACCAATCGATGTTAAAATGTTTACCCGTTCGCTCCCCTAAGAACTTGACAACACATTGTGAAAGATTAATTCTATCAACTACGCTGTACCTACAAATTTAACGCTCACGTGACCCTCGACGGTTTAAACACGACGTCGAAATTTCGTCAATTATTTTCCTATCGAAAAAAAAATATCTTTTCTTTCTTCATTCATTTCTCTCTATACTCGTCCCGTATCGCCGCTTTTTCGATAACTTATTCAACGTCGGAGCAATTTTTTTTTCCCTTTCTTGCTCGGTACTAAAAATTCGATACTTCTCGCGCGAAGGGAGGTAGATAACGTCAAGTTGGATGAATTTTTTTTTCGCTCTTTCATCTCTCGCATCGATATTATTGGCGTCTATGGTATATCGCGGTTTGTGACGTGCGAAAGCAATCAGTGTGGGTCGTGGGAAGAGAGGAAAATGAAAAAAAAAAAAATAAGATTACGCGAAAGAAAGATTGAAAAAAAAAAAATGTAAAATCGAAAAAATTCGAACATTCCTGTACTCCGTGTTACGGAACGTCAGACCATGCGCCAGGTCCTGCACCGCCACCTTATCTAAATCGACAAAGGGTTACGTATAGCGAGTCCGGACGTCTATGGGATCGAATAAATTCGGGAGAAAATTTCGAACCAGAGTTCCTCGAAGCTGTGTCTAGGCTATCCCCTTTTCCCATCGACGGTATTACGCCGCCTTGAATATGCAGTTAGAGAAACGTGAGCTAAAATGCTCCGACGTCTACGTGACGTTAGTTTATGTAACATATGTGTCTACACTTTCATACGGCATAAAGGTGGAAAGATCAAGAGAAATATCTGTAAACGTATTCGATCTGCGTCCAAGGTTACCGTTCTGTGTAAATCAGTAAATCTACAGATGGGACGAGATCGAGTCACCCTTTGTTACATCGAATATATGTCTTCGAAGGACAACTTGTAGCTCGGCGAGATCGTGAGACGGGGGTGGAACTTCTGCCGGGGCGAACGTACAAGGAAATCAGTTCGGGAATTTTCGGACCGAAGAAAAGTTGAATTCTATAAAAAAAAACTGTCCTCGTTTCTTTGACTTTTAATATTGGAAGATTCGTAACTGGCGAGTGTTGAAAATTTTCAAGTTACAGAGGCGAACACAGTTTTTCAATAACGCTGATTCCGGCGATAAAACTCCGGTAAAATTGTGACCGTCGAACGAAACGAAATGTCGAAATGAATTTTGCGAAAGAAGCCGGGCGTCTTTCTTGGCAAAACGTATTGGCTCAAAAAAAAAAAAAAAAAAAAAAAAACGCAGGGAAATGAAAAGCGGAGGGAGTATTGAAAATATGAAGTAATCGACTCGAACGGTCTTCCAGAATTCCGATTCCGACGATAAAGCTGCCGTAAATCGGGGAACTGTTGAACCAAAAGAGATACCGAGTTGAATTTCGCGGAAGAACCGCGCCCCGTCTTTTTATTGGACGAAATATATTTTTTCTTTCGCCGCGTAGCGAAAAATCCGAACTGCCAAAAGTTTCGAAAAATATCAAATTACCCATTCGAAGAGTTCGCCGGAATCCCTATGAACTCGAGTAAATCGCTCGTCACTTCCGAATCGTGTGAATCCAGGTACGACGACATGAAAGCTCGGCGGGAAGTTGAATTTCGTCGCCACCCCCAGTCCCTTCCATCGATCCGCTATCGTCCGGAATACGTGTGTAACACAGTTTTACCAGTCCCCCCCGTGTACAGGCCGTGAGTACGTCGTACGTACGGAACATTGTAACGCGAGGATCCCCGTACATCCGGTCTCGCCGACCGTAAAGGTTGAAAGCCGTTCGTTCGATCGGAGGAACGATGTCACGTAATGAGACTGGAAATGCAAACGGAAACAACCCCGCCGACCGCTCGTGCCGCGCTACCCGGATCGGTGCGGTAGCATCCGTCAAACTACGTACGCCGGACGCGATAAACGTGAGCAAACGTACGCTTCAAAGTGCGGAAACACGCGTATTAGACACGTTGAATTATTAACTGACCAACGCGACGGAGGCTACTTCAGTCTATAACGAGACCTCCGCGCGCGGTCAGGTTTTCTCTTACCGTTTGCTACGTGTATCTATGTATGTACATCTGCCTATCCAAATAAATTGAAACAAGTTCGAGGCTTCGGTCCTACGTGCTTTCCGACTGCACACGGTTTTAATATAGAGAGAGAGAGAGAGAGAGAGAGAGAGAGAGAGAGAGAGAGAGAGAGAGAGAGAGAGAGAGAGCGGGGGCGGGCGGTCGACGGGCAATCGGCGCGGAGGGTGATATTGCCACGCGGTATTATATTTACAGAATAAAGTTGTAATTCTCGAGTCAATTCTCACCGGGTATCCGCGAACGAAGGGATGAAACTCGTGAGAGCGTCACATCTCGCACACGAACTCGTTTAATTGCTGTCGTATGCAATAACCCACGCGCGATATTCCGTAGTTATACGTGTGTAAGGTATTGTGTGTACGGAGGTACGTACAAATATTGCATCACCGACGTATACCCGCCCCCTTTGTCTCTCTAAGGTCTCATAGCCGTTATTCTTTGCCATTTCATTTTCTTTCTATTGTTATTTTATTTATTTATTTTTATATATTTTTCCTTTATTTTTCCTGCGCATTGTCGCGGTAGCGAGGAGGTGGTGCTCGTTTCATTTTTAAAAACCTCTGCAATTTTCATTTCGCTTATTATTCCCCTGGATTTCTATTCTACTCTGCATTCCGTTCGTTCTCCTCGATTATTCTCCCTCTCCATCCACCTCCTTTTTTTTGCTTTCACACGCGATATAAAATATACATGCACATGATAAAATTCTAAACGATGAGGTATAAAATTCACGGCAACACCTACACTCCTTTCGCGGCCAAATTATTGCATTTTATACACCTGGAGGTACGCGAAAATTTCCGCACAAGCTACGCGGGAGGGAGAAATTTTCTCACGTTGTGCAGACCTTACACATAATCGGGCCGCGTTGTACACGATTCGCTGAACATTTTTCGCGCGCTCAGAATTTCTTTCTACCCCCCTTCGTTCTTCGTCTCCCTTTTTTTTTTTTTTTTTTTTTCTTTTGCGAGGGGGTAAGAAACCGGAGGAAAGTGATCCCCGGATCCTCTTTATCAGATTACTCTCCTTTTCTCAGCTTCTATTCCTCTACTATTTCCATCTCTTTCGTATTTGAGAATTGAAAGCATGGGATTTTTGCGCGAGATTGCAGCGGAGTAGCGGCCAGAACGATATCATGGGAGATTGAACCTCTCCTTTTCGAAGCTTCGCGTTACACGTACACGTATCGTACATGTATAGATATATATATATATATATTACCTTCGGACGCAAGGACGCAATAAGCGAGGAATCCGTTTGTCACGTAGAGCGTATTACACTGAGTGGGGAAAAAAATTAAACCTGAATCAAGCAGTTTAATTTCTAGAGGGATTTACGAGCCGTTTTACCCCGTCAAGGTTCTCTTTCTCCCCCGCTACGCCCCCTTTTACTTTTTATATAATTATTATATACGTGTACACAACAAACTGCCGCTTGAGCCTGTCGTACACAGACAGTTATCTCGTAGTACCTTCCAACCCCCGACCCCGAACCCCCTCGTTACACCCTCGATACAAACCTTTACTTCGCCAAGAAAAGTACTGCGGACGACACGAACGAGAATAAGAAGAAGAGAAAAAAAAAACGAATATAATAACGATGAAAATTTTGCGAACGATGCGAGTAAAATTTACTTCGACTTTATACTTTCTTTGTTTTTCATTCCTTTTTTTTTTTTTTTCGTTTTTTCTTTTCTTCTCATAATCAGAATTGATGTATTTTTCTCAAATACAAGCGCGACATTCGCATCGTCGTGTAAGTGAATCGTGACGAGTTTTAGAATATTATTCTCCACAAGACCGAAAGAAATAAGGGAGGTTTAAAATCTAACGCGAAATAGTTTCTCAAATTTATTCAGATGGTTTTTGATTTCATTTATTTTTATTTCATCCCTTTTTTTTTTATCGCTGTTTCGACGGTAGTTAGACCGACGAATCCTTGAGGGGGTTGAGAGTAATCAGAACTTTTCCAGTTCCAGATTCGTATTATGTGTATAATACACGTTTCCGCTATACCTATAGGGGCGAGTGGAGCGATGTTTTATACACTCGGCGGTTCCGCGGTTTTCGGATTCGTGCAGCCATGTGATTAACGCGTTAATCGATCGGTAATATTGTTACAAAACTTAGGGCGAGATCCCGCTGTCTTGAAAACGCCGAGAAAACTCCCCTAACCCCGAGCTCCCCTCGACTTTCCGAAGTGAGTAACCGCTACGCTTCGCGAGTTTTAATGACACCGATGAGGCGCAAAGAAAAAAAAAAAACAGAAAAGAAGAAAATTGCGCCGCAAAGTGGAGTTTCATAATTCGATCTTAGTTGATATAATTTTATTATCGCGCGCCGCGACTTTCGACGAGCGCAACACGCGAGCTGACGATGATACTTTGCGTCGCCTCAGCCGCTGCACTCCGTCGCACCACCCCAATTCCTACCAATAATACATCTCAACAATTCCCATCAGATAATCGAATCATACCGCGGCAATTATTTACCTTCCCTCACCTGGTTTCACCTATAAACACACCGTCGTCGTACCGGGGCGAGCGCACGAATTGCGGAACGCCTGGCGTACGGAGGGTGTAACGTGCCTCGATCTAATGTACCGGGCCTAATATAATTTTCCTATACGGTAAACGTGAAACGGCGTTTCTCTTACCGTACAGGGGTAGTTTCTCGCGGGTAAATAACACACTTGCGACGAGAGAAAGATAACTTCGTAACGGTTGAGTGACGCGATAATCGAAAATCTTGAAGCTCGAGTGACGATCCAACCGCTCGTGTGTGTGTGTACCTTCCGACTCTCGGCACCTATACACATTATACGGCGGGACGAGCGAAAGTCAAAAAAAAAAAGAAAAAAAAAAGGATCTCTGCATCGGGCCGCGGTTCGGCGGCCTCGCGAGGTTGAGAGGAAAAATGCGGGCGGAGACACTCGGGAGGCGAAATAAAGGGCGGAAAGAAAAAAGTCAAACATTGAGAAACGTAAATCTTTATCGAGTCGACAATCCGCGAGAAACCGTTCCGAGGAAACTCATTCCGAACTGGTATTCCTTCTCACGCCGAAATGACAACGTTACCGCCTTTCTTTTCCGCCCGTTATACTTTGGAAGCAAATGACGACGAAGCGAAACCCGAAATACCTGTGAAAAATCAAGTTTTCGGACACCTTTCGTTTCACGTACGTCGGACATTTATTTATGATCGAATTCCTCAAGTCAGTCGGTTCGAAAAATATGCGACGGGGCTTGATTCGGGTCTTTTTATTTTTATTTTATTTTTTTATTTTTCACCGAGATGCCCGAGGCTCCTTCGATTTTCCATGCAAAGCCCGGCACGTGCGCTTTGAATTAATCTGAGGAACTGTCAAGCTTTTAGCCGTCACGGTAGCTGCCGACTTCGCCCTTTTTTCAACCCCCCCTTCCTCCCTCTCCTTATTTCCTTGACTTATGAAGGAAACGAATTCCGGAAGCAAAAATCGCTCTTCGTACACCTCTGCGGACTCATCGCACGCGTCACGCGAACATGTTATATTTAGGTGTAGGGTTCGTGTACACGGGTATGGGTTACGTAGAAACTGCTGCAATTTATCTTTTTCCGTTTCTGCCGAGTATTTTCTCCGCGAATTCGTCACTCGTGAAATGAAGATTTCGGGTGTACAGGGTGTACATCGCGCTGAGGTGTGAGGGTTTACGCTCAGCCAAAAGTATACGGTGAAAATACGTAGCGTCACGTGCCGAATTCTAAATTCCTTTTCAAGTTATACCTACGCAACGTTGAAAAATATACATGTACGTAGCTTGCTGTGGGCTATCGCCTGTCCCAAAGTCGGGCGTCAACCTTTGAGAATTTGAAACGAGCCCCGGCGCACACCTGTCGGGAAGGGTGAGTCCCTGGGATCGAAGGCTACAGTAATATTCTCAAAATAGAGGGGAAAAAAGGGTGAAAAGGAAAGCGAGAGCGAGGGAGAGAAGGTGAAATAAAAAAGAAGAAAAAAAAAAAGGAGAGGAGAGGAGAGGAGCGTAGGAAAAGGGGAAACGTGGAAGGTGATAACTCATGCCAAATTAGAAATACTATACCTCGCGTACTTCGAGGGCGCGATGTGATTCACATAAACTAACAACGCGTCTCCGACCCTCCGTGCTCCCCGTGTGTATCCCTACGGATATTTGTATAAAAACGATATCGACTCTACAAAGGGCTCTGAGCGGGAATATATGTTACAATAGATACGTACGTTGGTGAAACCGGAAGTTTGGCTCACCTCTCTCTCTCTCAACCTCCTCAACCTCAACCTCGCGAAACGGTTACGATTATAGATACAGTTATACATGTCCGTCTGGCGGGGACCGATACCTCGATCCGGACTAATATAACCCATAACGTTACATCCTACGACGATCCGAGGCACAAGGGCTGCATAACAAAAAGTAGATGACTCGGCCGCTCTGCCGTTTCTCTTCTACTTTTTGGCAACTTCCCTGTACGTTACGGCGTGCACGGTGGTCCCTATGTACCCTGTGTTTCAAAGGTATGTCCGACGGGCAACCGGACACACCGCAGTGCGAACGCTGGGACACACGGTATCCACATGAAAACGGAGTAAATAATCTCGATTAATCTCAAACGATTGCTCGCTTACTCGCTTACTTCGAAAACCGGATGCTCCGGAATATCGGGGAAGAATAGACGGCGGTTGTTGTGCAACGGTTCGGAAAAGAAAAACAAAAAGGGGAAATGAGAAAAAATCTATAATTCCTGCGAAAAGTCTGTGGACTTATTACGACGGGGTGGGGGGATGAACTTATCTTTAACATCAAAGCTCGTATCCCCATTATGGTCCGGAACTTGTACGAGATGTATTTTTTCACGAGTAACCGATCGGGCGCAGGTAGTCAAAGACATTTCGAACTTTTTTAACAAATTTGATGTTTCGATATTTTTTTTATTCATTTAATATCACGTTCGCTTGTGTTTGCCGAAGAGATTGATCGACGATAAAGCTTATGGAAATGGAAAGTGGATGAGAAAAAACGAATAACGAATAAATATACGTCCCAATTTGTAGGACTGCAATTTTTTCCCCCCCCCCCCCCCCTTGCACGGGACAAAGAGAACGAATCTCCAAAGTTTCCACGGTTCAATTCTCGCGGGATATAAATGACAGCGATAATCCTCGATCAACAACTCCGGTCTATCGATCCACGGTGTTGCGTTGTATGGGTAATTCAGTGTACGGGAGGCTGGATTATTCTTTGGTTATTTTTTCATTTCATACACTTCTCTTTTTCTATCTTCTAACCCGCTGGCTGTTTGTTTTCGCGTGATACTCGCCTATTAGCTATTCATTCTGTTCCCTGCTCACGTAGGACTCTCTATTTTACTTCCATAAGCTATCTCTTTTATTACTATCGATTTGATCAGCTCGAGTTGACACAGTCCTCCTACTTCTCCACTTGCAAAAAAAAAAAAAAAATAAAAACCAGAGAGAGAACAAAAAACCGACGCCCAGCTATACGACGTCCCCTCGGCCAATTTTCCGTCAACCTTGTACTTGAGAACCAGAACGATGAAGAGCTCGAAAATTTACACGACGAGAGTGGAAAAAAAGCAGAAAATAGATTCTGATGCGAAAATATTCAGGAACGGGAGAAATTGCATAGCGCGCGTTTTTTTCCAAACTTTTACAACGACAACGGAAACGCGCGAGAAAATTAAATCTCCGTTAATTGACCGGAATCGCTTTTTTCCAAAAAACGAAGAGCGCTCCGTGCGAAACATCTACGCCGGAGTGTTCCAACGCACTCTACGGAAAATCTGTCAGTGATTCGGAACGTCGCTGCCAGACGTTTCCCGTTCAACTCATTTGATTTGAAACTTCAAAGTGCAGTTGAAACTGAAAGAGGACTCGACTTAAGGGTATGATTATTCGAATCGTAATTGCGTTTGGTAGTTAACGGTAGTTACGCAGCGCGAAATGTATAGAGTTCGATACAGATATTTCGCGGAGTGGAAGGGAAAGAGCTAAAAAACCGAGAATAATTTTTTTTCTAACGAACGAATCGATGAAAACCGTCCTTTGGAATAGCGATATGAAGAATATATCGTCGACAGTGTAAATTCGAACTTTTTCAACGTGGTGTAAAATTGAAAAATATATTTCAACGTTGAGCGCAGATCGGGATGAGAATGAAAAATCCATCAGCGTGTGCCTCGCATAATTTTCTCCCATAAACTCACGTTACGTGCAAGTTTTTCGAGGGGGTTAACTTCTTCTCCTTCTTCTTCTCATTCACACGTCGAGAAATTATACGATAAACTTGAAAAAGAGACGGTAAGAAATCGGAGGAGGGGAAGGAGAGAAAAAAATCTCTCATTCAATCGTAAGGAATATATATGAAAGTCGGATTTTGTTATCGATACTTGGGCGAGCGATTGATTTTTCAAATTTTATTCAACGGCGTAAGACGTTCTTTATGATTCAATTCCATCGGCTTCCATTAATCTTCTCGTCGGAATCGCACTCGTCCCGGAAACACTCGGCGAAGTTGTAATACACGTTAAACGGGAGTCTCTAAATCTGTTTCGTCCCGAACCGGAGTGCAGCTCCTAAACTGATTGGATTTTATAATTCCCCCGTTAGTTTCGAGACCCCCTTTGGATCTCCGGGTGCAATATCGTTATTATGTGGTACGCGAGGCGATCTCGGAGTTGCATTAGCATCGTGTAAAATGAGGATCCTCCGCGAATTTGACGCTTGTATACCGTCGCCCGTTGGCTAGGTCGCCGAGTAAAACGTCGCCTCGTTGTACCGAAGGAGTCCTTCAGACATCCCTAATTGTCTTATTAGCGTAGGTGACGTCGGAACAAATTCCCATTAGACAAAACGACACCGACGGGGCTAACCGAGGATTGCATTAGCCGCTAGTCCGACCTTTCGTTCCGTCTCCGATCGGCGAACGACGACCACCACCCGGTCGCCGTGCGTCACACACGCGTTCGTTCCGTTATTATAAAGTTCCAGGATAGTTCGTACGCGTCCAAGCCGCACAGGCGGTTCTATGGATTTCGATAACTCCGAGCGGAGGACGATAATAACGGGGCTATCGGTATAGGAGAACCGGGGGGAGGTACGAGGGATGGAAAAGAAGTTCTTTGTGACGGAGAAACGATGACGATTATTGCGTAACGTAAATTGGCTACCTATACGAGGCGCGTTCGCGTATTCGTGCGGGGGGTTTTCCTCCCCGTCGGAGCACACATCGCTCCGGGACGAAAAATGTTCGCGGATAACGTGATCGCGATGCCGATTCGATAGAATTCGCGAGTCCGCCACTTCAATTTCGCCTCTTTGTCGCGGCGCGATACTCCGACCAACGGACGAATCGAAGTCAGTCGTCGGAACTGCAGCCTGGACGTAATGACGCTCGTTTCAACTACGGGGGTAGAGTATATTTGCCCCTAACATCCTCGTTACAGGGATGAACGTCGCTTCTCCTATATTTCCTCAATTTTTCTCCTCCCTACCCCCCTACCGTTCGCTGGGCGAATATAACGCGGTAAGGTACACGCGACGACGTATGGGAGAAAATTGTATCTTGAACGATCGTTTTATTCGCCGTTGCACCGGAGACCATCATCGCATATTACGGATCCGAACGTATTTGATGTATAAAACGGTGGATAACTGTATACCCATCCCCGTACCACGTACAGAGATACGTACAATTTCGAAAAATATAAAAGCGCAGAGAGCAGAAATATCACATGTGTCTACGCAAGCATGGGGAGAAGATACCTGGCGATGGTGATATGGGAATGGGTCGAGTAGCGGGGTGGGGGGGAGGGAGGGAGGGATGACGAGACGGGGGTAAAGTGTAACCATGGGTATGCAGGTCATGGCGCATGTCAAAGCGGCGAGGGTGCGGCAGCTGCCGTGCTGGCCGCCGAACAGGGCGGGGATCTCCCGAGTAGGTTTCGCATTCAATCAAACAGAATCGCATCAATAAAATCTCGTCGGGCGTTGAACATCGAACAGCTAAGAAAAGGACGACCGGCTATCGTCCGTACGCGCGCGTACCTATAACCACGCAAATATCTCACCGTACACGGTTACACGTATGTGTATGTATGTATGCATGTAACGTGTATACACAAAAGGAACAAGAAGATTGTACTCTTCTTAAAGTTTATCTCATTTGCAAAGTGCCAGGAGTCGCGGCCTGACCCCAAAGCCAGAACGTGCTCTGAATCATATTAGCGGGCCAACAGCTGTTTCCACGAGACACCAACCCCGCGCTCCTTCTTCTATACTTTGCCCTCGAACATCGCGCCGAACCCACCCCCGTCTAGTTTCACCTTTATCAGCTCCCTCCCTCCCCTCCCCTCCCCCTACATTCTATAGACGTAACGACTACATCGTCTCCGTCGCCTCCGAATTCTTTGAAATTAAGGGACGTCGTCGTATGACCCGTACTCCGCGCCGTGTAATTTAAGGGAGGGATCGAGATATGCCCGGCCAAGATAACGATAGAGATCTTTCGTGGAATTATTACGTCACAAAGCGGGAGCCCGGTTCCAGGGGCAACTCGTACGCATCCCTTAGGTTATTGTACGTATAGAGCGGCTACGGGGCGCGATAAGGTGAGAACGAGGAGAGGGTCGAGCGCCACGCTGCCCGCCAGGAAGCCATGACAGCCGGCGCGCCGAGCCGCACAACGAACGGAACGAAACGGAACAGAGAGAGAGAGAGAGAGAGAGAGAGGGTCGCCGCTCTCGGGGTCCTTGAGAAAAAGAAAAGCGTGCCGTCGCGCGAGTCCTTTGCACCCCCGTGTGCCGCCGCTAGGTATACCCAACCTTTGGCCGTATACCTCGGTATTGTCACGACTTTACCCCGGCCGTACCTGCGCTACCGCTTGTAACGTGAATTATCGCGCGACCGGACATTTATAGAAATTTTCGTCAAATTTATGTCACCGCGCGTATCCGCAGGCGATAAATTTCGTCCAAATTAGGCGTACGAACGGACGGAGGAGTTCGCCCACTCGGTGCTAGATGCAACCCGCGAGTTTCGGTCGACGTTATAATTAGCGGATCGTACGGTCGAAAAAAAAAACCCACCCCCGTCTTAACGCGTGGGCAATCAATCACCGGGGCTTCTGACAACTAAAAAGCACAAATGCAAATTTATTTAGACCAGCCAGATATAAGCGCGGGTGTGTATATATACATATAATAGAGGTACACGCGTATTTCGCGTATATCGTGTACAACTTGCGGCACTTCGTTCCTAATGCTAATATTAGGGTATAAGCCATCTATACGTGCAACGGCCCTAAGGGGTGTTATGTACAACGGTGTACGTTACATACGCGGTCAAACAGAAATCGTTGCTCGCTCAAATCAACCCCTCTTTGAGCAATTTATTTTTAGTTTTTCGTTATCCGCCTTTCCGTCTCTGCTTCTGCTTTTTTCATTTTTTTTTTTTTTTTTTTTTTTTTCTCCCCATTTTATTTTCACGCTCTTTTCACACTGCGAAACACTCGGTCGTCTACTCGGCGGACGTGAAACATCGACACGTTATTCACTAATTACTGTTATTACTGTACAACGACGACAAACTCGTAGGTCAAACGGCTCTTTCAACCCCCCCCCCCCGAAGCGTTACGAAGGGAAATATTATCGGACCTTTATAAACTCCTGTTTTGTTACGATTTCGTCTACGTAATACATCGACGGGTGTATAGAACCGTCGATCGAACGACCAAGTTTTAGTTACGGGAAACCGTGCGTTCCGGAAGTAAACGCGAAGGGAAAAATTAATCGAATACAGAGGAAAGAAAAACCAGAGGAAAAAGTTGAAAGAAAAATTTTCACATCAAAGCGGTTGCTACAACATAAACGAACTGAACGAATGGCGTTAGTTGTACACATATGATGAGCTTTACAATTTTTACCTTATCTCCTCGCGTTCGTTTTTTGTATTTCCTCTGTTTTTTTGTTTTTTCGTTTTTTTTCGTTTTTTTTCTTTTTTACATAAACGGTGCACCGCGTCTCCTCTTCACCGGGTTTTAATCAAACGGACCATCGGGTAGGAGGCGTTAAATGTAACAACGAACAACGGTGCGGCGAGTCGTCGTGGACGTCGTCGCAGGTGTCATGACGATGGCAACAAAGAGAAAAGGGCGCCGACGGTAGCGGAATAGGTTCGTGAGGTACGGGGCAGAATGTGGCACGGTACACTGTGCTGGGATGCGGGAGTCACTGGGCGTCTGTGAGCGTCACGACGCCACATATTTGCAACGGGGCGTCGCGACGCATGCGCTTATCAAAAACGGAGCACAAGAACGGGCAGCCAGCGATCAGAAAAGCAGCATCTGCATCGAAGAAAACTTGCCCAACAACACGCTGTAAATTTTATTATCATCCGTACAAAGATAACCCAATTTATTCTACATCTGTTAACCGGGCTGAATCACGGAACGATCCACACCGCGCAATATCGTTTTCAGACCTTGGTTCGTAAGCACGGGGAAATTTCGAAATACCGCTCGAACGGTAGCGAAGCGCTACGGGAAATCCAATACCCCCAATCAATATTCACCTAGCAGCTCTTGACTTATCCGCGGGAACGCCAGACGCCAATTTCATTTAACGAATAAAGAAAATATGTGCTCTGCGAAATGGCGAAAAAATCATTTTCGCCAGGGGATGAAATAAATCGATGGCACTTGGAGAGCACGCTGACGAAATCCAACGGCGACGACGGGTCAATCGGTGTAACGCGAGTTTCGGAACGTCGCGACGACCCTGAACTTGTCGATAGGGGTTGCCGGATTGTTGAATTGTTCCCAGTTATATCGCATGATCAACTATAACCACGTGGTGGTTTTAGCCGGTTAAAATTTCGATCGTCTGGGTCATCGCCGAGTCGCCCCGACGACGACTTCGGATGTTCCCGGCACGTGCGGTGCGGCTTAAGGGATGCTTCAAAACTTACCGCGAGGGCTGCGAGGACGATCCCCTATAAAAGCCCCCCCGCCTCGCTCACCTCCGTAGCCTTTTGCTCCTCTCGCTGCCAACCCCTGCCGAAGCTACTGCGGGGGCGGAGTGGCTAACCGTCGATAATAAACTGGATGAGAATACTCCGGTTTATCAAACAACAGGTACGGGGCAATCTCGCTAATAATATATCGATCATCGTTTCGAAAGAACGTAGCGTGCGAATCGCGGAGATGCGGTGAAAAAAAAAAAGGAAAAGATTAAGAAGAAGAAGAAGAAGAAGAAGAAGAAGGGAAAGAACCATATTATTCACGATGATTCCGCGTGAGCTATTTTTGAAATCACCACATTGGCCACGTGTTAACGCGTTTCGACAATTAGGCGATATTTATTTGTCGGACGTTGAAATATAACCACGAAATTTTCACGAGACGGACGATATTTTCATCGGTGAATTTATGTCTTCCAATGCTTTTTATTTATTTATATTATTTATTTTTCCTTCGGTCTGTATTCGTTCCACATGGAATCTAAAACGTTCCCTGAAACGTTCACGTACACCTTATATAACGCGAGCGGTATAGACGTATATATAACGTATTCATACTCCATGGAAACGAGTGTACGGTAGGTAGGTGTACCCCACGGTATAAAATTTTATACAATTTTACCGAGCAAATATAACCACGGCGCGACAGAGAAATGGAAATTTAGAATACCAGCTGTGGAGTGGAAATGCAATTCTATTTTTTTCTTCTACTCCTTCTTTTTAATCCCTGCAATATTAATACGGCTACGAAGCGAAGCGTTACCTGCACACCGGTACGTGGTGTGTGTGTCCTTTATTTAATTTTAATGGCCATGTACCGAACGTGTCTAATTACAGATTGAACCGCAAATTTTATTTGCTCAATAGTGCAGCACCCTCAATTATCCATCGTCTCATCGCTTTTCTATAGCTACTCGATTACGCGTTTGAATAATCCACTTTAGGACTCTTTTTTCTCCGCCGCTACACCGCCGCAGACATGAAAAAGGAGGACCTCCGCAGCGGGATGAAAATTGCCCTCGGGAATCTCAATCGTCCGAATGAATTGAAAACTTGATTTTATCGTACGGACAGTCGGGTAATGCGCGCGTTCAAACGTTGCCTTGCATAAAACATCGCTGAATACACAACGAAATCTTGTATACAACGCGGTGATCGTAACCAGCGCGAATTCTGACGGGTGATACTCTCGTCGTCGTCGTCGTCGTCGTCGTCGTCGTCGACGTCGACGTAGTCCCGCTAACACCGCGCCACGCGAAACCGAACCGCTCGATATGGGAATATAAAGCGAGGCGTTGTAGACTTCTCGCCCTCCCCCGAAATTGCCCTCCTCGTCGTACGAACTCTCATATCGCTTCCAAAGGTGTTCGCGGACGCGTAAATTGTATCGGTCGACGGCTCCGTTACGAGTGGACGATTTTTTCCTACTCCTATTTCAACGCCAAATCCGTCGGTCGGTTGGTTTTCAGCGATCCCGTTCACCCCGGTAGTCCAGGTGGCCGATTTTAATTTCCAATTGACTCGAAGTCGTTCGGAAAACGTCGTTATTATTGACGAACGTGGTGACGTGTGAAAGTTACCACCGTAACGTGTATGAATATTTCCGACGTTAAAATCCGATATTTCTCATCGCGCTTTCTTTCCGCGCCGCACGTGTATCGCGTTGGTTCTACGAGATAAAGAACGAGAACTTTGAAACTTTTTGAACGTCTTTTTTTTGCAGACGCGTATGCAGGGCATGTACTCCGCCACTTAACTACCCCTTCAGAGTATAGGAGGAGGAGGTCAAGGAGCTGGAATTTTTCATTCCATCGTACATTATTTTGTTTCGTACATATTAACTTGCTTCACTTACTTTCATTTTTAATTATTTCGTCCAGTTTTCTCTACTATCTTATTTTTGCGCTAGTCGTCGACTTGTTTTTTCCCCCCCTTGTTGCTACGTTCGCGGAGCTTATTTCTTCCCCGTTTTCTAGATGATTCGTTTTTTTCTTTTTTTCTCCACTTCTTCCTTTGCTTTCTCTTTTTCTTGTCTATTCTTCGTTTTTTGCCCTTAACTTTTTTTTTCTTCTTCTTCTTCTTCTTCTCTACCCTCTTTCTTCCATTCTTTTTTACCCGGCCCTCTCTCTCGCTCTCTCCCTTTCTTACTTTTCTCCGTTACACTCCGGTTTCCCCAAGGAATCTCGATGCTTATCCACCCGTGTGCAATCCACGCGTTAGAGCTGTCCAGCCTGGAATTTATATTGCATGTTTTATATTCGTTCAGGGGCTAAGAAGCCCAACTCCTTTCGCAGGTTACGTCGGGACCACCGTAAAGATCGCGTTACACTACATAGAAATCATTAACGAAACGAGCTTCGCAGTTTTTTTTTTTTTTCTTCTCTCCTCCATTCTTCCATCTCCTCGATTATCATTGTTTCATTTTATTCACTTATCTATTTATTTTCAACGTGGGAGTTTACGGCGACGTATACGATTCAGCCGGGAGAATGATTTCAACCGTTCTTTTTTTTTTGCAAGTTTCAATTCTTTCGAAGACACGTAGAACGGACGGAGTTCGACGAGTATTATTTTTTGTCCCTCGTACACCGGCGTACTATTTGCAGAATTTCCGATTAATCGCCGGATGTCGGGAGTTATCACATTCCCGCGAGGTTGAGGGATCATTACTTGCCTCCGAGACGATGAAAATAAGAGCGTAATGTCGCTCGACGAACGAGTACGAATCGTAAACCGAGGAAAATTAGCCTCCGGCTTTACGCACAACGTTAGCTAGGCGCACTCTATACCGCATATTCGTGTCACACGATATTATATTCGCCAAAATTCTGAACGTACGAACAACCACCCCGTGCCACGAGCCCTTCTCTCCTACGCTTGATGTGTAGTGGGTGGAAAAGTGGAAAAAAAAAAACAAAAAAAAACCAAGACAATTCGCGCAAGTGACTTTTATCGAATCAAAACCTCGCGCTTTTCAGCAATTAATTCTGAGTTTACGACGTGACTTAGTGCCGTAGCGATTTTGCTAAAAAATTCCAAAATATATCGAGGACACGTGGATGTTATTTTCGAATATAGAACGCTTCCCCCCCTGACTTTCGTGGTAGTAATTGTAATTTATTCCAACTAAGATTAGTTTTTGTCCCGTTTCAATCCCTGGCGGAGGATAGCAAGCTTTTGAATAGCCGACGTTATGGGAGATACTAATTAAAAATTGCGCGACTAAATCTACCCGTTGGAGCAGACGATCAGTTAGCCTTGACATTAAGGCGAGGACATTAATTTATCATTAAGGTACACCACCCCCGTCCCCCCCGTCCCCCCCAGCACCCAACGCCGACCGTACACGCGTAGGTTCCTCACTATGGGATATCGCGCAACCCGCGATTCTCTTCTGGGCTGATACGCTAAGCTACCGCCTTTTTTGTCTTCACTTTGTTTTTTTTTTTTTTTCTTTCTACGCTCCATTTTATTTTTCATCCAACCGTCTCACTTTTGCCACGCAACCCTCCTCTACCCGCGACCTTTACTCCCGTGAAATTTTAAAGGAGAGCAGAATCTCGTGATTCAAATTGATATTCGCGTGTATGCACAACGATTTTCAACCCTTGGATATTTTTTCCGACATCTCGTTAGACGAGACGAAGATGACACCGTCAAAGAAAATTTTCCTCCCGTATTACCAGCGACGTATCACGCCTTCCCTATTTCCTTGTTACTCGATGGCAGATTACTACAGTAGCTGGATATAGAAAGTCACGCTTTTTCTCCGCTCGGCATGCTGCAGAAGGTAATTACCGCAGTGGAGCTGGATGAGGTTATTTACTCGGATACTCTGGCGGCAGTTCTTCTCGCTCATCTTCTTTCTCCTCTTCTTATTGTTAGGGGATTCTACAAAAGCAAAAACTACGGTGGAAAAGGAAAATAAGTAAAATAGAAACACCTCGAATGCAGGTGTACCCGGTATACCTATGTACCCCTCGTTTTATCCCGCGAGTAGCGCTCCGGTTCGATATAGAGGATGGATGTGTTACAGCTATGTAATACGGAGCAGCGAGTGAATACAATTTATTATATATATTTACATAATTCAAACACTGGCACAGCGAACACGCTCCACATCCCACTAGCAATTCGTTGATGACGCTCTGCATTCTCTTATTAAATTTTCCTTTTTCTCGCCGACGCTCGCGTTGTTCCATTTTTTCAATGACTCGAAGGCCTGAACGGTGTACCTACCTCGTTTCTTTGTATTCGTTCGCTAGAACAGAGGAAATTCGTCGGAGCGCATAGGCGGAAACTTGGCGGGGTTTACGGTCGAGGTAGCTAAACTCGTTAGAGAGTAGGTAACACTTGACCCAAGAAATACCACCCAATGCTGTTAAAATCAAGTTTTGCGCAATCGATCAAGTTCAACCCACCGCGAATGACTCACGCCCCGAGTCCCCCCACACCACCCCGTTACACTCGAAGCTCTACCCCGTACTTTACACGCGTCTAGATAAAAGCGCGCGTGTACATGTAGATAGAACGGCAATACCGCTTCGCACAGGTGTATATATACCAGCTGTAACTCTTTCTTTACCCTGCAACCGCCCCTGCGAACCCCAAGACCGCTACACGGGCGAATACGACACGCGAAAACCAGCTACGCGAGTTACTCCGGATTCCTGTCCGTTCGGAGATTTACCGCATCCGTCTTCCACCTATTTTGACCTCCGCTGCGGAGTACGTCGATTAAAAAACGAACAATACGTTCTCGATTTATGGCACGAAGTTTGAAGAATTGTTTCCCGAGTAGACGTCAAAAATTTTTCATTCGCTCGGTCGTTGTAACTCTTTCTCTCTTATTTACTGAAATCCGAAAGTGTCGGAGACGAGAGAGCGTCGAGGTATAAAATCTATGCAGACGTTGGAACGCGGTGCGGGGGCGGAAACTCTATACGTGTGTGTGTACAATAGGTGTAGCTGTTCTATATGCGGAGTTTCAGGTGGAGGCAGGGCTTCGTTTTGTGTATAAGGCGTACCTGCGGTATGTAACGTATAACCCCGTGTACTCGTAACCTGCGCGGCGCACGGGTTTCAAATCTATTCTGAAATACGGTTGTTACTTACCCCGGCACTAGCTGGATGCGCGCGTGCGGTGTACAAGATCTACGGTTATTATAACGTATACCGTACGCCGGTCTGCTATACATATCTTTGACAATGCCTATGGCCCGGCTATACCTCGATATGCATACGCAATATCCGACGACGACGACGAGGACGACGACGACGTCGAAGGGGTGGGTTTCGCTTATATTTCCAGACGTCACGTTGCACGAGATCGACTGATTGCACGACTACGCCCTCCTAGGTATTACCTACGTAGCTTCATACCCTCTACCTGTGCACGTACTCCTGGCTGATTACGTAGCTCGTCGATGCGCGGATACGTGTACGATATTTCTCACTCGTACGCAGTAGCGGATTTCGCAAGAGTAACGCGCCCCTTGTGGAACACACGAGGTAAAGATTTTAATGAGAAATGCAATGGACGTACACCGGAGTCGATGTTACGCGAGCGACAGGGTTGTGTGGGTGTTATCCGGGGTAGTTTTGGGAGTAACGGTGGCGGGATCGGAGACAGTCTAAAGCCGGTTGAAAGATATCAAGGGGTAGGCGTTGGTCCGACCCCCCCTTCCCACTGGAATAAGATAAGGTTTTAGCTTTCGGTAAACCGCAAATTAATCGATAGGCGTTGACTTAATTAACGTATTTTGGGAGACCGCGTTCGGTGTTACCCGTTTACCTACCATCTCGCCAGTTTCCAGTCGTCCCACTGTATCCTAATTCATCGAGATAAAGCTCCGGTATATATATTTACAGCTTAGACGCGCGATCATTAATTCCGTTGAGATTTTCACTACAATCGCAATGATTGATCCACGGAAACCTTCGCATTCGAACGAGTCGGACGATCGGAAATAAATATTCGCGCGGGACGATGTTGTTTGAATTTTTCATCCGATAACTTTCGCCAGTTTTTTCTATTTTTTCCCCATCCCTGCCGAGGCTAAATTAAATTCCGCCAGCGAATACGTAGCGAATAAAAGTGAGAAAATCATGCAGCTATCGCGACCGCATGTCCCCGTACATTATATGTAATATCGCATTACCTCAGACTTCGCTATTACGCGATATAGTACACGCGGACGTAGTAAGTATATCTCGATAAAGTGTGTCTGCGTCGTTCTGGCAAAGTTTTGATAGGTATTAGATATACCTATGTACCATATAGAGATATACATAGCCCTGCGAGATGGCTATGTGGAAATAGCCATCGACGTCGAGCTGAGGATCGAGGGATAAGTTTCGTTTTGACCTGAAAACGATTGGCCGCGACCGAGTCGAAAAAACTTTGAACGGTATTAATTTTGGCTCGGTATGGATTGTGTGTACTACACCCGGTATCGCGTATGCTATACGTACGTCGTACGGACCTATAAAGTAGAAATAATATACCCACCTCTGCATTTTCTTCGAGGCAAATTTAATTTACTTTCAGACTTTTTTTGTAATACGATATACCAGACGTAACGTACGAATGCGTGAACATGTATAGGTGCGGTGCGTTCCGTTCCGTTCCGTTCTACGGTATTAACAAATTTTTAGAACGCGAACTTGCTCTCGCTTATATACGAAAAAGGAAATAAAAACGTAAAGTAAACTTCTTCTTTTTGATCCTCCTGTCACGGAACAAAAACTTTGGTAATAAAGTTCGAAATGTTGATCACGGTATCCGATAACAAAAATCAAACAAAAGTTTGATATAAAAATCTAAGAGAATTTAATGAAATTCTTTTTCTACAGCTCACACGCATTTCTTCAAAAATTATCCCATGTAAGGGAAACGAATTTTTCAAAAGAAGGGGATTCTTCTCTCGCCTCCGAACGTCTAGGATTTGGAATTATTTCACCTTTGCGAACAGAGGTAGAAATGGAAACAATGAGTCTGGTAAGCGTAATGAAAGGATCCGGTTCACGCGATACGACTAATCACCTTTATCGTCAAAATTCCGTGTCGAATCGGAACCCCGACGACATACATTTGCACACTTATTTTTGACGCGACGCGCAACGACACGCGACAATAAAAATTGAACGAAAGTTTTACTCACTTAGCGGACGAAAGAGAGAATTGAGATAATTGACCAACCCTTGATCGATTCGTCGTAGAAAACTACGGGGGGAAAGAGTTCCGGGGGCGATACATCGAGAAAATATCATATCGTATCTCATATTTCCTCAACTTCGTTCACTTTCTTTCATCCCGTAGGCGGATGAGAAAAAAGAAGTTCCTAAGAATTTCTAAAGATTCTTTTCGGTCCAATTCGCTCAAACAATAATAAAGAGATAAGTTCGCTCGAGTGTGTGTGTGTACATAATTCGGAAGTAAAATGAGCCAATACAGGATGGAAAAATAAGCGAGGAAAAAATCACACGTTGAAATTCAGATTTCGAAAGTTGTAAGGGAGGAAATACATCATCGATGCTGTCGTTGTACCCGTCACGTGATCCGCTGTTCAGTTTTATTGAAATCAATCGTTTGAATAGTTTTTAGTTATCTCGTTTTCTAATAAACTTCAGAGACGTACAAATCGCATGCTCGCCAGGCTATTGTACGTCGGTATGACACGTAATCTGGGCTATTCGAAACGCGAAAGTGCTACGGGATGATGTGGTGACGTGATACGAGAAATATCGTTTGCTCTGCATTCTCTCATGAATGTATATCACGCGTACGATATATCACATATTATGACACGGTATGCGCTTCGTATTTTGGAGAGCGGCCAAGCTTTGATCGAGGGCTGCGATCTCTCGGAGGACAGTATGTTACATTCCCAATCGGTTCCAGTAAGCGGTACATGAGAAAAGTGATCCGAATCAATTTCATATTCCCACAATTCGACGAATACATTTCAGCGATGAGCTGGGGTGGATTGGAATTAATTGATTTCTTACGGATTTCGAATCGCAGGACTTATGAATTCTTCATCCCTTCGTTCGAATCTGTTGAAACGCTCCGTCTGTACGTAACCTTATCGAATATACCAAAAAATATTACGCTTTCACGGTCCTGGTTCATCATTATTCCATTAGAGCTTCCTCGAATATCATCAGACGTCTTTTCGATCTCGAATATCCCGGCGGTGTCGCATCGCCTGGAATTTTGGCTGATTAATTTTTTTTTTTTTAAATTGACGGCTCCACAGTACGCCGATCAGCTAATGATACATGGACAAATGTGTAATCTCCTGTTATCAATTAACCGGCGAAACTTATCACTTTCGAACTTTGCCGCTGCGTCCGGCCATGTTTTCGCGCGCCAGCGCAGGGCTTGTTTGCAGAGATAAAGAGGCAGTCAGCTGATAGCGTTCTGCTTCGAACCAGTCCACGTGCGGTTTCCTTTGACAGCTGTCAGTGATATCGTGTTTTTTTTTCGATCATTGATCGCGATTCACACCGACGGGATGCAGACGGATGCCGATAAACCTCTAGTGGTACTTGAAATACTTTATTCATCCTACATTTGTTTCCATTTCTTTTAAATTATGCTGGGAGCACTTTACTTCCGCTTATGACGAGCATATTTGTCGCATAAGCTACCGGTACAGGTGCCAAAGTATAGCGAAAAAAATATTGCGTGTCAGGTAAACTGTAGGCAATTTTTTTGGGAGTCATTGGTTCGGGGATCGGAATATAGTAGGGCATAGTTTGCGTGACTGACGCTATTTTTTGCTATATCTTGGACCGAAATACCAGAAGCCCGCGAAAAAAAATGCCCTTTAATTGGACAGAGCTTTTAAACGCTAATTATTGTTGCCGAATTAAAATTTTTATGATTTTATCGCTTTTGCCTCTAGGTGTAATCAATGGTTCGGCGTAAGTCAATTTAATCGATGTGGTTTATTGTTCTTACAGTCCGTAATACTGCCGATTCGAAATGGAGAGCCTTGGATTGATACCTGCCTCGAGTCTATAGAAAAACAGACCGCCCTGAAGACTATGAAACTCGAGATTTCAGTCTGCGATGATTCGAGTAACGATAAAACCTTGAAAATATTAAACTCCTGGCGAGGAAAACTCAAGTCGTTATCTATCTCTCTGAGGATCCACAGAAATGAAGGACCCGATCCAAGAGGGGGTAAGACTAACTATTTCGCTATTGACTGAATTTTTTTCGCTGCCGTCTGATAGCATCTTATCTTCGATTGTAGTCGGCTACGCAAAAAATCGAGCCGTCGAAAATTCTACTGGGGAATTCTTGTGCTTTCAGGATGTGGTATGTCCAAATCTTATATCCATCATATTTAGATGTCTGCCCATCGTTTCGTTTCGTTGTTCTTTGTTTTCATTGATATCAATCGGTAAAGAATTCTTTTGTCAATTTTGCGTCACAGGATGACATTATGCTGCCCTGCCGAATACAAGCGCAGTACGAAGTTGCGAAAGATGAAAAAAATGCGGTACGTAATTCATCGGAATGTGAGCTAGCGTAGGTATCCGGAATAGGGATGATTTCTGGTATTTTAATGCGTTACAAGTAGATAGTAGGAGGAAAGTTCAAAAGATCGCCTGAGAACGCTACTCCGAGATTCACAAACTGGGCGAACGCAATTTCTGGCGACAAACTCGAGGAACAAATTTACACCTCTCACGGGCCGACGATCATCATGCCGACCTGGTTTTGTCACAAATCCGTCTTTCAGAAGTGAGTCGAGTTCTAAAATTTTTTACCAATTAGATCGTCGTTTGAATCAGCAGTTACGATCTGTTCTCGCAGAGTCGGTGGTTTTTCGGAAGCTGGTAACGGTTGCCCGGAGGACTTGGTATTTTTTTATTCGCACCTGGACCTCGGCGGACGAATTCTGAAAGTTGATTTCCCCGTTTTGATCTACGCTTACCATCCTCGAGCGACGACGTTCTCCATTTCTGAGTGAGTTTACGAAACGTACGTTATTTGGGGAGAATTCGGATGCGCCGAATCGTAAAATTTACAATTCACCACCACGATCGTCGTCAGGAATACCATTTGGGATTTGAGAATCGCACGTCTGCAAGATCGAGTTCTTCCGCTGTGGAGTAAACTGACGATATGGAACGCCGGGAAACAGGGGAGAAAGCTCTTCAGAAGTCTCAGCCAAGAGAATAAAGTAAATATTATCGGTGTCTTCGAACGACGATTGTAATTCTTGGATACCAGATCGTGTGATTTATAATTCCAGAACAAAGTCGTCGCTTTTTGCGACGTAGATCGACGAAAAATCGGACAGAATTACGTGTCGTACGAGCCGACGTTGAAAAAAACCGAGCGACCCATCCCCATTATTCATTTCACGGAAGCTTGTCCCCCGTTCATAATTTGCGTTAAACTGGTGAGTTCGATTTTACTAATAATCTTATCTTTCCCGATCGAATGGGTTTCGTTAATCCTGAATTACGTAACGTACCAATCAACAGGATATGACGAACGGAGAGTTCGAAGGGAATTTACAATCATTGGCTCTGACGGAAGGCAGGGATTTCGTCCACTTTCATTGACGGTTTTCGCGGTTCCTGAAAAATCCGGGACACGGTGAGTCGAAAATAACTATTCTTTCAATTTCGCGCTAACGTCTCCGATGAAAAAATATATACATGTATATAAATATTGATCGCTGACGGGGCGAGAGAAAGCCACCTGATACCGACTGTGGACAGCGTCACAACTGGATCGACTCCGGCGTTTTCGCGGCCGTCGATCCCGTAGCCTGAGATGGTAAGATTGCCGATATCTCGCGCATTTCAGTCGCGAGTAAGTCGGAATGTTCGTTACCCCGAATTTCTGGAGCTCTCGTAGTTACCACCCCTAGAAAAATTTTTTTAGCGCATGTTTTTCCTAGGGTTACTTTTTTTGATTTTGTTCTCCTCGTTATTGTCTTTGGTTTCATTTTCAAATTTTCACATTTATTATTCTCTGCTTACAACGAAATAGGTAAAAAAGTAATTGTTTAATCAAAAAAAAATATCGTCACATTTTTTCTCTCCCCATTATCGTTTCATCCATATCGTACCAGGGTTGAATTCGCGCACCAGACTTGACGATGACACTCCTGCTTTGGAAAGTTGTCGAAAAACTGCTCGTTTCACGGTAGAAGAATATCGAGAAGGTCGCCCCGATCGTTTTTCCTTGCCACAATTTTCAATTCCCTCTTTCGAGAATGTTTTAACCACCCTCTGAGATATCCAAGTCTTACTTGCGTCACAGTTCACACCCGTCACACAAACAACCCTTTAAAATTATTACGTAATAAGAATACCCAAAATAAAAGTGATTATAAATCAATAACGAGAACGTTTTACCCTACAGTTTTCATATTACAAGTTAATATTTTACTTTAATTACATGGTAAGTATGTTCAAATCTATGGTTGAGTCTATATTTTTGCCCAGCACCGTAATATCTTACAATTTTCTACCTATAAATTAATCAATCATTTAAACAAATGGAAAAAAAAAAAAATAATAATACAATCGCGTCTATTTACATAATACAGATGTGTGAGAATCCCTTGAAAATATTTAAAACTAGAATTACGGAGAACTTTTATGCGTTGAAGCGGCATTCGCGGGGTTTATTTTTGGCTCTCTCTGTCTCGTAACCCACAGCATGTTTCCCTCCTGCAATGGAATAACTTCGTTAACAAGTTTCCCGTAGTTAGCGAGCCATGAAAAATTCAATTGATAAATTATTCACCTGGAAATAGTCTTCGATTTCTTCGAGAGTGCGACTCTTTGTCTCCGGCAGAGCTACGTAGACGAAAACCGCTTCCAGAAGTGCCGACGCACCGAATATCGTGAAAATTCCCGTCAGTCCCACCGCACCCTTCACCTGCACATCGTGAATTCCATTCGTTATAGATTTTCCGATCGATGAAATTCCGTGGCCAATAATTATTAGATCGGCGCGAATAATTTCTGATAAATTCAAAGCAGGCGTCGGGCCCTGGCCCACGATGACTGCAAAGGTAGTGCTACACGTTTGTTCGTGACTTTCGCGTTTCTGCGCTAATTGGGAAATTCCCACTACTCACCTCCGGGTACACCTTTGTCACTCCAAACAAAGTCAAGTGAAATAAGAAGAACGTGCACCCGCCTCCTATACCTCGGGCTCGTAGAGGCAAAAGCTCACCCACCATGATTCCCGGGAGACACATGAGACCCACCGTGTTGGCGCATACGTACAGTATTATACAGGTCCCCATAACGTAGAGCTTTGAGTAGGAATAGTTTTGAAATTTTAATTAAAATTGTTACCGTTGTTTGTATTATTATTTTTTTTTTTTTTTGAATTTATCATTTACCGCAGTTGTGAAATATACTCACATCCATGTCAGTCGAGAGCTCTCCTTTTCTCGCCAGCATGTATCCAGCCGTGACAAGAGAAGTCAAAGCCGTTCCGAGGCCGGAAATAATTCCCAAGGCTCTTCTCCCCGTGTGGAGCAACAGGATACTACTTATCAGACAAAAGACGAATCTAACCACCGCTGTTATCACGGCTATGAGATAGTGGTCGACCCCTTCACTCCCTGGGGAAAATTTTGGAAACGTAAAATTTACTAATTATTTAATAATTATTCTTTCGCGTTCGAGTTCGCGAGTTCGGGAAGCGTTGATTAATGATTAATTTGACGTAATTACCGATTCCGCTGATGAACTCCACCGCGTAAAACACGATCAAGTAGGTACCGGCTAATACTTGCAGAACATTGAATATGTTTATTATAGCTAAGGGTTTCAGAACTCCCGGGTTCTTGATATTCGAGAGAGCCGAAGAAACCTGCTCTCGCAGTGTGACGGTAGTCGATATACGGGCGATGTCTACTCGCGCTCTAGATTCCAAAAGAGCCATTTCCGCTTCCACCTGAATCACACACGAGTAACAAAGAACAGGATTATCGACAGATCGGAGAGCGAAGGGAGACGAGAATAACAATTTTTCGTTCTCAAACTCGGAAATCGATTAATCAATTTTTAGCTCCATTGTCTCACCTGCTTCATGTCGGAACCGCGGAACCATGCGAGGGCTTTTTTAGCAGCTTCGGTTCTTCGTCGCCTCACCAACCAAACCGGGCTCTCGGGACAGAGGCTGAGAGCGACGATGCCGAGTACAAGGGGTACGAGAGCGTAAAACGCCACCGTTTTCCATATGAATTTTGCCCCCAAGGCGTACACCAACAGAATTCCGGCACTGTAGGCGGCGAAAGGGGTACCAACAAGGGCGCCCCGTAGCTTGGGATCTGCTATTTCACCTAGCAGGACCTACCGAAATGACACAAGAAGAGAAAATAGAGTAAAAGGATCCCGCAGCGCGTTCGCCTTTGATCCTCGCTCGGCACCTTTAAGCAACCCTTCAATTTGTTGTTTTCCGTTTCGTTTCGTTTCATTTAATTCCGTTCCATTTCACCGCTGCGTCGGACCAGGAGGGGTTACTTTTAATTAAAGATCGCAAAGTTCTGATTACTCTATAAATGCGCCCCCGGCGCGTGGAAAAAGGTGCTCGAATCTAGAAATTCACGCGTACACCAACCGCGGTTCCGGAAACCCGTTCGAAAAATTCATCGTTACGTTACTTTCTTGGAAAGGATTTTTTTTTTTTTTTTTCTTCATTTTCGGTGACTCGTTATCGGGAGAAATACAAGTACAAGTGTGTTTACCTGAGAAGGTACGATGACGATACCAACGCCGACTCCCGATACCAGTCTGCCGGCTATTATCCCAGCTATACTTGGTGCCAAGCCCATAATGATCCATCCTACCGCCAACGGAATTACGGACAGTTGGAGCGATCCTCGCCTCCCAATCGCGTCCATTAAAGGACCGGAAAGTAAGGCACCGAACGGTGTCGCTAGACTGTGTACCGATGCTGTAAAAATAAAAAAATTCGCATTGTACGAAATTTTGGAAAAAGAAAAAAAAAAATTGGAGTGACGAGAAAAATCGCTGATGGAATTTTCAGGATTACTCCGTTCCCTTCGAAATACCAGCGCGTAGAGAAAAAGATTGGATGGGTTTTATAGCGAAAAATAAGTATCTATGGCAGAATCCAGTTTGCTCCAGACGCTGATACACTTCGAGAGTGTGAATTGGGGAGACGGGGGCGCGCCAAAGAGGTTTGAGAAATAAAATAAAAATGAGAAGAGGCGAAATGAAATGGCTGAGTTAAGCGTATAGGAGTCAGTCCGTCGCGACGTTGTAAAAGCTAGGCAACTCGAGACAAGAGTTTAGGATGTGACGGCCGAGGAACTTCATTACTCAAAGATTCATCCAATAAAACTCGAAAGCTTTTAATAAGTTTTTCAATTACTGGTTCGAAAAAAAATTCAATCGACTAATGAACTTTTCCACCGACTTGTATACTCCTACGTTTTCAAGATTGCGCTTATTCCGACGCTGCACCGGTAACGATCATCGGTTTCTGAATTAAAACTTTTCAACGCTACCGTCAAGTCCGGTTACATACCTTCCTCAATGTCTGCGTGTACACATCTGATATAATTCAGCGAAACTGCGACAAACAAGAGGATAACAATTGTGTCGCTCGCAATCTAGCAACGCGATTGTCAAAGTTTGTTATAAACTGCGTCCCGTCATCCATCGCTCTCCAAAGAATCCTCAAAGTACCGCGCAGGAAGAACAATTCTAATTGTACCACAAAAACTATTATCGCTACAAACTCTACCCACGCACATTGTTCTCCCTCTGTCCTTCATCTCATTGTACTTTGATCCTAATTTCTTATTCGTGCCATATCGTCAAAAGACACGCACAAAGTTTCTACCCCCCTCCCGAAGAGTTTTTCCTCAGTTTCTCTATTCTATTCCCTCACGAGGAGACACCCAACGAAGTTCGTTTGTATTCGAAGTTGCGTAAGGGTCGACCTTAGAGTGCGAGTTCGCGGTTTATGGACAAGGCGAGAACGATCACGAGAGTAAAGATCAAGTGCAAGTGACGATTCGTGGTGCACCGTTGCTGCCGAGTGGCATATATCGCGTTAGAGCGGTGTTGGTGTATCGCGCGTTGAAATTGGGCTTAATCTATCATTGCATCGGGGCAAAAGCAAAAGTGTTAAGAGCTAAAGGTCAAGTGATGCGGTGACCTTGACACACATTTCACTTCCTTCCTACGTGACGGATTCGCTTAATGTACGTTTAAGTAAATCATCGTGTATAACGAACAAATTGTCACACCATAATTGAGAAACAACGAAATAAAACGCCCTTAACACTAATGGCTCAATTGTCTTTGCAAAAATCTGTGGTTAGTAGGTCAGGGTCCAATTTTGGCGGTTCCGGTCTTCGATATTCTTCCAAATATTTCAGTTTCTACGATTCCTTGATATTCCCGATGAGCGTACATTCTGTAGCCGCGCACGTTTCTATTCCGACTTCTGCAAAGTTGCCCCGCTTAACTACGCCAAAATTTATCCTACCTTAAATCTTCGTACGATTTACCTGCACCGCAGAGCTTTGGAATTCCGGAAATTGTTTCTATAGTGGCTTAAGTTTATCCGTTGTTATCCATATTACACAAGATTTACTCATCCCTTCATTCTCGCGTTCTGCTCAAATACCCCAACCGTCTCACATACGTATTGCCACGTATACGTTTCACCTTTCCAAAGTTTGATTCAATCTCCAAACCCTTAATTCGCGAATAATTAGAGCCGCGGTATTTTTAGTCATAATAAATAGCACTCAAACAACCATAATTAGTACAGTGAAAGTTATTCTTTATTGTGGAGTCAGTTAGCGATTAAAATTTTGCAAGATCACGATTTGATTCATTTTTTTCTTCTGAGTAAGGTGAATCGAGGATGATTTTTATTAGTTGCAGCGGCTGAACGGCATCATATTTTCCACCTCGTCGCGTGCAGGTATAACGTGGGGACCGAATGTAGATCTCATGTTTCAAATTGACTCGGAAGGTAATTCAGAAGTAGAAGTTACGAGAGTTACTGAAATTCCGAAATCTCAACGTCGGTGGGAAAACTTTATGATTCGTAAAGCTGAAAATGATGTCCAGCCGGCGCTGGTCTATTCGGTGTGCAGGTTCTACCTACGTATAAGTATACAAGATATATCCGCGTAGTACAGAGTCAAACTGGGCGGAAAGGAGGGTAGTAAACGTGCGATAAGGCTTCTGCTTTCTGTCATCGTACGAAACGCCTATAGCAAAAAAGGCGATAAATTCTCCCTTCGTAACGCGCTCGCGGTAATCGTTGTACAAGATGTGAAATTTGAAGAAAAAAAAAATTACTCAACCCTTACAGCCGAGGATTGATTGCAGTCGACGGCGACCCCGAAAATAATCGAAGCTCCGACTGATTTCAATAGGCGATATTTTCTCGTCGCGCCAGCGTCGAATCCTATGCACTTTTTACGAGATAAGCCTTGACACTCAAATTTATTACGACTGGGTGTCGGTCACTCACACTCGTCGGATTGAGGTTGCGGTATGAATTTGAAGAAAAAAATTACGAAACATTAACCTTTTAGAGCCATTGACATGACCTGATAACAAACACGAAAATAAATGTATTTTAAATGAATCCAAACGATTGACTGACGTTTGACGCGCGCCCGTCGGACCAGACGAAATTATTCAATAAACATGTATCTATGTCAGTGACACCGGCGAGAAGAGAGGACACGAATTGACGTTTGCGATTCGAGTTCTTCGAGGGGTGATGACGCATTTTTTATTCCTAATTTTCAAGTTTACCCCATTCCAACTTCGCACCACAGAACGAAAATCTCGGATTCTGTTACGGCGCACGATATCACCCATCGCTTCATGGTTCCAGCCTCTGAAAGGGGATGATTTTTGGAATCTCACGTCCCACGAAGTATTCTAATTATTCACCGGTACGTTCTCTCGCGCGCAAGGGAATGCGATTGATCTTCGATAATTTTCGTATCATCGCGAAATCGGCTTCTGCGAACGTTAATCATCCGGTACCAACAGGCGACGATGGGAAGTTTTTTATACCACAACACAAATTACCGCATAATAGTCCAGACCCTAAAAATTATTCAATAAAAAAATATCTGGGTCAGTGAATTCGCGGTTCGGAACCCACGGGGCACACGCGAATTTTCTTTGCCAATTTACAAATTAATTTTACGACCAATAGAGTCATCCATCCGTCAATGTAAAAGATGACTTCTACCGATCCTGATCCTGCACTGTAATCGGCATCACATCCGCGGCCCAATTGTGAGAATATATTTTTTGCTGAACACACGTACGGGCACCCACTTATTGTATACTATAAATTTCACATCAGTCTTTCGACTGCGCTTCACGGAAAAATCCGCCCAACGATGACAAGAAAGACTCTCGTCGTCTCGCGGTGCTCCACATCCACCCACTCGTCATTTTTTGTTGGTTTACAACCCCTAGCTACCGGACGATTCAGAGTAAGTTTGCTAATAAGGTGGAACATTGCGAATGCAACTAACGCCGATCCGACCAAAGGTCAATCTTTGCGAGAGCAACAAATTTTTGGCAATGACTCTCGATCTTACTAGTGAGGGACAAACGTGTTCGCGTACCGAAATAAACGGAACGTTTCAAGAGACAAGGGTTTTCGCCGACCCGAAGCTACCCCGCGTGCACTACGTGAAAAGAGAAAAGATCAAAGCTAGACGTACACAATTCAGAGATGAATAGCTACAGGTCAAAGTAAAAACCTCGTTACGAATTCATTTCGTCTGTTTCTGTATGCATGAAGTCGCGAATTGCGAATGTACCGAAAGGGCAAAAAAGCGAACCCGCAGCACCTCCCGAAATATTCATCAAACGGAGATTTCGTTAGCTGTATTTTTAGCACTTATTTTATCCCCTCACCGATCCATGATCCGAGTTCCTCGTCCGCGTGCATCGTTCCATTCGTTTCCGCCAATTGCGGAAGAAGTATCGCGCTGAATCCTATCGGCATACCGCATCCCACCGTCAGTATTAAAACTGCTCCCGTCACAAGGCACTAAAGAACAAATAAAACGTAGTTCAGAATACATGTAAATCGCATTGGCAAGGGTTGCAAAGAAGTTCCTTTGATTTTTGAACGTCGTCGTTATTTTTTATCGGAATAACCGACGCTCTGGGACACCGTTGCGCGGTGTTACGCGACCTCGAGATATTATGCGAGTCGTGAAATTGGCCCGCTAGGTAACGAGAAGCAAATATATGCGAAAGCACTTCTTTCCCACCCTGTATACGATGTGTTTGGAAAAACTGACGCGGAAAGATCTTCACGCCGCGTTAAAATATCTTCGGACAACCGATACAATTTTTTATCGGGGCAGAAGGAGATCGAGGCCGATTTTTGCAGTTGAGAAATAAAATGAAACGAATCTTTGGGTTATCCGACAGGGTAGTTAGATTCAACGACACGGTAAACTCTAACGACCTCGGAGGTCTACAGCTATCCTATATAAAACAACCCGATTGGACCGCGCCGTACTTTTTTCTCAAACGGTCCCCCAGGCCCGCGTAGTAAAAGACACGAGCTGAAGCTGAGATGAACAATGAAGATGGGATCATTATTTTCAGCTCAGAACATCGTTAGCTTTTTTTTTTCTTTCCTTTCATTTTCAGCCGGATTTAAATTTCTTCGAGTATCTCTTCGGGGGTCGAATTAAAATGGTGCGCGAGAAAATTGAAAAGCTTTTTAGGCGTTTTATAGACAGCCATCGGAAAAAAAAAAACGAAAGTTTCTTGTTCGGATGACTCGCGGTTTCTCGACGATTTTTGTACGGTAGAATTCATTGACGGCGCTTCTGTATCTACGACATAAAAAGGGTTAATTGAAACTGTATTTTAAAGGCCGTGGGATCCCGGAGCTTTTCACGTTCAACCCTAGACGTTGAATTTATCTTTCGTTTCTTTTATTTTTTTCAAAGGAGCTCAAAGTCCTTACGATTCTACGGTCTTGACAGGGGTTGGTATTTAAATTATATATCGCATATATATATATCTGTACCGCGAAATCCGGGGGGTTTAAGTGTATTGAGATTAAATCCTTCTCCATGGATCTTTTTTGAACCGCTTCGAAAGTACCTGGGGATGTACACGGAAGAACTTTCTATTGAATTAAATTACTTGGGTGAAAATCTAACGCCTCGGTCTATCAACTTTGAATATCTCGAATCCTCGTGCCGGAAATGCACGGAGCGAACTTCCTGTGGGGAATATTTGAAAATTATATGCGCAAGTTGCTTGTACTTGCTTGAGTATGAAATACAATTTTTTCATCTCAAAGGTACCAACCCTTGCCTGTGGATATACATCGCGCGAAGGGGTAGTAATATTATTCTACGCCAATGGCGCCGTTCCTCGGAACCTCTCGTGAAAGGGATGACGCGATTCTAGCGGCCGATTTACTTTTACACGAAGCACTTCTGACTTTGAGTGCAGGGTGAAAAATTGCGAGAAATATTCGTCTGTGATGTGGATCTTTTTTTTTTTTTTCTTTTCCCTCTTCGGTCCGTTTTCTTTTTATTTCTCTTTTTCTTTTCGATGTGAAAAAGAAACGCGAGAAATACATTCCACGAAAATGCTGCTACACGGTAGTCCTTACCGTATACGTAGTTCGCATACCCTCCAGACGATCGAGCAGTCAAACAACGGTGATAAAATTTACCTGCGCAAAGACCCCTCTGGAATTGGACCCTTGCTGTTTCCATGTCACTGTTTTGTTCTCGAAATTTTGTTTGTTGCCTGGCGGAAATTTTTCGTTCCCATTCTGGTCGATCGGTCCTAGAATTTGTGGATGACCCGAATTCAGAGGGATTTGAGCTTCGTGTCTGAGGAGAGGTAAAAAAAGAAAATTATTTTGCACTTTCGTCGGTCCAGTTTTTTTTTAGATTCATTCGAGGTATCAATTATTCGCGCGTCGGTTGGTCTGACTTTCGTTGAGTGAGATTACTTGGCGTTTGTTCGCGAAGGCAACGACGACGTCGCAACTTACGGAGAGAATGGAATTTACGAGTTCGGTTGAACAATTGTAATTAGGGAAAATAATTACCAACGAATACGCAGCTCTCGATCAGATATCTTGGCAAATTTTTTTTTCTGTTCTAACCATTGCTCTGACTTACGTAAATTATATTTGCAACAATAGAGAATAAATCAATGCCAAAAACTTTTCCAACATGCCCTCTACATTCGCCGAGAACAAAGAAAAATGAGAGGAAGAAAATTAATTGAACAACGCTCCACCTAATTTCAAAGTTATTATATAACCGAGAGTTTATTATGTCTAACAAACTTTATCGGCTTACCCCAGGCTTTTTTCCATCGTTTAGAACGAGGGTAGGTATACAGAACTGGTATAATATCGTTTGTATTTCGAACACACTTCCGTAAAATCGTTCCTCCTGTTTTTTTTTTTTTTTTTTATCGGAGTTAAAGTCTATCGATTGTCAGTTCGTGCGAAAATCTTTTATTTCTTCACTCGCGACTTAATCTACACTACAGTCTCCACACCCTTCGTTGCGACTTTCCAGTTGATTTTCCATCTGACCGGAATTTATCTTGAAATTTATCGAACGTTACTGTAACTGGGATCGAGAAATTGATCAAACACCTCCGACCCCCTGCACGACCTCAGATTATGAAGTAGGCAAAGTTCCCGAGTGTTGCCCCTGATATACTCTGGTATTCAACAGGTGAAAATTTGTTCTCTTTGCCGCGGTAATTGCATCTACGATAATAAGAGGTAAAAAAGATCCGTCTCGATACGAGAAAAATTCTGCTAAATTTATATCTATTTCATTCACGAGGTCGTGAAATTATTTTAACATAGGTTTGCATTTTAATTTTTCCTATAGATTCTGACCGGGTTCTCGTCGGTTCGATCTTTTGTAGCGGAATGCGACGTTTACGGTACAAAATACAAGTCTTTCGAAATGCACGTATGTTTTAGAATGCACCTGAGTGCATGTAGCGATCACTCACTGATTTGTCAAATAAGTCTTCGTGAGTTTGCGGGAACACTTTGACAAAACGTTGCAACGTAGGCTTAGCCGTCGTTTGCAGAGTAAGAGATTTGCCGGTCCGCGCTCATATAAATAGTGACTCAGTTAAGCCTAATATAGATTTACACATGCCAAATAAACAGGCGCGCGCCGCTCGCGCTAAATTATTTTACATGCATGCACACGTTACATTATTGTACGACATAAGTGTGACTCCCGATGATATCAATTCGGACGAAGTCTGGGGGTTGATATGCGTCAAGTCTCCCAAGAATGTCAATCATCCGATGAAAATCGGTTTTTGGGGGATTTTCTTGAACTCAGCGACCCCCAAAAGCTAAGTACCTAAAGATTCGTCCAATAAAATGACAATTAACGACTGATATCGTCTTTTTCAGTTGAGGGGTTAACGTTGGGGCGGGACGCCATTTCATCGAATCGCTATTTTTTTTTCGATATAGTTATGCTGTGCATGAGCTATCATACCACCCCATTCAGGCTTCGAAATCCGTTTGCTGAAATGCTGTACTCGTAGTCTCGATAGCTCCACACTGACGATCAGATGAGGTCGTGCAATACATGAGGTTTCTTACCGGTGTCATAACGAATGCCAAAAAAACTTCTCCAAGTACATTAATTTATTCGAATCATTCGCCACGAAAAAGTCGTTTTTCAAGAACAATCGTAAATTAATAATTTTAGTTTTTAAAGAATGGACCTGGTCTAGATATTTTGAGCGATTAATTGAAATACGAACGTTACTTCACTTACTTTTCAACGTACTCATGAACAGCGTTTTCACCCTCATCCATGATCGTAGCAATGAAGCCGACTGTTTTGTGACTACAGCTAGTTCGCGATCGAACGATGACTCGGATCACACTGTAGTATCAGCCAATGACCCTGAGTTTTCAACATGGAGGAAAAATTTTCGCGTGAACAACTGATAAAATCAGATGATTTCTTTTTTGCTCTTTTTTACACCCCACGTGAAATTATCGCTAAGCTTCAGGAAGCAATAATTATCGATGTATTTAACCAGAACATTGACTATTTCATTTGTCATGGCATTCTTATCATTGAACACACACGATTGTTAATTTGCCCAAATTATATTTAAACAGATGGACAACCATAGCGCGAAAACTTTGATTACGTTGGCATCAACCTTCGTTTTATTTAGTCAAATGCCAATTTTTACTCTTTTGTTCCAAATTCAATACCTCGGTCAAATTAGGTAAGATTTATCTCCGTCTACAGAATTAGAATAGAATAAATAGAAACCTGGTTCTGAAATTTTTTAAGTATAGGGGAGACCGGGGTCGAAACGGCCCACGTAACGTTCAGAGCAAATTTAAGAAAAATTAGGAACCGTTTATTCAAACATTTTTACAACAAAATTCGTAAGTGAAGATGACATAAAACAATATACTTCGTTCGTTATACCAATAAACTAAAACAGTGTCCTCAAGTCCGTTCCACCCTGTGTACGGGGCGGAATGAACTGCGTTTTTCTATTTTTCATTTCTTCGATGACACATCTTGAAAATAACCTGGGCTTCGTCGTCCTCAATTTGTTACGGATTCAACGGCCAATTTGGACCAATCTTGTCTCTCTTTTTTCTGTACATAATGACGTACCATCTGCAACGAGAAAGACAAAGCATGCGGTACAATTCGTCAAATGAAGAATGAAAGCCGAACGGACCATTCCTCCCCAAACGGATGTCTATTGAGAAAATATTCAATAACCACCGTGTACATTTTTATTTTACAACCGTCTCGTACAGAATAATCGCTAAGAACATGCTAATTCAGGAATACTAAACGTCGATTGTAAAGAAAAAAAAATATGAAAGACTTACCGGAGTTGGGGAAAAGGGCTGGACGACATTTGACCTCCGAGTCCATTTCACCCCAGCCTCCCCGATCTTAGCTGCTGCGACTTTTTCCTGTGTGTAATCGGATAATTTTTGCCTCGAAAATAATTGAAGATCCTCAGTAGTTGTTTTGCACGATAATTGTTATTTATTATTCGTTTTCCAAGCGATTGCGATGAAAAAAGCAAAAAAGAAATCAGATTTTCTACCCGACTAACCTTCTTGAGCAGCACGTTGGGATTGAGACGAGTGATTATTCGATTACAGGGGCGCGGAATTGACCCTGGACGACGAGTGAATCTCACAGACCTTGACCCACTCTATCCCGATAACTAAGCGGCAAGGTTGAACTTGAACAACTTTAGATCAGTCTCTTCCTACATTTCTCATGGACGTTTGTCGTGTTCGTGAATTATATCGAAGCAGCAACTACCGCGTATTAATATTACGTCTACGTGCGTTTTACCGGCCCGCCGCGATAACTCGTGTTGCCCGGAGCGAGTCGATAAAGTCGACGAAACCGACGGGTGGACTTTGTTCTCCCTTTCGACGTTTTGGAATATTCGCGAGTTGCTCTTACAGTAAATATTTGGCGCTCGAACGAGGACGACGGAAAGAAATTCGCTCCTACGTGACGACTCGCTCGTCCACGCCAGGTAATCGCGCGCTTAAGCTTCCCAGAGTCTCGACGAGATACCGAGATAATTTATCCCGAGTCGAACAACCGAATCGGAAATTCAATGATCCGTCTTAATTTCTCCGCGTATTTTTTAGACGCGGCAATACGTCCGAAGAATTTGTCTCGCCTACCGTTACTATAGCGTAATAAATTAAGCGGGGTTTGCGAACCCGCTGCCCGCTCTGTACCACTTTAAAAATACTGTCCCAGGTCTGATTAATTATCGCGGGTTACGTAGTTAGAGTTGCAGTAAATTTAGATTAACGATCGAATCCTCGTCCTTCGCGGTTTCGAATCTTTGCAATTACATATCGGGATTTCCGGTTGTTTTTCTCATTTCCGAGCAGAATTTCACTGCGAAACGCGTCGATGTTGTTCACCGCGATGTTCGTTTACCTCTAAATTGACACGACCGGCTAATTTGTGTCAGTGACCTTTGGCGATAGCGCTGTGTGTACCTACCGCATGTGGATAATTTACGCACGCGATTCACCCCACACGAAGGATGCACTTGTCAGACGACGTCGTTGTGTTATCTCGCAAATGAAATTAACTCATAGACTTTTCAAGAGCAAAATCGGTGTGCCTTGTTTACAAGTGCATGTGCGATATCGCATGAGCAATGTTGATGCGGTTGATCTACACATCGGGGGCATCGAGACGAAAAATAACAAGATCTGCTCCCCGGGTCGCCCACAACTGGATAATCGCGACAATTTTAAACCATCTGTGTACAACCTCCTTCGTGTCGAGTGCTCGAAACGAAAAATACCTACTTCAAACTAATCTTACAGAAAACAAACTCACATTCTTATTCATTGAGCTTTCACTCCACTTGTCACTTTTAATTATTTTTATATCATTTTTCTTTTTTTTTCTATGACCCATCAGAGCATAGAGGATCATGATATATTCATGCATCAGTTACGAAAGTTTGTAGGCGCTTTTTCTTTTTTTTTTTTTGAACAAAAAAAATTCTATACAGATAGGATTTTTACCGAATATATTAGAATTCAGTAACGTCGTTAAAAATGAAAAATGAAGCTCTCGTCTAATGTCAGTTGCGAATACCAGACAGCTTGAACCAGCTTTGTCGACTCTTCATAGAATGTGAACTCTGATTCTTTACGTCCATGAAGTTGGTGTATAAAAATCGTGTGATGATATTTCATGGGTATACAAGTTTTTGTTACGATCAGTCCGACGATGAGAATTTCTGTATTTGTCGCAGACTCTCTGGTCCATCGCAGGCGGCGACTTTTTCCCTTTTTTGCTCGCGGAAAAAGTGAAAGACATCGGGACTGCAGCAATATATTATCGTCTCGCCACTCATCGTTTTGATATTCGAAAATGTATTTCACTTTTTCCTTTTTTTTTTTTCTTTTTCTTCTCTTCCCCACGTCTTCGTTTCTTCGGAGGTCTTGCCCATATAACGTTGTAAAAAAATACACCGATGATATTATACATACAAGCTGTCCAATCTCGTCGTTTTCACGGGCAATGGAAGAAGACTACGCAAATCCCCGTCTGACAGACCTTTCGATACCCTCCCTCTCGTTTTTATCCTCTAATCGTTCAATTTGTAAGATTTATTCGTTCACTTATTCGAATCGTGAAGATTAATAGCTTCGCAATGATTCAACGCAAGTGGGCAATTAAATGTATATTATACCCTGTATTTCGCAACCCCATTCCAAATGTACAGCGAAGTTTGTATTGCATAAAGATTTCTTCTCCTCGTTTTGTTTCATGTTTCTTCAAACGCAGCTCAGCGGAGATGGACGACCCGATGCGTTTCCGGATATGCAACCGATGGACGATGAAATATTTTTAGAAATTTATCAAATCGATGAAACCAGCTCCAAGAACTGGAAGTTTATCGACGACGTTGCACGTAAGAATCAATCTTATCCGTTCATAATCTAGTCCCAAATCAGAGTAAAAAATTTGCCACAACGATGAAATTTGTAAGCAGGTAACCTGTGATAATGTTCAGTAAAAAAAAAAAAAAGTCCTGCAAGTGTGCACACGAGGCATCTCAAGAACGTAAATGTATTTACAGTTTTATAAAGTGAACGAAATATTAACGTTCTGTGAATCTCGTCTGATTGATTAAATGATAATAATTTGATTAAGAATCATCCGTCATAGTCGAAGAGACCGAGGTGATCGTGAATACTGAAATTTCTTTTGCAAACTGAAAAAGAATTTAGCTTGTTTCCGTTTCGTCGAATAGCAGAAGAAACGAACATCCTATATTCCTGCAGTGTCGTCGTATCATCTGGTGAGTAACGAAAAACTATTTACCTCCGGGAAAATTCAGAATTCAAAGGATTTCCATTCAACGAAAGCTCGACGTGCGGATATCCAGCTTTAAGAATTCCGATACCGGAGAAATCCTTTAAAATAAAGAAAAGAGTAAAAATGTTCTACACAGTTTTTCCGGAATAGGATACGCTGTAGCAGCAAACACGATGAGGAAAAGAACCTAGAATCTTCTTCGCTAAATACAGTGCACGACGAAAAACATAAATGTAACGTAAATCACGTGAAACGTTAAAGTTTCCAAATTTAGTTTCATACCCGAGCGCCGTTTGCCTTATTTTATTTTATCCTCAACTTCTCCTCTCTTTCCTTTCTCCCTTATCCCACGAGAACGTTTCTGGTTTTCAGAAGACTTCGAGGCTGTATATCTATACTACAGCTTATCTCCGCGGTAGCATATATACAGGTACCTATACATTACACATCCTTACTATACTCCGATCCTCTTTGTTCCCTGGAGCTTATTAAGCTCGGCTTACCTACGTTGTGCCATCAAGGTTTTCCGTAATGCTTGACCATTTTCGATGGGTTGAAAATTAAAGTAGTTCACCTATATTTTCATCGACATTGTTAGAAAGAAGAGTAATTGAACGTCGAAAAACATTACATCGTATACTTTATGAGGTAGAACAGGCGCTACAGTGGTTTGTGCTAATTTCTTTTATTTTCTGCAGCTCTAGCAAAGATGAAAAAATAATGACATCCACCCTTCAAATGGCGCTGAAGAGAGCGTGTGTGTGTGCGTGTGTGTGTGTATACCTATGTTCAGCCTTTTATTTCCTGGCCGGCGAGGTTGCACCTACACCCCTGCGCGACCATGACAGGTAAAAGCTCCAACGGGATGCGGTGGAAAAAGGTATAGAAATAAGAAGCTACGGACATTGTCTGGTCATTAACCCTGCGGAACTCTTTTCCACGGTGGAAAGCTTCGCGAAACTTTTAGCCCACAGCTGCGGAATCGTCGGGAGCTTTCACCGTCTTCATTTTAACTTTTCGCGTCACGATGTGTGCGGCTATATTTATAAACAGCGGACATGCACCGGCGATGCGCCGCTTCGACTTCTAAAAACTACCTCGCCTCATCTTCGCGGCTCACCCGCGTTAACCTAGGTCAAGAACGTACACCCCCTGTACGTACGCTTTCGTTCCACAGGAAATGCATCAAACTCGAGTGCAAAGTGCAACGCCAACGTCCAATTGCCGAGTGCAGCTGACGCTTCCAGTTCTTATTTCATGTAAATTCACGATACGCTCGCATTCGTACGTTAGAGAGTTTCTGCACGACAGATGAAAATAATAATTCCACTTCAACTTTCCGCGTGCGAGTAAGAAAAGCTTCTTCGACGGTGAAAAGTATATCGATTCCCGAAGATCCGAGGGCCGATTACTCTCTTCTCACGGTAGCTATTCCGATGTCAATCAATATCAACCGATATCGGGCGTAAATATTTTCGTTTTCAAAGTTAATCAGATCCGGGTTGATGGAATTTCACCCTCGGCGTAAAGATTTTTATTTTACGGAGAATATAAATGTGGGGTAAAAAACTTTTTGGATCCATCGAATTAAATTCCCATCAAAACTTTACGGTGAAACAATATACGCTTAATTCCATTCACCTGAAGTTAATGGGAAATTAGAATCTCACCTCGGCCAAATAATTAGCGATATTCACTTGTACCTTCACGTCTACTCGGCGAAAGAAACGCGACTTTTAATAAAAATTGAATCGGACGTTTCGTATCACATGTGAGTGCAGTTTTTTTTCCAGTCACGAATTACGGCGTGGCCTGATTAAACTCCTTATTTTGCTGTACAGCAGAACGGAATTTACTGTGACTAGACGTACCTCCATCGGTGGCAATATCGTAGGATTGGCTGAAATTTTTTTATCCTGCTATAAGCCGTGTCGCGTGACAATGTACGACGGAACATATTGTCCCATTCAGGTATCGTCGGGGGCGCGTTGATGCCGGGAAAGTGAAGTAGGAAGAAAGTAAAAGCTAGAAAGATACCTAAAATCGCGAATAAAAAAAAATGAAAGGAACAGCAAAATGAAAAATAGTAGAGACGAATGAAAGGGGAAATTTCCGTCGGGATATTAGCTCGCTCTTAAGCCCTAGAGATCTAACTGATTAAAACCGCCGACGTTATACGTACTCGCAGCTTTACATGGTAAATCTTGGGGAAATACGCAGAGCTTATCCGCTCTCGCGTATAAGAGGCATCGCCTATAAATAGAACACCAAAGTTCCTCCTAATTGATTCGGCAATTTAATTCAAACTTGATGTACCGCTAGCTGGATGAATTCTCTCTGAAATCATTCTTTAACAAGCTTAAATCTTCGAATTCAAATTCACCGCGTGTAACACGGTTATTTCTAAGCGTGATAAACCGTCCTCTTCGTCAGCCGATGTAATTTGATGCATAAAAAATGACCCTCATCAATCTTGATTGGAAAAAAAATCCTCCTCATCGATGTTACTTGGATATTTTAACGAGAAAAAATTAACCGATGTAACCCGAATAATAAGTCGCCACCGATGTCATCGTCGCACCGGAACTCGGGAGGGAGAGAAGACGGGAGGAGAGAGAACGTTAAACGACTCATTAATAAATTTAGCGGAAAGATCGCGCATGCCTTCGATGACAGCTGCTTGATTTCCAACCGCAACGGCGGGGTTATTCGTTCGCTTCGTAAGTAGATAAACCCTGCACCAACACTGTCAGTTGCAGCTGTTCGCGAACGTTACCTACTTCGAATCAGGGAGATAATCGAACCGACATCGCTGCAGGGGATGGTTTACGTATACGCGCACGTTGTAAGGTTTATCCAGATCCAGACCGATACCTAACTGCACGGTTTAGGTAGGTATACTTACGTCACGTTACGTACTCCGTGTGATTGAGTAATCGGTAAACGTGTACGGTGAGTGCCTCTGCGAGGTTTCCATACATTTCCCATATTCGTGTGTACAACGATTAGAAGCTGCATTCGAATTTGTCCTATACTAATTGGCTCGTTTCACACCCCTCCGCGATACGTCGAACGGATCACGAATGGCTGTATATGAGTCGCTGAACGGAGATTACTGCACCTAAAATCCTCTACGTCGTATTTCGCGGATCCTGTAGGATCTCTACGTGATCGCCACGGTTTTTTTTTTTTTTTTTTTTTTCTTCTCCACGTTTTTATTGTGAGAAGCAATCTTTTCTCCGTCGTTTTTATCACCCAATAGTCGTCTTCCCTTTTCATCCATTTTCCCTGTCGACTGAACCTCTGCGGTGGCGGCCGATTCTGATTCCACGTGTTATACGTACACGTAAGAAATCAGATTGCTGCTGCAGCTTCCCAGATAAAATTGCACGACGACTTTTCTTCTTCTCTTTATCTTCTTTTGTTTACTACTTTTGTGCACAATTGATCAGCTCGATGAAATCCTCGCTCGGTCTAAACTAGAAACTCATGACCCGCGTTGACTTTGATTTATAAAACCGCTACGTAAGGGTAACGACTTCTTTTGTCGATTTTCATACGTGATTTTGAATTTTTTAAACTTCACATTCGCATATGTGAAGTGAATTCGATCTCAACGTACGCTCGATAGAAATTATTCATGACGGTTCGGAGTTGCGAGGAGAAAAAAAGAAGTCGCGCAGATCGAAGAGTTCACGTTTTTTCCTGTCGCGAGGTTTGCATCACGTGTGTCGTATACCCTGTTGAATTTTTCCAACTTTCTCGTTCGATTATTCGCTTCGTCCCCCCGGAGCCATCGGTACGGTTGGTTCATTCAAGGATTTCCCCTTTTCATCGACGTTTCACTTCTACTTTTTTCTCACGCCCTCGAACTTTTCTCTTCTCATTCCCACAATACCAAGTTATTTCTTGCTCTCGTTTCTCGTTTTTTTTTTTTTTTTTTTCTCGTCAACTTTACTCACCAAATCCCAAAGTCGCAATAAAACCAGTATTCGATATCCTTTGTAACATGTATGTATTATACGTACCACCCCTGAAATACGAGCTATACGTGTTCATAATTTACTCTCTATCATGGTGGTTTCGCGGTTTGGCGGCTCGTGAAACTTTGATCATGACCTCAAAATAATACCGCGATCTCCCCCGTAGTCTAAATACGTTGTGCGGATGAAAATCATATATCCTATATGAATTGTTCAGCTCTTCTTCCGACGAGATTATAACGCACGCTACACGTTTACGCGTGAATAGACCGAAAATTTTGAATATATTCGTACGCCGTAGGGTGGAAAGTCTGGTCGTCCGACCATCGCACATTTGTGACGGTCGCCCTTAACGCGTGAAATTGACCGCTGCAATTTCTCGAATAATATCACAGTTCGCAGCAAGCCTTGTACGAGCATTATTAGTGGTTTACGGCTCCAACAGACCACGTCCACTATTTTACGACGAGCAGCATCCACTTCCTCGGACAGAATATGGGTCGTTAATTCGCTACGGTAACGAAAACTCCGCGAAAACTCAACCGATTCATTTTTACCCCGACTCCTTGCGGGGGTCCAGTCGCAGAAATTTTTTCCCTCGCACGTATCAAATATCGGAAACGGACGAGAGAAGATAATTTCGCGGTTGTGAATTCGATATAAATTACGTCAGACAATTTCTGACGTTCGAGGAAGGAGTGACTCCCAATATTGGTATTCGTTTTATAATTTTCTTCTTTTTTTTTCCATCTGCTCTTCGAATTGTTTTTGATCCCTCGTGCCTCTCCACCTATGGTGGCGAGGGGAGTAGCGAGGAGAAAAAGAATGAAAGAAACAGGACGACACGATAAGGTAATTCGAGAGGAGATAGCCTATTTCTCGCGCCGTCAATTTTTCCCCTTATTTCTTTATCTCTTTTTATTTATTTTTTTTCCTTTTGTCTCGCGGGAAAAGAGTAATTTTACTTCACGTCACTGCACGGTTGACTTTGTTCGACATTACCATGAATACAGCGATTCCCTGGTAGGGGATTTACCGACAATATCGCCGCACTGACTTCAAGGTTTGCAAATTACCACCACTCAAAATTGCAAATATTCCGCGAGTCAAAGAGAAACTACACAAACTATGAAAATTTTCACAACCCTCGAACATAACTCGAGAGTATGTACGTACACGGGGTGTGCATTGTTTGAATATTTATGCAGTTACTCCTTCTGGTTATTGTCTTCGAATCGATGTGGCCTACGACCCGACATCGATTTTTACCCTTTCACTTATCACCTGTACACGCGAATATCACGAAGAAACGCATATTTCATACAACCCCTCGAACCGAAGACTCGACGGTTCACCCCTTAATTTCATCACCAGTTTTCCGATAAATATTCAGCGTATATTTTACTGTATACATCTGTTGAGAAAATCGAGTGGTCTGGTGAGTCGGAGTCCAGGAGTGAATAATTAGACGATTCGATGAAGGTAAAATAAAGAAGGATAAATCGTGAAGGAGAAAAACAAAAAGAAATAGTCTACGCAATTGTTCGTGCGGTGTGTGTATAATATACAGCGAGCTTTAATTGAGCGAAGTTTAATCTCAAGGCTGGCAGTAAATCCGAACAACCTTTTAGTCGCTGGAGGAACTTCTCTCGTCTTCTTGTGAGGAGGGAGACTAAAGAAGCCGTAAAAAAGTCAGTCTGAAAAAGTTTCTTGATCTCGTTTTACCCGTAGGATTAGTGGTTGGTGTAATCTTGTGAATCTTAAGACGGCTAAAAGTAGAGCTAGAAAACCTAAGGGATGCGAACGAGCTCGCTGGATATCATTGCGATTTTTCTTCGCTGGTATTAAGTGAAAAAAGAAAATAATAACTTATTATCGTATCTCATCTATTTTTAACTAACTTTGTTTTTTTTTTTTCTTCTTTTTTTTTTTAAACTGCCCGAATACGAGTGGACGATATTTACACCCGAATAACCGCAATTCCTTTGAACCTTTTTTATAATTTATTTATTTTTGAATATAACAGATCCCTGCAACCCTAACCTTCCCATCTTTCTGTGACCGACGTGTAGTCATAATCTGCACGGGGATACATGGGTTGGTCTTTCACCCTCGACTGTAGTCCCTTTTTATCTCGGTTAAACGAAAATTTGACACCCGCAAAGGTAGCTGAAATATATATCGATGGGCGAAACCGACATCCCCTGGTATGGATTTTTTTTTTTTTTCCGTCAAATTTTTTTCTCATCCCACAGACCAGATGGCTGCCCACGAATTATGGAAGCTTTGACGAAATTTATAGGGATGAATTTTTATTCTGGGCGCAGTTGGAAAGAAAACAGAAAGGAAAGTTTTGAGGAGGTCGGAATTTCGGATTCGGACATGCATCCAGGTTTTTTTTTTTTTTTTCTCTTTTCATTTTTATTCATGTTTCATGGTTCAGATCTCTTACAGGAAAACGTTTATTAGATCCTACATCAGTTGAACGGTTCTTCATTTCATTTTTTCGTTTAAATAACCAAATTTATAATTTTGGCATAGGATTTTTTATTACTATATTATAAATATGCTCTTACGTGATAGATAAATAATTCTACTATACAATCAATATTAATCATCAAATTTTGCTTGCACATTTCCTTCTTTTATTTTTCACAGTAAAATTTTTCAGTGCAACAATATTATAGGAGTAACAAATCAGTGAGTCGATTAAAATTCATCTGCGTGAGAAATTACAATCGGTGAATGTATATTAGAAGGATATTTTTCAAAACTTAGTTCGTGACGGGAATAGTTGAGGAAAAGCTTTTCTTTCTGTATTTCGGTATCGTAATTACATTGAGTAGTTTTTAGGTATACATAGCAAAGTGATGATCTCAAGAAACTCTTCGATTAACTTACAGTATTCTTACGTATTATTATCATATTCAATCGTTCAAAGGTCCCAATGTTAACAGCTCCGATATATTCATATTCTAATAGTATCACCTATAAACTAACCTAAGGCTATAGATTCAGACAGTCTAATAAGTATAGTTGGTCTCCATAATATTGAGTTAGAATTTATTCTCGATTCCATTTGAAATGAAACAACAGCATGAACAACTCTGAAGTAATGCACGGCACTTGATTTTTATCTCCGGGCCCTACGGCGCGGCCATGGAGAAATAGTTTCTCGATATCGATTAAATTTTCTCTAGTTATTTGGCACGGGATTCTTTGAAAATGTCCATATAATGTCACCCCTATACACTAATTCATACGATTAAAATTCTTCTGAATTTTTATTTCTTCTTTTTTCATCGTTCTCTTCGATTCTACGTCTACGCGAATCGGAGGAAATAATACTCGATAGAATCGATATAATATATCTACGCGGATTAGGTTGACCAAGAAACATTAGGAGGAAAGTTCATAGAGTACAAGGAAATTAGTTCTTTTTTTTTTTCAATTGTTCAAGAATGATAGAGAGAGAGAAAGCGAGAGAGGGGAAAAATAGAAGGAGATAATACTATACAGTTTTTAAAGCTTTCGTTCGATTTTTGTAAAAATAATTTTCTCACATATTTTAACTATTATAATTTTTTTTTTTTTTTTACGACGAATTAATTATTATACTTTATATGGCTGGAGGGAAATTTATAGCGTTCTTGTATATATTCTCTTTTATGATTCCTATTTCGATCGAACTCGCATATTGTATATATTGTATTTGAAATCTCCTCCATCCGAGCGTGTTCTCAAACCTCACGTCATCTTCGATCCGCTTTGGCTTTTCTCAAAATATTACACGCGGGATTATCATTACAATCATCCCGCGGTTCACAACGTCGCCGCAGCATCGCTTTCAGACGGCTCGAAGATGATGTGGGTCGACTTAAGATCTATACACACGTTACATCCCATGCACATAGCGTTTTTGGCGCAAAAAATATCTGCGATTTTTATCGCAGGTGCGTCACAACTCCGATGCGAAGTTTAGACTTTTTCGCATGTTTGGTCGGCTGTGAAATTTTGATCGGTAATTGGTTGTCCCTTTACGTGACCTAAGTGAATTCTTTATACGGTTCATAAAAATATTTTAATTCGTCATATACTTACGCTGGGATTTATACAATTTGATATTATTTTTTTGATCGCTCATGTGTATGGGATGTTCAATATGTTTGAAAGGAAAAATATGAATCCAGATCAGATTATGCGGATAACGTCGGATAATTTATTCATTATATCTACATGCGTACCCCTTTCGTATTATTTATTATATTCGAACGTGTAATTCGGGATGTAAGAAAATACTAGTATTAAAAATTCTGTATCATATATAGTTCATTCGATAGGATAATATATTTCTCAGTTGTCTGATTTTCATTCATATAGTTATGAAGTACGCATCGAACCGCGCACAGGTTTATCGTTACAGGTATATTTGTACAAAAGACTGCAGGTAGTTATTGTTCCATTAAATATCTCGCTTCTTTGATTCTCTACCAATCGGTGATATTACCTCGAATTTTTCACTTGCAAGGAACTTACAATTGTTTCAGTGGAAAGAAAAACAGAAGAATCCCTCTCAATCATATTCGGCGATTATTGATTGAATTTTTCTCCTCGTCGTGATTTTATTTTCCCTTTTTTTTATTTTTTTTCTGTAGAGATGGATGATCCTCGATTTTTGTAATTAAACGCAAGTGGCTCTGTACGCGTGTACGATATCCGGCGTTTTGCTGCAGGATGGCATTTGCTTATCAAATTGACAGATCGACATACCTCGTTCCCGTTGTTGCGAGGGTTTCCCCAGGGTATCACCCCTCTCGAACTGGCAAATGCTCATCCCTCTTTCCCTCATCAATGGCCGGGCGAGAACGTCGGTGCGATCGAAATGGCAGATGCTCATACCCCGCTGTCTCTGATGACCGGAACTCGAAGGTCGAGGGAAATCCGGTAGTCTCAACGACTCGCCAAACGGCTTCGCGAAATCTCTGGCTCTTTTCGGCAGGTCCGTCGAACCCTCGAAAGAATTTTGTTGGCGCTGCGCGGCGCCACTACACTCCGCGGTAATCAGAGTCTGAATATCGAATGCGCTTTTGGCGCGACGTGGTGCATTCTGGGAGGGCAAAAGCGACATGCTCGAACCAACGAATACGCTGTTTTGTCTGGGTCTCGATAAACTCGAACCGCATCCCGCCGGATACACTATCGGATGCTCCAAGCAGTGGATATTGAACTTCGAGCAAGCTCGGTGCTGAAACAAACCAACGAGAGTCAACTTACATTCTTAACGAAATACCGGATTCTACTTCCCCTCGAAAACCCCGCGGGAAGGGGGCCTCGAAAGCTCCTCGCCCAAGGATATCAGAGCTCTTATCTCGTCGGGTGAAATTTCCTCCATATCCATACCTGGCACTCGCTCCCAAGGGTACGGTTAAGGAACGCGCGGGGTGAATTTATGCGACGTAAATTCGACCGCTGCAACCACCGCGCAGGGCGATCCCTATCTCGCGACGTGCACCGAGCTTAGAAATTTCTCATTCGTATCCGTACGCCCCGATGACGTTGCGGGGCGAAATTTTTTTCTTCGTAAAAATCGGCGCTCTTCATTCGACACCACATCGCGGAAGGAATCGTTTCTCTCACCGCGGTTGTTCGCGGTACGCGGTAACGCGTTCACCAGATTTTTCGTATCCGCCCATTCCGTGTCTGCGTTACACCAAACTCAGAGCACTATGGTTATAAATAGGTCACACCGTCTTTTCCCTGTACCGTAAAGCCGAAGGGCGACGCGGGTCAAAAGCAGCGTTGAATTTCACGGTTACTTTTTATCCATTCTTTCGTTTTTTTTTTTTTCTTTTCTCAAGGGGACTTGAATATTCTTGCCACGAATTTCCGCTGGTGATATTACGGCAATGCGATCAGCGTTTTACGGGTCATGCGATGCAGTTGCGCAATTTTTATCCTCCCTCCTGGGGATGAACGTGTAATACGTGTAATAAATTAGTGTAGTTTTCTAAACCCGCTTTTGCACGATGCTAGAAGTTTGAATTAACGAGAATTTTTCCGTGAAATTTAAAAAATAATAGCATTTTCGGTGGAGCGAGTGGTCGGGCTACACGTACAGGGGATGTATAACAGTCCCCTTGCGGTCATAGATGGCTACGAACAGAGATAATTAATTCCTAGCGCACGTTATGCATATATCGTCTGGTTTTGGCATGAATCCATGTCTCTCTTCGCTTTCATGGAAACGTCTAAAATGTGGCGATGGTTATATGCACGCGTCCAACTTAACTCTGAGATATGTTCTCTACGTACAGCGTAACCTGTGCCGCATAAAACGATATATGTACTGCAACAAACGCGCGTTACGAAAACGGGGCGAATTATACCGCAGTATCGCGAATACTGCGGATATGCCAACGTATTTGGAAATATTTGTTAAGGTCAACCAAAAAACGAACGAACGAACGAACGAACTAAGGCATTCAATTCGTTTTCTCCGCAGGTTTATTTTTCCTTCCAGCGCCGATTCACGCGTACGAGGGTCCGATACGTTTATTTTATTCTCGATGGAAAAACAAAAAGAGAAAAGAAGAAACGAAAAGCGAGAAGAAACGGTACAAAAACGTGTAGGTTTCGTTTGTAAAAGGCAAATAAACTGGTTCGCCAGTATTCTAAAAACAGATAAGATTTTCAGAGTGACGAAGTGGCATCGCTCACCGTCTCCGAGAGTCTCAATGATCCTGGCGGGATCTATTTTTATGCATTGAAATAAATAAATACTCTCAACTCGGGGGGGCGGGGGCAGTATAGTTCATCGTCTCGGATTTCGTCTCGTTATTTTATCTTTTAATGTCTTTTCGATTTCTGTCGGAATCCCGTCGTATAACCCTTGGAGTAAATCGTTCAGAGTGGTTTAAATATAATCGCGAGATAATAAGATGCGCAGTTTTTTAAAAAAGTAATTCAATCAACGATCTCAATTCGGTTTTTTTCTTCTCCCTTTTTCGTCTGTTTTATAATTGCGGGTGTACGGACAAAAAGACACGGGTCGGACGGTCCGTATTCGTGCGGATCAACTCCAAGGGCACAAGACCCTCGTCACGTATTCCATTTGCCAGGGACAACCCGTTCACGGTTGGCCTACGAAAGCTATGGTTTTCGTCCATAAATAGAATTCATAATTGCGTATCTCGTGGCTGCGATGTACGCAGATTACTGGTTTGAAATTTCTCGTGTCGATCGTTTTAATAGGGACGAAAACATCCAATCAGGGTGCGTCGATTTTCTCCTCTTCCCTTGTATTCTTCGCAAGATCAATCCAGGGGAAGAATAAAATCGCAAAGACGAGACCGGTCGAAAAGCTCGCGAATTTAAATTAGTCGAAAGCATTTCATTTATCGTCTACAGAGGGATTCTATCGAGTCCTAGATTATTGCAACGAATTTGCATCGAAATCGCATTCTTTCTTCGAACAGTTAAAAGTGATTTCCGAAATACTGGATAAAAAAGAACAGAAGATTACAAGATCGTATTTTCGTAATCTAATCGTTCAGGGAGCGAAGATTCGAAAGATTTGCATTTTTATTAAATCCTATCCTCAAACTTTTCGAGCAGTCATTTACACCAGGTGTCGTTTAATGTCCCGGTGCTCGCTCGGTTAATTTCGGCTTATTTTTCCCGCAGGGTTGAGACCGAGGTGAATAACTTATCTGATAAACTGAAAAAATGAGTCGGAGTAGAAAGAGAAGGCGAAGCAACGAAGTTATTTCCTTCAACAGATAGGTATATACATATATACATCAGATTTAATCGGCGAACAAATCGTCCTTCTCTTATCGTTCATTGATTCGGAAATTGAATTTACTTTCACTCGATAATATATTGAAATTGGCGTTCGAAAAATTCTCGAGGCACACGAGGATTAGAGCGTTGTCAAGTTTACCGCGTATTTTTTTCGTAACAGCTTTTTCTTGTCTCTCACTTTTCCTCCGATTAATGATGATTATAATTTTCATAACCAATTCAACTCACCTGCAGGGGATTAGGGTCGATCATCGCACAGCTCTGTCTGTGCTGTTGCGTGAATTTAGGCTGGTACGGTTCGAGCATTCGAATTTTTCCCCATCGATTGAAAAACAGTACGATCGCCGCCACCCACAGAACCAGTACCACGATTACTATCAGCGCTTCTTCCGTCCGGACAACCAGTTCCGTCTCAGCTACCCCTTCGAAGAGAAAGAAACCGAGAAAACGAGCGAAGAAAGGGAAATAAATTCACCCGTGACGTCACTTTTCCTCTTCTCTCTGCCGAAGTTTACTTTTTTCTCCGTTCATTATTTTATTTCCATCGCATTTATCTTCTCTCCGTATCGGCGACGTTGAATTCGATCAAAAAATGTCATAAAGTCGCGGCTGAACTTGAAGGACGCTTTAACGTTAGCTACGTGATATAACAACGATAAATTTCTTCTCCATTGGTTCGACATCGAGCTGCAAGGGTAGCCGATTTTTATCTTTGTATTTTTCATTTTTCAACGCGATATTGTTTTTCTAATAAAACTTTTTATCATTTTTCTACGTCATTTTTTTGTTTTCATTACTTTTTACGGTCATCCTGAAAATTCTCTACATATATGTACACCGTTATTCGCCACATAGAAATCGATAGCTCACCGTTGTTTGTATCCTATTTACTGTGCAGATATAATGTGGTGTTGGATGTCTATTATCCAGTCGCTAGTCGGTTTCCACGGAACAGTGACATCGGTGGAAATCGATATAGTTTCAACGAAATTATTCATAATTCGACGAATCTCCTATACCTGCACTGTATTCACAGCTGATTCACGTCTGTCTAATTCCTGTCTTTTTTTGATGAATATAAAAATTGGAAAAAAGAAAAAAAATTATTCCGGTAAACGCTTTACTCGAAGACTCGCAGGTCTCGCAGTGAAGTAGAAAAATCAGCGACAAAAATTACAGCATCGGAGGAAAATGACCACGGAGTGAGAATGGTGTAAATGTAGCTCACTTTTTCGATCTCACAGAAAATTCCAAGCTTCCCTATATCGCGAAATAATAATACTCTCCAGGGTACATATACCTATACTCGCACAATGGGGTGTGGAATGTTCAGTCTTTTTACGTCTCTCTTTTTATTTCTCTCCTATTTTGTGAGGAAAGGCCCGATGCCGTCCTTTCTCGTCGCGTAGGAATAACTTGAAATTGATTCGACGCTTCGGAGGACTGGAATTTCCGTATCGTCGACGATTGATTTTTTCAGTTGATTTCTAATTCAGATTTCCTGAATCTCTTCAACAGACCTCAACGTATCTACTCTGAAACTTTACGGTCAGCTGACTTACGGATGGCATTTGGCAAAAACGTCTCGACCACGAAATGAAAAATCGTGATCCGTTCGTTCAATTTGTCGGTCAAACTAACGGCGATTAAAATAGATGAATAATTCATTTGTGTAACTTCGGAAGTGGGTAATACTCAACTCTAATAAAACAAACTTCTTATATTTACCACCGGGATAAGTTGCGTTGACTTGGGGTGTCGGGTTCAAATCCGGATTAGGCATCGGTCCCACAGGATTCGGTGGGACTCGTCCCTGCGTTGGTACAACGGGGGCCAGCTCGACTTCGATTTTCGTGACCTCGATTCCCGTGTTTTCTGATAACTTATAACCCAGGTTTTATTGCCACCGTACGTACGTACAGGAGAATAATGAAAACGGTAATAATAGTAACGCTCGTTCAGCGTTTATTTTAATTATTCCACGCGCGGCGCAAAAAATTTTCATTTCTGCTTACCACCGAATAATTTATTCCGTCCTACGGGGTGACGTAAAATTCTGCGGGACTATTTCTTTTTCTATTCTCGTTTCTTCTATGATCTATGATCGAGTAGATTGGTCTTCATTCGGAACGAATGCGAGGAAATAACGCGAATAATTTAATTGGAAAATTCTGTGGGAAAGGGTTATTTGAAGGGGGTGAATATAATTAGTCTGCAAGCGTAATAGTTAATTTAGCGAAACTCACCGCCAGTCATCTGATTCTCTGTTTCGAATCCAGGGGCATTTTGGGTTTTTTTTTGGAGATTCGAGCCGTCCACGATGAGGCAGGTGGTCCCTGAGTTCTGGAATATACGAAAAAGAGAAGAAAAAAAAAGCTAAATCATTCTCATCATAATGGAGTGAAGACAATATTCACTCTAGTAATTGGGTATTACATAACTTCGCGTAAGTGGTAGTCATAGTGGATGAAGAAAACAATTTATGTATCTGGATCGATGGGAGAGGAGACGGTTGTGATGTGCCTAAAATCGAAACGACTGCGCTCGTGTGCTTCGATTGCAAATTCACGTAATATAATCATCGCGAAGTATCAAACAAGGTTGAGCCCTTTGCAGCTTTTTGTGTTCGTAGTAAGCTGCTCAACGAGTTTATGTAATTCGAACTCTTCGCGTGTCTGTTTGCCCAAACCAACATCGATTTTACTTTTTCCAGTTTTTCCATTTTTCGTTTTATCTTCTTTTTACTTCTCCCCCATGCCTGTGGCGTCGGGTAACAAAGCAAACGTTTTATAATTCCGTAACATTGTTAATGGCATGCGAGGGGGTTCGTTATCGCTTGACAAGAGAACGCGAATGTGCTCGCAGAATAAAACGACTAAATCATATTATAATTTCTTTTCTACAGTTTGCGATGTGTGTATAAATGATTCGAAATTTACACAAAGTCCTTCTACAAAAATTTTTCGCCCCTCTTGTTAAAGATATCCTTATTTTCGCACGATTAACCATTGCTAATTTGAATCCCTTGTCCCAGCTAATTAGAGGGCATTCTTCACCTTATTCGTTCATTTATTTATTTATTTGTTTTCTGTTCAATTCTCGTTCTTGTGTGTAAAAGTTCTTTGTGAAATCCTCGAGAGGGAAATTATTTGCGTGGGATAACGTCTTGACGAATGACGGCGCTAGAGCCTCTTCTCAGTCTTCTTTTTCTTACTCTTCATCTCTTTTTTTTTCCCCCCCCGTTCTCTCCGGCGGAAAAAAAAGGTTTTCTACGTGGTATAACGTATAGGTATACAAGGGGGGTTGCTCAAGACGGGCTTTTAAGATGTCAGACATCAAGTGAGCGCCCGTTAATTGGGATGGAACTCAATTTTGTCGGAACGTTTTGGTCAGCAGACTCGCGCCGGTGCCTCTGCGGAAATTTTTGGAATGCAATTTTACGAGGAACATCGGCTGAGACTCCGTAAAATCTAGCTCATTTACCTCTTCCATCTATAGTTCAAACCTGCTTGTCGAAAACTAACTTTTTCCCCATACATTTCATTACTCGTACGCGGTATGTTCACAGCTGGTAATTCCTTCGGCATTCACACAACTTGAGAACAAGTTGAACTCGACTCAAGTATGTTCATAGGATTCAACGCAACGTAGAAATTTTTGTTCGCAAGGGTTACCGAGAGGGCGTCGTATCTTCAGTTTCATTGCCAGAGTAGTTTGTCATTTACCTAAGTGAAGGCCGAATAACCAGCTATTTCGTATCGTAAACAGAAGTCGTGAACTGCGCACATTATTCGTATATTTGAAACTAGTGTAGTTCAGTCGAGTGATCCGGCAGCTCTGATTCGTTAGGGCGAAACGTGTTGAGAAGGTATCTTCTTCTTTTTTTCTCCTTATTTGACCTCTTTTGTCTGTTTTTTTTTTTATCACCGGAATGCATCATCTCTCCCGTCAAAGAAAAGAAGTGAAAGACTTGCATTTTTTATGCAATATCCAGCTGGCTTTTCCTCCCGAGTGAACAATCTGTCGTTACCTATTGCGAACTTTGTGAAATTTTGTTGCTCAACATCCATATAATTAATATGAGAGAACGAGAAACGAGAACTTTCAATTTTACAAGCTGTTAGAACTGCGAAGAGTGTGTTGTGGGGTTTCAAGAGCCCGCAGAAACGAGGTAACAAATGAAACCTTTCAATCTTTGCGAAAAGTTATAATTCATATTCTTGAACTGGATTTTTAGTAGAGCGTTGGTAAAAAGAAATCGTAATCTTCTATCGGTACGGGGTAAAATAATCGAGGATAATACGGTGCGTAGGTGTAAAAAGTTTGACGGAATCCGGTGAAAAGATTTCATTTATGTTGGGAGAAAGTCTGAAGGAAAAGATACACGCGGAACTCACATGTGAAAAAAAGATGCTCGATAGCTCGGAAAATGGGGGGAGAAACGATCATACGTGCCTCGCGAAAGAAACTGCGCAACGATGAATATCAAAACCACGAAATCCTTGTCCCATTTAGTAATCCAAAAATGAAAGGTATAAACGTTTTTTTGTACGGAATCGTTTCTCCAGAGTCTTTATAGTTACCTGTGTAATTGAATTTCAGAAATGGGGGAAAAGATGGAAATATCCCGAGTAATCTCTCAGAACTCATTCGCCTTGAATGTTCTGTTTACCGAGTGATATATGCGGGCTGTTTTCGCTGCAAGTTGGGTTTACGAGATAGTGAAGAAAACGCTTTGATAGCTCCGTAAAGTGTAATTAGATGAAAACTGGCGTCTTCGGAGCGGAGACGCGGGTAAATTTAGATGCGGATATTCCGAGGATTTTCGTCATTGAATAAAATTGCGTTGAACGGGTGGAACCTGCAGGCAATAAATACGTCGTTGTGCAGGAAAAAAATGATCGAAACGAGTTCCATTCCTTCGGAATGGTACCTATTACTTTTCTTTTCTATCGAGGTCGCATTTGATTTCATTCGTCGTTTAAATTTTTGTCCCATGATTTCCTCTCAATGTCACATTATTATATTTCACACGCATGTTCAGAATTTTTTTTTTCTCAATCTACGAATTTTTTCTCGTCGAGATATCCAATTTTTCTGCTTCCAAAAAGCGAAAAATTGGCGATAACTCGATCAATTTTATAGACAGATCAATTTGGCTTTCAGATTCGGATTCCTGAGCTCAAGATACATAAGAATAGCGTATAAAACAGAATATTTTCGGATCAAAAATTAAGTATTTCCAAATTCGATTGGTGGTAGTTTTCACGAGGGAGTCTCTCACCCACCACCCCGCCTCATCACTCGAGCCGACGAAAGTTTGACGAATTCGAAATGCGACGAGTCAATATGGAAGGCAAAGGTAAGCGAAGAACTGAATAAAATAGGTAATAACAAACAAATTCTTTTGTTACCGCTAGCTGTTCTTGTTTGCTCGGAATATTGTAATACTCATACCGCTTTCATAGCATTGTCGATTCATTACCCGGCAGGTCTGCGCTACACGGTACTCGGATACTAAAAAATTGACTGTATTCCTCATAAATTATTACCGCACCTAATAATTACTGGAATATCCTGTTTGCTCAGCATTTCGTTGCGCGGTTTTTTCAAGTTTCTCATCAACTTTATTCGACGGTTTCGACAGACACGGATCTAGCCGTACGAGCTGTCCATCGGTCCGACGAGTCTCGTGTTTTTTTTTTAGATTCACTTTACCTGTCTGCGATCGGAAACCGATCCGTGGATCGATGAAAACTTTTTCAATCTTCGAGTTCGATCACCGCTCCGTCAGACAGTTGTTCTTTCGGTGTCCTTTATCACAGTGGGTACACCATTTGCGTGCGTGTACAGAATCTTTGAAGGATCCTCGTACACTCGAGGGTAAATTAAATTCTCTTCTCTGCAACGTGACCGCGGCTTCTAAACTCTCTGTATGCCAGCGAGCCAATCTCGAGCCAAATTAAATTCACCTGAAATCAGCTCGCTTGTTCGCTAACTACAAGCTATGTCTACCGCTATCACGAATCCGCGTCTATGTCATATTGAGGTCAGGCTGCAATTGGATCACCGTACACTCTGCACATGAACAGAAATAATGCAAGAATTACATACAGCCTATGCCCTTTGATCCTAATCACGCTCAACTAATGCGCGTATCGTGTAATTCCAATATATACAGACGAATGTAATGAAAACAATAACTGTTAATTGAAAATGGCGAAACCCGATCGCTTCGTTGATCGTCGAAGATTTTCACAAGATAAACTTATCGGGCATGGGAAGCGAATTAGTGTTACGACTAAAATTAATTAAGATTTAATTCGCTACCGTCGTCAAATTAGTCTCTACCGCCGCCTCGGTCTTACGTACAACTTCTTCCTCCCCTTGTTACGGGCAAACAAACTGAACTACGGGCAAACATCGTGCGAATACAGTCGGACTAATTATTAAATGATTAGAACGAGGCTAACTCACGGTGGAGTATCCCGAGGAACTCCATCTTCTAGGTTTATACGCTAAGGGCACCCCTCACGTTTGTGCTTGGCAAAACCCGACACGGTTTTCTCAGTGTAGTAATTTCGAGGGAAAGGAGAGGAGGGATCTTTCCACAGGATTCCCGATATCGTTCCTGAATAACCGCAGCTGACGCCGATGTCCTGACACATCGCGATATCTCGAACGAATAAAACCGATTTCTGTACCCGGAGTAATTTGGCGATCCTACGGAAAATTTCTATACGTCTACATCCGACCCTTTCGCTTGTGGAACGGCGGACTCGGAATGACGATGAAATTCTTTGACTCCGTTCGCAAACTTGGAGATAGTTTGGTACTCGTAGAGGGTATCGTTTACCCTGAGAAAATCGTACCTCCGTATTCTTCGCACCTTGTGTAGGAAACCCGAGCGTTAATACCCGCTATTCTCTTCCACTTTACTAATTCGGTTTCGCACTTCGACCCTCCCGCTAAACTCCACAGACCGAGAGAGGATCATTGCGGTTTCGTTGTGCAAATAACCAAACAGCGGTGCAACTTACCCTAAAGTTTCTTATCGTTAGTTTCGCTTCAGACGTTGCGAAAAAAAATTAGTCTTCCTTTCCCTTTTTACTCGTAACGCTCTGATCCCTCGTTCGAATTAGAACGTTTGATTTTTCTCTTTTTTCTTTCATTTTATGTTTGACCAACGAAGGACGTTACGACGTGTGCTGAAGGGTTCGCTTGAATATTCACAAATGTGTGGAAATACGCGTCGCCTTTTTTTTTACACCGTTCCATTTCCACGCGAATAAAATTAACGCTAAGAGTTGTAGCCATGTGGCATTTAGTTTCACATTATCTTCCACAGTTTCGTGACACGAATCGTACATTGCGAAGATAATGACGGGGAAAAACTTCATTCGTTCGAATATTTTATTCCACTTTTCCACCACTTTCGTGAAAAGTTATTCAAGTGTCCCACACGCAAAAAAAAAAAGCCGAAATTTTTTTTATTCTCTCATTTCAGTCTCGCGTAAAAACCACCTGTTCCCGTCGAAACGATATTTGATCCGGAGAAATTCTTCGCCCCTAGAAAAAAAATTCTCAAAGAAGGGTTAAATATTTCTGCCGTAAAAATAAACCGACCCTCGTTCGATTTCCAGCGGACACTGCAAGAATCCCGCGCGTGTAAAAAATGGGGTGTTTCGATATCAATGTATAATAGACTCGAGATAATCTTACTCATATTTGTTTCAGATCCCTCGGCTGAAGTATAATAACTTATAGTCGCGGGATCATCGAGATCCGCACAGTGTCAGCGGATCTGCTTTATCCGAAGATCTGAGTCTCGGGTCTTGGCTGTCTCAGCAGTTGGCTCGGTCAATGATTATCGCATTATACTCGGGGCTGTCACGTGAGCCAGATTTTTCATGCTGTTCCGAAAATTACTGCCAATTTTGCGAGGCTTGTTGAATCCGTTGAATTATTCAGGTTGATCGATCGCTTAATTAAGCTCCTAATGAGACAAACAGACGGATTGTCATTGCGGCGGCGTTCGTAATCAAGAGGGATTTGTTGCCGGTATCAAGCAGCATTTTTTACTCCCGATATACATACTTGAGATTGAAGATTTTTTACCTCGCCGGAGCTGGAATCGGAGAAAGTAAATTTTTTTTCTCCCCCTCGGATATGCCGCTCGGGACAAGCTACTTCTTGAATAATTTAATGTCTGAACGGTACGGACATCCTGTGTTCTTTTGACAATTTTTCGTCGCAATCGTGAAGAAAAATGAAATTACAAAAACTCCCGCTCTCCCCCCCTCGGGAAGATATGGCTTTGAATTAGCTCGCGCACGTGTAACGACCGATCGAATTTGCATCCGTCGAACGTTAATTCCTCGCAAATTGCACGTAGCCCGGAGGCCTGAATGAACCGATCGAGTCCAACGTATACTTCACCCCCTCTGGGCTCTACCCCCCTTTCTCCTGTGGTAGGAGGCTCGATTAATGCAACACTCCAGGAGCCCGGGCGAACGTTTCCAATCTATGCTCTCTATGCGCGCGTATGCAATACTCAATCAACCGTATGACAAGCTGCGTGCCCTCGTATGTGTTTCACCCGCACCGTATAAAGGAATGTCATTCCAGAGGGGGGTGAGTTGTATACTTTGTGGTTCTCCACAAAGTGGAAGAGAGGACTCAACTACGCTGATGCATGCAAAGCTCGTGTTACGACAACCACCACACCGTCACTCGACCCCATGTAAATCATACGTACCATCTGAAATGTGTTACACACACAGGTGTGTTACCGTGCTGTGTGCTATGTATCATGTACCGTAAGGTATATAATATACGTAGATATATTTGTGCAGCTGCTGAACTACAGGAGTTGGAAGATAGATGGACGGTGAAAAATTCGGAGTGACGGTAAATGTGGTGCAGTAATACCATTATATTCGCGATGTAACCGAATATAAAAATCGTACGTCTTCCTTACGATCGTTTTACCGATATATCCGTTTTGGGTGAGTGAAATAATTCGTTGGTTTTCAAAAAGAAAAATGATTTTTAACTTCTCTCAAAATTCTCTCGTCGTTCTTTCTTCCTGTTCTCACCTATGTCGCGCGCGCGTTCGTCAAAGTTCAGGCGGCGAGAAAATGAAGGGATGTTTAACCCAACGCGTCAGCTAGACCCTTTTCGTTCGATGTTTTAGTATTAGAAGTAAAAGAAGTCGGTCGACCGATTGACTGATCGGATTAAACTTATATAATCGGATTAACACTCTACCGGGTTTCATTAAGCTCTGGTCATTCCGCGCGCTGTGAAATGTAGGGAAAACAATGAAATCCCGTCACTTCTGGTCTGCAAGCTCAACCCCGACCTCAACGACTCGGAGAAGCGTACGGCAAATCGTAAGAGAAAAAATAACGACGAAACAAACGGAGAAGAATTCTCATTTCTTATCCACTTTCACTCTGGGAATATTGCGGCGCAGCGAACGTCGTAGTTTTTTCGCGGAAAGTGACGAACCGGTTTCGCTCGAGGATTAAGTATACAATTTATTACTTCGTGCCGCGAGTCTTCTTGGGGGTTGAGCTTGCACTCCGAATTCGCGAGGGGGCGAAATGTACTCCAATCCAAATTCTATCTCCCTTTTTTATACCCGCTATACCTTTTCGTCTCCGAGGCGCACTTATTCGTAGACGTGATCGTCCGACTTTGAGAACATCTCATCCGGGACGTTTCAACCCCCCACCCCACATTTCACCCTTGAGAAAGAGTGATTGACGACTTGACCTGCAACTAACTCTTCCGCTCGCCGTTTATTCGGTTTTCTCCGTTCGTTCGAGGTACACCCTGTGCACGGTGTACATTTTTAGCGGAATATCGTTCGGAAAATTTCACCTCTACGACCCCCACTTGAAAAATATGGAAAGATTCTTCTTTGAGGGGGTTGAATCGTCGCTCTCCTTCTCAAGCATTCTCTCGTCTCCACGCGTAAGAAAGTGTTGAAACAAAGAATAAACGAATCAATACGATTGTAACGAATAACGTGATCCCTGAGGTAGGATGAAAAATTTCTACAAATAACCAGCGTCGAAATTTCCTTTTTACTGTTCGATTGTCGAGTCTGAAGGAATTCAATGAATTCCGTCCCATGTACTGACCTGCACATGCACCTTTTGCTAATACGTGTTTATGCATAACGAGTCATGACGAATAATGTATACGTTCATTCCCATCATTACGTGTAATGCATGTGGTTCGACGTAATCCACGGGCCGGAATTCAGAGCCGGCGAAGTTTAACGTTTATTATTTTTAGCCGATCAATATAATATCGATCCCTCGATGTAGCAACATAATGCATAAGATATTCCATGTATCGATCACCTCGAAAAGCCACCTCGCAGACCAAAAGCTCAGTTTGTACAACTGATTGTGAGCGTGGTACCTCATGTACTGATTGCATGAGTAGATGATTTTCGCTTTCAGATTTGGATTCCTGAGCTGATTATATGTGGGATTACTCTCGAAGAACCAAAACAAAATTCGATTTCTGAGCAAAAAATAAACCATTTTTTTAATTGGGTTTAATATGCTTTTCTTACGTATTTTGACCTCAGGAGTGCGAATCTGGAAGAAAAATGGAGCTATCTCTAAAATTGACCGAGTTATCGTCAATTTTCAGCTTTTTGGGGTCAAAAATGAAAAATTGATTTTTCAGTCTATATTAATGTAATTTGAGCTCAGGAATTCGAATCCGAAAGAAAAATGGATCTATCTTCAAAAATGACCGAGTTATCGCCGAATTATCGCATTTTTTGGCATGAATTCGAGGATATCTCGAAGGGAAAAAATCGTAGCTCAATTTGGACAACGGATTCGTGTTCCTGAGGTCAAAATACATGAGAAAAGTGCCACACGATCAATTTTAAAAAATAAAAATTTTTGGTCAAAATTTGAGATTTTTCCAAGGGGTACCCCTTACGATTTTTTCAAATTTTGGCCAAAAATTTTTATTTTTAAAAATTGATCGTATGGCACTTTTCTTATGTATTTTGGCCTCAGGAACACGAATCCGTTGTTCAAATTGAGCTACGATTTTTTCCCTTCGAGATATCCGCAAATTTGTACCAAAAAATGCGAAAAAATGGGGATAACTCGGTCATTTTTGCAGATAGATCAATTTTTCTCTCGGATTCGGATTCCTGAGCTCAAATTACATTAATATAGACTAAAAAATCAATTTTTTATTTTCGACCTGAAAAAGCTGAAAATTGGCGATAACTCGGTGAATTTTAGAGATAGATCATTTTTTCTTTCAGATTCGGATTCCTGAGATCAAAATACGTAAGAAAATCATATTAAACCCAATTAAAAGAATGATTTATTTTTTCCTCCAAAATCGAATTTTTTTTTGATTCTTCAAGAGTAATCTCACATATAATCAGCTTAGGAATCTAAATCTGAAAGCCAAAATCATCTACTCATGCAATCGATCGAGTAATCATCAATTATTCGTCACTTTGATTCGTCGCAATCCATGCATGCGTCGAAATATTCGAATTTTTTGGTCTACCAGCAAACCCGAGCTTAGCTGGAGTCAGCGTAGCCACGAGCGAGGGGTCTTGTTGTGGTGCGTCACCTCTGCTCAGCCCTGAAGGTGACGTCTCACAACAAAGCGCTACGCTGCTGGCTACGCTGACTCCAGCTCCAGCATACTAAAAATTACACGATGTACTATCTTGCCGCATTTCAATCAATTTTTCCATTTGCTCTCCTCCCGGCGGTCTATGTCATCGCGCAATGATGGGAACCGCCTCGAAATTGGACACCGACGAAAAGGCACGTTAATTTTCGTCGTTTGAATATAATTAGACGCGTAACGGGTACGTCGATAGCTGTGAGTATCCGTCAGTTTTGATATCTACATACGCATAGAATCGTCAGTGAATAATGAAATTTCCCCGTATCATGATTACGTCTGAAAATATATTTAAGTAAATTTGGAAAACAATTAACTCGACGTACAGGAGGTGATTGTTCGTTGTAACAAAGAACGCCAACGATACCGCAACGAAACAATACCGGATGTGAACAATGTCGGTCGAATGTAATTACCCAAAATGTCACAATAAACGCGAACGAGCCGAGAAACGAAAGCTCAAGTCCCTTGCAGACTGCCGTTTTATACCTGGAATGATATCGAAAACTTCGTGACGTAAAACGAGCGCATTACCGGTAGTAATATTATGAAAGATGAATTTTATCATGTCAAAAACTATACATACTTTCATGCATATTTATATACTCGAGTAGACGGGGTGAGATATTTCGTCGGCTGCGTTGAACATCTAAATGAAAAATCTCATCGTGAATAACATCACGTTTATGAAAAACGGTAGTGACACGTGCACGATAATATCTTAATTCCTCTCCGTCTGTACAAGAGAAAAAAAAAAAAACATTTCAATCGCTCTCGAACTGATACTCTATTTTACACGAAGGTACGCGAATTTACTCTGCAGTTGACATACACTACGCACAAAAATTAGCGGGCATAATTTCAAAACGTCGTAACTGCTCGAGAAATTGGGGTAGAGGGTTGTAAAAAAAAGCATTTTACAGCTCGAAGCTTCACCTATCGAATGCATTTTGTGAATTAAGATTGCGTTCTTTTATTCACTAGTTAAACTCTCCTGATTCAACTCGTGTCGAAAACGTTGAGTAAACTTTTGACTTTGAGAAAGTACACAGGGTGTCCGAGTGTTTGGATTTCAATTTTTCCGATGCCATTTTCTAGTTTAGAGTGTCCCCTCGAAACCGTATTTTTTAAATTTTTCCTACGATTTTTTTTGCACGAGTTATGCGACTCTAAAGCGATTATTGTCCATAAATCTTTGATCTCATAAATCTCATGAATCATAAATCTCAGTCCGTTGGACTGAGCATGTTGAGGTGTGCGCGAAACAGGGTGGCCCGCTAATTTTCGTGCGTATCCTATCAAAACAAAACGCTTTGGGGTGAAAAAGTTACCACGTGTAGAAAAAAATGAGGCGGGCGAATCGTTCGCAAATTAGCACCAAGTCTGCGAATCTTCAGTTTCTCTTGTCAGTCCCCAAAACTTTCGGGGAGAACTTCTTGCACTCGTGCGGCGTGATCCCGAGCGGGAGCTGATCGATTAAAGATTTTCAATACTCCGTTCGAATCCGAATTCTCGTCAATCATTCGATCGTGCTGAATATGAAATTTATCGCACGCCCCATTTGCGTTCGAGAATTTCAGAACTTCTCCTAGTGGGGGTGGTCGTAAAGTTTTGGCGGGCGCGAGACAATATGAGTTTTAAACAAAACCGCGATGATTCTACCCGCCGCGCCGGAGGGAATCTCATCGTCGCAAGGCGTCGATGACGATCGACGACGGATGTGGTGCGGTTGAATTTTTGTAGAAACGAAAGTTTCGACTGTAAGTACGCTGCACTATTTATACGCGTACCTACGTTTTACGCGCGTGTATTAATTGGAGCGGATTTATATCGGCGCTTACCGAAATACGCTCGACTTATTGGCCGCTGTTCAAAATTTACACGATCAACCCAGCCAGCTTGCGAGGTACAAAGGCACGGTACGTGGGTATACAGCCGATACTGCAACGTGGGTACGATAATATGACGTTGTTACATTTAATGGATCGAATACCTTAAGCCCTCGTCCATTAGCCCGAAGTTTACAACTCACGTAACTGTGGGTATTCAGAGGGAACTTAGAAACTGGAATTTGGATATCGACTCGTTTGGAATTTTGCTGGTGCGACGGTGCAGTCTGGGTACGGTCGTTGCCGTCGAAGGTTTTGGAAACTTTGGGAATATCTGATAAGCTTGAATACGTCTTAATAATGTAAAGTTTGATTGGGTACGTGGCCTGAAACTTCGTGAGGGAGAGTCGAACCGATCAACCATCCGCGACGTAGCTTGTACTAATGATAATGGGATGTCGGTTGTAATATTCGAAGCAGACATCAAACGCGCCGATGTTTATGATCCTGTAACGCGGAGGTTCTGCCATTCGCGGAATAACGGTTTTACAGTAAATCACGAAATTCGCTATATTATCCGTCATCGTTATCGCGTCGTCTGCATACGTGCATCACTCGACCTCTTCCACCGCACGTCAAATTACCGGGATCCCTGCACGGATCGCGTATCGGAACACTGCGGTAATACCCGATTCGTAAAATTGAAATTGTCCAGTGATAAATTTCAGGAGATATTTGGAAAAGGAAAACCGATTCCAACTAAATCGTGTATCGTAAAATTCAAATGATCCCATATCTGATATTACCGTAGATTCAAGAGCTTTCTTTTTACGACTGTTGAGGCTTTTTATAACCACGCAAACACAATGGCGAATTTTCTTGCTACAGGAAAAAACGCCCTCAGAAAATACGGCTCGATTCCAGGCGCCGCAAGTTTTTTCGGAACATCGTAACGAGCTGCATGCGCGCGATACGAATTTGATTTTCGAATTTTTTGATTCATGGTAATACCTATGAACCGAAGGTCCGCCCGACCATCGTTCGAACCATTGTGTTGGAAAGATCGATTTCCCAATGGGATAAGAAAGGCAGGGTGTGTGAAAAAAAAAAAAAACAACTCGAAGGGAAGAAAACGGTCCAGCAATTTTGCCACGCGTTCTTCGAACTCGCTTCCCGAATGCCTCGAATTCGCACATCTGCGTGTGATCTACTCGACCCCGGAGAAAAGCGCGCTTATTTTCCCACAAACTCAAACCCGGATGCTCGTATATCAACGACATCGGACTCCACGATATCGAAAGGGAGTTCGACTTTCAATCGGACGAAAAATCCCAATCGACCGTTGATTACGGCTACACATTGTCAAGCCGGAGAAAAAAACTCACCGGAAATTATCGTGCTTACTGGATTATTGGCGCACAAAATTTCTGAGCTGATTTCTTTTTTTTTTTTGTTTCTTTTATTTTTCAACACAAAATTTTCTGGGCAAAACTTCAACTTCGATCACTTTCTGGCGTGAGGGAAAAATCGGGGGGACAATAAAACCGGATTCGGACGATACTTTGTTACGTTTCTAAAGTTATTTATGTTTTTATTGCTGAATAAAACAGATCCGCGCTACCGAAGGATCTCCACGTGACTGCTGGGTAAATCGCGGAGCCAGTCCCGACGACGACGACGTCGACGTCGACGAGGTTCTCACCGCGCATGTCGTCGGCAAGGGTGAGAGACTGAGACGGTATGAAAACATAGACGAGGAGAGGTGAAAAATAAATGAAAAAACAAATACTAAAAAAATGAAAAGAAAAAAAAAACATCGGTGATGTAGCTGCTGCAAAACGCCGGAGGATGTAACGCGCTCCACGGTGACCGAACCTGCTGAAGTTGATCTTCAGACCAGCGAATCTATATATATTTTCCAGAGACCCAGATTGAGATAGTGTGATAGATAAATAGCTCGGGACCCTGTTCCAGCTTATATCCTCCAGACGCGTCGTTCCATTTGTTTCCAGTACATGTGAGGCTGTCGTTCCGCGATTCACTCCTCCTCTTATCGCCGGCTGAAAACCACCGAATTTATCTCCCGATTATTGACTGAAACCAACAACATCTATTTTCCGTCGGCACACCGGGTTTGTCTTCAATTTTCTCAGGAGATTTAACATCCATGGGAGGTAATTTCATTATTTTATATCCCTCTTGCAGCTAACTCTATTTTCACCGAGACTTAATAGATTTATAACGGAAAATCTGATAGTCTCCCTTATTTGGTGCCCCTGGTGGTACACATATTTGCGTAATACTAATGATAACTTAAGCTTCTCTGACCACTTCCTCTAACCCCTCTCTCCCGTAACTCTGCAGGGATTGAATCCCCGGATAACGTAATAACACGAAAACGTCGGGGCGTGGTGTGGGGTGGGGGGGGGGGCCTAAAACACCCCTAACAAAATTAGCTCGCGTGTAAAATGTGTTATCGCCCAGAGGGGCGAATATTAATATTTAACCACTCCGTTTGTAAACGACATGCAGAGAGCCATTCGGCGAGACCCAATTTCAAAATTCCGTGTATAATAGTACGTATAATTTGATGTACATGCAGTTTAATGTATGCATTCGTAGTTCAGAATTTCCAGACCGAGGTTTGCAGTCGATTACGATTACCGCTCGAAACCACCCCCTCCGGACCGCGCACGTCGGGTAGTAGGTGAAGTTATACGTCGTTAAACCTCCGCCAGTTGTAGAATAATTATTCTCCACGGATCATAAGTATGCTAATGGCATCTTTGTACCGATGGTTAACAGCAAACGAAACCGCTCAAACCCGACTATAGGGTATATACCTGAATAGGGCGTACCTTCGTTCGTTATTCTCGGTCCTTTCTCAGCTTAGAATACGAAATTCCATGATTCTTATCATTTTCTCACCCGCAAAAAGTTCCTCGTCATCATTCGAAATTTTTTATTGACGAAGAAAAAGGCATGGCGTATCTCGAACAGCTTTTGAACTCACAATTATAATTTCGTTGTACGAGTGGGTAAATTGACCTATGAATAATTAACCGATGCGTTTCGACGATTAATTTCTTGCTTATCTCATCTGATACAATCTTAACGCTGTAAAGACGATCTTCTGGAATAGAAAGGAACGAGTTCAAATAAAGAATATGGACACTAATTCATAAACTTCACATTTACTAAGAATTATTATGCATTAATATTCATGTCACATGCAGATAATATGAATGATAGGTATTTAATTGATCTAGAGAATCCCCGACAGGAAATTATAATTCTGTCAAGGCTCCTGTACGATCGATATCTAATCAAACGCGTCTATTGAGAATATTTTCAGACCTGATCGCCGTGTGCGATCCGACTTGGGTCAGAAACAGCGTAAAGGTACCGAATTATTGAAAATAGACAACCGCTGATTATTTGATTTCGCGCACTTGAAAATCTTTGGCTACGCAAAAAAAAAAAAATACTTTTACATTCGTATCTAATTATGTATGCGTCTCTTAAAATATTTTATATCGGTATGCGGTGTAGTCGACGTATAAAAATTCGCTACGCTTCGAGTCCGACTACGATAACGCGGGGCATTCTGAAACAGAAAAAAAACCGTCGCTTAATCAGAAACACGTGAGAGCGCACGCTGATCGCGTCGAAGAATAGTAATAATCGTTTCGAAAGTCTTACTGCAAATGGCGCAATTTTTCTCGTCGGATCCGTCGCCGCATCCGTCGCGACCGCTGCAGGTGATCGCATCCGATCTGCAACGTCCGTTGTCGCATCGGAAAGGGCAAAGTCTCGGCGCTAGTCTTCCGCGATTTCTGGTTCTGCAAGCCCCTCGTGGTTCGTCACTTCCGTCCCGGCACATGACCATCGCGTTGCAGAATTCGTACGCCGGAAGGCACTGACCGTTGTTGCATCTGAAGGCGCCCTTCGGACATTCTGCGAAAGGAATTTGATGAAAAATTTGGAAAAAGCTCTTTGGCGATGGTTAATTCTTCGATCGAATCGACGATAAATTACTTCTTCGACTGTTGCAACCGTCCTCGTCCTCGCCGTCGGGACAGTCGTAGTTCCCGTCGCATATTCCGGCTCTGGATATGCAAACGCCGCTTCTCGAGCACCGGAACGATTGCGTTGGGCAACGATCGGAGAGGCATTCCTCGTCCGAACCATCGGCGCAATCGGGTCGGCCGTCGCATACGAAAAACCAACTGATACATTGCCCGGTTCCTCGACATTGAAAGGTCCCCGGGGCGCATCCGGTCCTCTGGGCTCCGCAGGCCAGACTTCCGTTACCCCGAATCGCGCAGTCGCAAATTCCCTCGAGACAACGAGAGCCAGAATCGGACATTTGGCATTCTATGTCCGCCGTGCAGGGGTAGCCCAAACTCACGGACATTGTTCCTCCCGACTCGTGTCTGTCCGTTTTGACGGGCGCTACAAATTTCGGAAATGATTCGTTTCAATTTTTACTTGTACTTTATTTTTTATTTCGGTTTATTCGGTTGCAGGGATTTCACCGCGTTTCTACCGCTGGGTGCAAAGGAGCTTCGATTGATTGGGTACCTGTCGTCGGGGTCGATGACGTTTTCCCAGATTCCAGGGTTGTGGTCTCCGCCTCAATAACGACCGCTTCGTTATCCTCGGGGAATTCGTTCGTCGCCGGTGTTCTCAGAACGGCAGATGAGACGTTGGATTTGAACGATGCGATCGTTGTTACTACAGGTACCACCTGCGTCGACGCGCTTGTAGATGCAATCGATATATTCTTCAACCATGATACCTGGACCCCTTGAAAATAAATAGAAAATCCCGGCGGATTTTCAGAGTTTGGAAATTACCCGTCTGGTTGAAAAAAAATTTATTATTTATATCGAGCGAGCGAGATGAAAGTTCGATTCGGTGAAACCGTCTCCCGCATTTTTGAAATCTAATTCCACTCAATATTCTCAACGTCAACGATCTATAATTAATCCTTTATTATTATATTTATAAACATTCTCTTTCACAACCTTTTTCTGGGTGAAAAAATATTGTACATTTGCATATTCGTGTAGCGGGACTTTGCGTGATTTATTGTATATCCAACCTGTATCTTGTTCGTTATTATCGTCGGATTCCTGGGTCGCGTTCTCCTCAGCGATGACGATTACCTCCTCCTCGCCTTCTGGCACGTCGTTACTAGCCTGAAGAGCTACTTGTAACGGTCTGACCAGCGAATCTGGTCTACAAACGTCACCGTCACGTCGCATAGGGGCGGTGCACTGACAGCGTCCGAAAAGATCCGGAATAATAAAATCGCAGTGGGTATCGCTGTCCCACAAATGACAGTGGGAATGACTGTAGCAAACCTCCCCGGGACGTGCGGCTGAAATAATTCGATGATTCGATGATTCAATGATTCAGAAATGCAAATTAAAGATATCGTTCGTTCGCACGTTCGTTAACGAGTAGTTGGAAAAGGTTTGCGAACTATACGTAGCTATGTTTAACACGATATAATTTCAATTGTTGTATTTTCCAGGTCGCTGAACTGGTAGCGATGATGATGAGCGAGAGGTCATTAGTTGAAAACTTTGCGTATAATTCTACGCGTACCGAGTTAATTTTGTAATGAAATATTCTCAACACCGACAGCTGGTACCGTTCATTTTCGATGTTTAAAATTACCAGAACGTCTTATAACGAATCCGTTATCGCGTATAGACACAACGCCGACGCGGATATTACGAATGTCTTTGAAAAGACATGACGCAATTTCATTTGTAATTCTAAATTAATGGTTATCAATTAAACGACAATTCACTCACGTCCCAGACACGTGTGTCTTCGAAATTGTAGGTAGCCTTCCTCGCATCTGCAGACTCCGGCTAGACAGTTGCTGTTCGCCACTTTCAACGAGCATTGCTCTTTAACGAGACAATCATATCCCAATAGTGTCGCTGAATTTATTATCGAAAGGAAAAAAAGAGATGGAAGATAATTAGTAATTATCTCGTCCAGGTGTACGAGAGTCCGATAAAATCAGGTGATATCCGACTATCGGAATTTCTTACATTCCAAACACTCGGTGGAATTAAATCCCGCAAAAAATGGACGACACCGACAATTTCCCAAGTGGCACTGGCTGTTGGGTATTCCAGTCTCGCAGTCTCTGTCCTTACCGCACTCGTTGCCGAGGCTCAATATTCGGGCCGGCGAAGAATGCACGGCTGCCTGAAAAAAAAAACGAGTGATATCTGGATTGTGAATTATTATTAGGGACGCGGGACGAATGGCTCGGAAACACCGGATATGAGTCGCTGCGGATTTTCCGAAGAACTCGAGAACGGGGAACGAGAATGCAATTTCACCCCCGATACGTCGTCGAACAACCACCCCTTGTACGTTTCGTACGTACGGCATTGTTACAAGTGCGTTTGTGTTGCCTCACTCTCACTTTTGCGTGCACGTATAACGCGCGGTCGACCAAACTCATCTCAATGGGCTTCAGCCGGGCTAGCGCCTATTATTTGTTCGAATATGTGCAGCGACAGACGAAACGCGAGCGGTTGCAACAGTCGCTTTTATTATCGATCGCTGTTCCATTACGAATTTCTTTTAACCATACCGGTCCATTACCCGGGAGGATACGTGAGGGTCCCCGCGGAGAACGACGAGGTATAAATCGTAGGCCACGACGAATCCCAGAGAAATGAGAAGAAAAAATGTAAGTAAAAAACGAAAAGTGAGGAAAGAAAAAAAGAAAAGGAAGGAAATATCACGAGGAGTCGTCCCGCAACGGGACTCGCCTTGTATAGGTTTTGATAACGTATAACGCGCGTCGCCAACACCTGGGAACATCCATATGTATGAGTGTCGGGTTATAAGTTTTCCGTGGTACAAGTTCAACCGGTATAAAACTGCTGTCGTGTCGCACGTTTGCCTCCGATGATGCAAGGCAGAAATATAACCCTGTAGAACGTGGTAACTCCGATCCCTAGAAAAATCATATGTAACGTATTTTAACGCCCTCCCCCCCTCCCACGCGATTGACCGCGTTTGAAATTCTCAACTCGTATTCGGACGCGTTTATTTACCGATATTATTATTCGGTCTACGTCTCAAAGGAATAACGCAAACAATTCTCGGAGCCGGAATCAAAACCATATTTGCAAAGTTTAAATTTACTCTAATAATTTGACCGTTACGTAACACGCGAGTTACGATACAAGTGTAAAACTTGGAGAAAATTGATAGAGAATTTTCAATAAACGGCGGTCTGTGGTCGCAGGAGAAAAAAAAAAAATAAAATAAACGACTAAATATATCTGGATAAACTGCAGCGGAAGGTCTACCGGCAAATAATTCCGCTAGTATACAACTGTATTTAAGAAGAATGCGGTAAATTGGTGCGTATATAAAACGATGATAGAGCAGGTATACAAGTGCAACTGTATTTAATATAAAATTGCATGCAGTTCTAGGAGAATGTACTTTATTTTCTCGTTGCAGTTCATAGACGTTGTGCATACAGGTGGTACGTTGGACTAAACGGTTCGACTCGTATGATTTATCGTTTTTACTTGTACATTTTTCACCGGCGAATTTGTAATTATGCGTAATAATTCAAGCTCGGCAGAGATATTCATCTCGCGCACATGTCGGACTCGCACTCGCTCCTTACATCGGATTACACCGCAATCGACGCATCTTAACTCAATGAGTTACACCGCGTCGTAGACCAGCAGCTTCTGTATCGCAGCTTCCGGAATATCGGCACGAATTCGTTAGGGGGGAAAAAAAGGAGGAGAAGCAGAAGAAAGGTAAAATATTGGAATTGAAAATGTTCCGGCAGAGTTGGTCACGAAGTGTTCCCTTTCTCATCTTCCGTCTCCTCTTGTATTTTTGCGATAATCGCTTCCGGCTTTCCCACGGGATTGCCTCGTAATAAACAACAATGCGACAAGTGAACAAACCACAAACTATAATAGTCGCCTCGCACTGCACGAGCAATCCGTTACCGGGATGCGTCGAGTCCGTTACTTTCATCGTCGTGTACATGCCTTTAAAGGCCTGAGTCTAGATCGGCATCGGATATGTAATTTTGCTTCAGATCTACTCGGAGGAAAGGGTCCGTGCATACCTGCGCAGGTATGCACCTCGTTCAGGGAGAGCTGATTATTACATTTTTCGCAAATTAAAAAAACGAGGGTGTGAGATCTATGAGAAAAAAAAAAATAAAAAAAAAAACATTACAAATACGTTCTGCAAAAGAAAACGAGACCAATTTATCTGCGAGGTCTTGGAGAGGGCTCCTCGTTAAGTCTTGAACTCTAACAATATTATGGTCTCAACGACTAATTAACGGAATGATGATTATAACGCGCATGAAATATCCAAGTGTGAGATTTTCATTCCAATGCAGTTTGAACGAGCTAGTCATTTACCTTCATTGTTTTTCTTTTTTTTCAATCTCTCTTGTTATCAGATCCAACAACATTCCTCGCGATTTTCTAGTACTTATTCTAGATTTTACGTGAAATTATAAAACACTTATGTCACGACTTTGCTTCGTCTATTTTTCGCGCATACCTCAGGCGAATGAATTTTTCGTGCCATTCGTTTCCCATACCTCGTGCCGCATCTTCGTGCCGGATGTAATCGAGTGGACCACACGAGCACGGTGAGAAAATACAAATTACCTTCGCTGCGCTTTTATAAAGAAAGTACAGTGTACGCGGTGATGGGTACGTGTTATATACATCCAGAAAGGGCGTTGAGAAACTCTACACGACGTCCGCGCAAAAATGCTCGAGAAAAAAGAGAAGCGAAAAAAAGTATGCAGATTAAAATGAATAAATAATCGCGGTGATTATGGAAGAATAAAAATTTAACTACCCAGCTTACAGTTCGTTATGAGATCGTTACGGGCTTTATCGCCGCGATTTATAAACGACCTCCAATGAGAATTATCGGGTTAGGTGTTTTAGCGGTTGATCGCACGGATGGAGGAGTTGAAATTATTCTCGGAGAACCAAGAACAAAAAAAACAACCGTGCAATCGAGAGCCGAGTCAGAGTCGGTAACTATAAATCTGATTTTTACCTAAATTATAGCGCCATGTTTTTTGTCTATCCGCACAATATGTTATTACGATGGTCTTATAATTCTAGTTCATGAAGTTGAATATTAAACTAACGACTCAATTCACTATACACTCACACCTATAGCTCTGGATACGTATATATATATCTTTCTGTACGTAATATTCATGAATGCGATAATGACCCTGTATATATAACTGCAGTTTATATATTTACCTCGCGCCTCATAAATTGCCCGTTATATATATATTTTGACAAACTACTGCACTTACGGTAAATCAACCATTCGTCGCTCTCACGCCAATCGACTAATTAATTCGCGACTGGTGTCTTCGGCACGTTAATTCCGGTTCAATGCACGCTCTGTACATGGAAGGTGTATAAAAAATACCGAAATTAAAAGAATAATTGTTTCATAAACTTTTTTCCCCTCGTTACACACGATGCCGCTGCGCCAACGATCGTCGGTATCTCGTATGGAATCGTGCGGAGTAGCATCAAATCTGTAAAAGACTTTATACATATCCTATGTACGCCCGAAGGTTATTACGTATTCATTTGTGCAGATAATATACGATGTTTAATGAATACGATGGGCGCAGAACGCGGTATGTATCTCTGTGCAGGTGTATACTACTCACATACCCGAACGTTCGCTTACGCTAGAATGAGAAGAGCTGTCTATCGATGTATCGTAATATTATACGCCGCTCTATTGCAAGGTAATCATCTACCAAGAAGCCGCACCACTTAGGGGCTGCATTTGCTTTTGCTGTTTCTGCTACCGCTGCAGGTGGCTGACCATCCTATCCTCGGATCACTGCGTTATTTAACGACTCGCGTCAGTGAGAGTATATCGGATATTCACCCGTGCTACGTGTCTATGCCGTACCCATACCTACCCGTGCATTATTAGACCGTGTTCCTAGCTCGCTACTCCTGTAGATGTTTAGAAGAAAAAAAAAAAAGGGCTACTGTTGTTCACCGCATCGAGTACGGAGTACGGTATAGATGTCCGTGCATACGACCGCATGAGTATAATTATAGAGATGGGCTCGAAGAATTGAACTCAGATATTCAACCTCTGGGATATAATCACCTTCCGGTACGAAATTATAAGTATAAGTAGTAATACAACCGCGTGAAAATCGCTCTAGGAATGGATTATTCGTTACGTGTTAGAACGGTAGAAATTTTGTGCAGCCAGTATACCGAATTTGATTTTTCTCTCGGTCGTGATTGTATTAATTTTGGCAAAATTTTCGATTCTTTTTGCCCGCGTTAGCAATCTCATTTTCTCTCTTGTATGGCATTTGAACCATTCACCCCCCCCGTACGTACAATTTCACCCCATTGAATTGCAACTAAGTGCAACGGCCATTGAGCTTTATGTTCACCCTCACCCCATCTCACCACAGTTCAATCTGTCGACGTACATTGCGGGGTGCAAAAGACGCCAGATTTACTCTACGGTGCTTCAACGAGAGAAATCGTTTATCGCTACGTTGTTCGCGTTCCTACGTAACGTTTTTGTTATTAGTTTTTCCCTTTGTCCAGAACCGCAACGCGTTCGAATCGCGATCACGACCACAAGAATTAGATTGGCTAGCAGTTTTCCTGAATTGCATAAAATGAACTAGAACGTTCTCGTCTCGTATACGCGAAGGTTGATCATAACGATCCGCGGGAATCCGAAGCATCCGCTTACTCTATTCGATGAAAATAGTTGTTTTTCTTTCTTTTTTTTTTCTTTTTATATTCTTCTAAATTCCTGCAGATATGATCGTAATATCGGAGAGCGAGTCGAACAGCTGTCCATAAGGAAGAAGCAAATTGTTACAGCGGGTAGATAATATGACTCTTCTGACCCTGTGACCTCTGAGCTATAATGTACCTCGTAAAGAAGAGCTTGAAAAGGGCAGTGGAGAAATAGGGATAGAATAATAGCGATAGGACATCGGTAATATCGTGGAACGTTGAGATGCACCGCTACAGATTATAATCGAAGTATATATTACGGGGGTATATAATATAATACCTGTATCCGTACATAGTACATAGGTAATACCGTGGAATGGTCGCGGTTCGTGACTTCCTAATCGTAATTTGCTTAGGAATCGAGAGAGAAGGGAGGTATACGTATAATGGAAGTTGGAAAATGTTTAGCTGCAGTTGGAATATACGATATTCCCATTTCAAAGAACTACCGACCAACTTGTAAAGGGTGCGAGTTAGTGTAGAGGAAGACAAATTCCTTTTCATACGGTGCTGTGGAACTGCATATATTGACTAGTCGTAAATACTTTACGGGTGAGTTTCAGATTAGGAGACATTCGGACTGTATGCAGTTCGTCGTGCATTTTACTCTTTGACGCGGTCGTAAAATTTAATTCGCTCAACACAGCCAGTCACACCATAAGGTGTGTGTACCGTGTTCAAAGCTCTTGTACGATTTTACTACGATGTTATTATATGTATGTAAGAATGGGAATACGGGTAGGAAAAATATATCCTCATATCACATATTATACTGCACTTGAAGGCGAGGTGCTTGGGTCTATCCACAGTACGGCAGCTGTAAGTCATTGACACCGTCGCGTCGTCGCCATGACGCCTTTGAGTCTTGAAACGTGTATCAAAATTGAATTCCTTTTTACCGGTGTAATAAAGACTCGGCGTGTATTGCTCAACCCATAAATAATGGGTCGAGGAAAAAAATTACAAATATTATAAGATAAAAAACTAAAGAAGACATTTCTCACATACATAATTTCAGTTTTATACGAGTAACTGTAAACTGAACAAGCTCCAAAATACCGCGGTCCCCCACGCGCTATTAAAATACCGCATTTCACACGCCCGTCAAAAGCGGGATTTAAACTTCGGATTATTCATTCCATTGACAGTGCTCATGCTTCTTTACGAGGCAAATTTTATTATTTTATCACGTTACTTGTAAATGGTGTCAATTTTGATACAACTGAGTCTCAGGAAATCTTAGAATAATTGGTAACGGAAAAAAAATCATACCCATGTTCGCCCTTTTGGGGGTGACGAATGGAGATTTAAATTTAAATACGTCAAAAGGTCATTGAACTTACCAGACACGCGGCAACTAAACAAATTTTCATCTGCACCGTTGCAGTAAACATTTTGATCACTTTTTTCTCAATGGGAAAGGGTTCCCTAACAAGTTCGATATCGATAACAGATCCGAAGCTTTTATGCCTTTTTTTTCGAACGAAAAAAAATTGAAAAAAATTTATTATCTTTGGAAACTCTGTGCGGGATAAGCCGGAGGTGAAGATAAAAATTACACCAAAGTAAACAGAATGTAAAGACCGAAGAAAACGCGTGCGCGTTCCGCGCCTGCGTTCTTATAACTGACGTTCGAGTTTTGGATGAGAAAACCGCGGGCTCTCTTCTACATGGGAGAAGAGAATCGCTCCTCTACTTCTCCCACTTTCAACGTTAACACACAGAAAAACCACATACACCACAGTTCAGCACCCCTCTATAGTCAGAGAGAAACTTCCACCAATACCGCGTTAAATTCATCCAGTTTTGGAAAAAATCAATGGAATGATTCTGAAATTCAACAGGGTAAAAGAACACGCGAACTCCTATTCCAAACAAGGTGTGGAACCGCACCGGCATTTGCTCTGTATTAAAAACTTGAATATCCGGAAATGCAGTTACCACCTTCACCTTTAACCCTTTGCTGTATAAATGGCAGATTCTAGTTCTGGGTCACAAAAATCACTGGAGGCTTGATATTTCTCAATAGAAAGAAATTTGAAAAAAAAAAAAAAACAAGAAGAGATACAAAGTGACCGGGGTCTGGTCGTGAAATATCTACCTATATGGACATTTGGAGATAAGGATAAGTGGGGAAATTTTGTATCACCTACATAAGCAAGTACGTGTGGAGTAGATTAATAATACCTCGGCGAGAAAGGGCAGGTCGCATGTACCGTACAACCCATCCATTTTTATTGTACCGTAAGACGTAAGGCGTACGAATAATATATAAGGCGTGAATTATATCCACGGACAAATGATGATGGAAACATTTATCAAGTTATTTCTGACGTCTTGTAGGCGCGGTTTGGGACATACGGACTGTGCAGGAAGCAGTCAAAGACGCTGTTAGCATGCAAATGATTTCAATGTGTCATAACTTCTGAATCCTCGATCCTCGATCCTCCACGTATGTGATCGAGGAATGCACGAAGCTTATTGGAATTAGAAATTATTTTTGACAGGCTTGACTTTGCGATGTGTATTCGATTTTTAATTTCAGTAAGATATTCAGTTCTTTATCAAAAATTCGAATAGGTAATGATAAATCTTTGAACAACCGAGACGAATCTCGTTTCACTTTGCAGGGGTGCAAAGGATGAGCATATCATATCATAAGTTATTCGATAATAGAGCTGTTGAACAGCTTGCAGATTTATAATGGTGAATTGGACAGTGCAGTTTATATTATTATATACATCAGTGAGTTCTTTTCGTCGACGACGTTGCAGCTGGGGATATCCGGTGTTGTTGAACTCCTACACCAGCTTCATTCATGAACCCCAGTATTATCTCGTGTCTCCTCTCATTTCTGCTCAGCAAGTGAATTTTTCTTGTGAGAGGAAATCGTGGATATTCTATAGAATAATTATAAAGAGTCGTAAGATGCAAGAACAAACTAATCAAGCTTGGTGCACGATAATCCAATTGTTCGAATTAGCGTTTTTATATTTATATTCGTGTTCCGCGCAGCGCTCATTCAGTCAAAATCACAACGAAAAGTTTTCCAAGTTCCTCATGTCTTGAGTCGAATATTCGTTAGAAAAAAAAATTGATTCTATGAACATCTCCAAATTGTGTAATAGTTCAGTTGCAATAATTTTTTTTTTCATATAATACTTGCAACAGATAAGGCTGGCGGAAGCCGCCTTCCTTACGTAAGCAAGTAGCTCCCTATCTAGCATTAGCTTAGTAGCGCCAGCCGCTCTGATCCCACAGCGGTCTTTTTGGTAAATGCTGTACAATTATTTCTTGGTTAGAACCTGATCATGGCGTTGGTCTCTGCGCGTACCATTTTCTGCCCCGGTAAGCCAGCAGTTTGTAGAATATATAAGCCATCATCATTGCTTCGTAGCGTGTTATTAATAATGTTCTAAAAATTGTAATTCTCCAAACGCTGTGTGCTGTCACCAATCCCCTGCTAAGATTCATAATTGAGTTTAGGTTATAATCCGGCTCTAGTATACAGTATAAGAAGATGAAAGAACTTGTGATCAATGAATCTTCTGTCTCTCTGTTGCAGCTTTGAGGCACACAATTAAACAGATTGTATTGAGTCGTCAGCTGACACCACACGTAAGTTGACCCATCGGCCTTCTATGTTTTACTGTATATTGTAGTTAGCAACGAATTGTTTTTATATTCCTTATCTCTAACAGAGACATGGGCGACTTAGCACGAGACTCTTACTGCCTACAGTAACAGCTCAAAGATTTTATGCAGAAAAGAAAGTATTTCTTAGAGATAAACCTCACTGCAATGTCGGTACTATCGGTCATGTTGATCATGGAAAAACAACACTTACCGCAGCTATTACTAGAGGTAGTTTCATTGATATAACGATTTTGCTAACGATATGGCAAACGTTTTTTTATACCTGACCATTTTCTCACTCAGTACTTGCCGATAAGGAAATGGCACAGGCTAAGGGATACAATGAAATTGACAATGCACCCGAGGAAAAAGCTCGTGGTATCACCATAAATGTAGCACATATTGAATACCAAACTGAAAATCGTCATTATGGACATACGGATTGTCCTGGACATGCAGATTACATAAAAAACATGATCACGGGAACTGCACAAATGGATGGTGCTATTCTAGTCGTCGCGGCTACTGATGGGGCTATGCCACAAACAAGAGAGCATTTGCTCTTGGCAAAACAAATCGGTATCAATCATGTCGTTGTTTTCATCAACAAGGTAATGATGCTGATTTGAAACAAGGTTCAGAAGAATTGGACCTCCAAAACCATATTTGTTTTTTATTTATGAAGGTCGATGCAGCTGATACTGAAATGGCAGAGCTAGTAGAGATAGAGATTCGTGAACTGATGACCGAGATGGGTTATGATGGGGAAAATGCACCAGTTATCTTGGGTAGTGCTCTCTGTGCTTTAGAAGGAAGAAATCCTGAGATAGGCTCAGAAGCAATTCTTAAGCTGCTAGCAGAGGTGGACAAACACATTCCTACTCCTGTTCGCGAACTTGATAAGCCCTTCTTGCTGCCTGTAGAAAGTGTTTACTCTATTCCTGGTAGAGGAACAGTAGTAACGGGTAGGTTGGAGCGTGGTAGACTGAAGAAAGGTATGGAATGCGAGTTTGTTGGCTACGGCAAAAGCATGAAAAGTACCGTAACCGGAGTGGAAATGTTCAAACAAATATTGGAAGAGGCTCAGGCTGGTGATCAGCTCGGAGCTCTGATTAGAAATATTAAGAGGGAGGAGATTAAGAGAGGCATGGTCCTCTGCAAGCCCGGAACTGTACAACCACAGGATAATATAGAAGCACAAGTCTATATTCTCAGCAAGGAAGAAGGAGGTAGAAGTAAACCCCTATTGAAATACATGCAACTCCAGATGTTTTCGAGAACGTGGGACTGTGCAGCCCAAGTATCTATACCCGAAAAAGACATGGTCATGCCTGGAGAAGACAGCAAGTAAGAGATACTTGGTCACGAAGGTCAGATATTCGTTGAAATGCACCTCACTATTTTTCTTTTATTCACAGGTTAAACCTAAAACTTCTCAAGCCAATGGTCTGTGAAAAAGGTCAGAGATTTACAATACGTGATGGCAACATGACTCTTGGCACAGGTGTAATCACTAATGTATTGCCGTGTCTAACTGAAACTGAAAGATTAGGGCTAATGGAAGGAAAGAAAGCTCGCCAAAAGCGAGAGGGCCAAAAGTGATTTCTCAAAGGATGTATGCTATAACTTCACTTTCGCATTCAGGCTATCATTCGACAGAATAAAAGGAAAGTCCTGGAGATATGAGGGCTGAGCAGGAACTTCCCCAGAAACAGAGAAATACAGGAAACAAATTTAGTCTGGTATTATTTTTTACCACAGTTCTATCACTGATCCCTTGCATACCATCTACATTTACAAAACAATTTTATTGATACATAATACAGTGAAGAAAATTAAAATTCTTTCGCCTTTCAAATTGCATTTTTAACGATAACCTTTTAGAATAGTATCAGTATAATTGTCATTTACTTTAGTTTTCTGTGAGTTGAATTAAACAACTAAATGTACCCTGGGTCTTATTCAATCAATCAAATACTAAGCATCACCGTAAAACCCCGAATACTCCAGGTGCCGGTAAAGGTAGTTCATGTAGATAATTATCATTATCAAATAAAATTCGGTACCTCAAACTACGAGGATTTCATTTTACTCGTCTAATACTAGAAACAGAGAAATTCGTGTGAATATCGACCTTTACACGGTCTCATTGGATAGATTTGGAACAATTTTAAAGGGGGATGGAAGAATACCCATGGATATTAGTGTCATTGTTGATTTATTTGATTCACAGGTAGTAACAGTAAAATCCGAACCCAACAATTTCATTCCTCGATCATTTATTCAGGTGAAAATTAGCAGGGAAATGAACGAATGAAACCAACTGATGTGGATCACGAAATTTACAAGGTCGGTACAATCACTAGTATTATTTATTATTATCTATAATAAAAAAGAAAGTTGCTAACAATTCTTTCAAGATTCTTTTGACATTTGTATTATTCATTACAATCTGTGGAGTTTCCGCGCACTTTTTTCCCCTTCATGGTTTTGTTAGGAAAAAAATTAATCAAACGGGAAAACAAACCTTCGTACTTGATTTTCTTTTCTTTAATCAAGCTAAACAAAGCATACATACACCTCCGCTTATAAAAATAGTAAACAGTCCCCAAGAACGTCGACAGACACAACATACTCTGTTCATTCGAGTACAATTCGTGGAACGATTATTAGTATTTTAAAAATTTTTATCTCATTAATAATCTACCCTTGCAACAAACACACACTCGCAGACAACAGACAATCTCTAGAGTATCCGATTACTCAATAAATACCATTGTAGATTTTGTTTTTATTCGTTTCCTTGTAATTAAGTTTAATGTTAGTTTATAGTGAGCTAACGCGTATCATCATCATTTTCATCTTCATCATCATCTGAGTCACTTATGCAATCGAAGGACTTTGTTTTACAAAAGTCAAAAGCACTGTAGGAATGGCTTGGAAAAGAAAATCGATAAAAATTTTTGTTGTTAGAGGGACAAAAATTATTTCCGTAAACAATAGTTTTCGAAAAAATAAAGCAGAGTTATTTATTGATAATAAGTTAAGTGCAGTGGGCAGTCTTCGCCTTTTTATGATAAACAATATCTTGCTGCATTATTATTCATAAGTATCCTTACGATCAGTCATAAGCGTATATTATCCGTAATTTTGAATTATCAAAAAATTTCAACAATATTAACCGGGAAAAGAAAGAATAGGGATAAAAATTAGCACGCGTGACATTAACTATCTAGAAGTATCTATCTATCAACATTTGAATAAAAAAGTTTTTTGAAACGAACAAGTGAAAATCACCGATTGGAAAACGAATAAATTTCGCGATCAAATTAACTACAATCACTGGTAATTTTGATGTTTCTGACTTATTATTGACGATTTCGTGATTCCAAATTGGGTAATGTTGTATTATTTCCATAAAATAAAGTTCCTTCGACTGATATATTTAAAGGCGAGCAGCATATAACCTGGAGTAAGGTGCTCGCCAAGACCTTTACACGACGAGGTCTTCAGCACAGAGGGTTGGAAGAAAACTAAAGGTCTTCGTCGTCTTCAGGCAACGCCGTCTCCTGAGCTTCTTTGAGGTCCTTTTCAATTTGTTGTTGCCATTGTGGATCCATCGTGACTTCAGGTGGAAGGAGCGCTGGCATAGCCACAAACTCAAGGTTAGGATCACCGATCAATTTGCGAGCCAACCACAAGAATGGCTTTTCGAAATTGTAGTTACTCTTTGCACTGATGTCGTAATACTGAAACATAAAATAGAAATACCGGTTTAATGATCAGGTCCAATTTGTGCGGATAAAAAAGTGGTCAGGTATTATGTAGAAACCAAACTCACTTGAAGATTCTTCTTTCTGTGAAAGACGATACTTTTTGCCTTGACTTTTCTGTCTTTGATGTCGACTTTGTTACCGCACAATACTATGGGAATATTTTCACAGACTCTGACCAAATCTCTATGCCAATTTGGGACGTTTTTGTAGGTAACACGAGACGTAACGTCAAACATGATAACCGCACATTGGCCCTGAATGTAGTAACCGTCTCTAAGCCCTCCGAACTTCTCCTGGCCAGCTGTATCCCAGACGTTGAACCTGATCGGCCCTCGATTTGTGTGGAAAATCAAGGGGTGCACTTCCACACCTAACGTTGCAACGTATTTCTTCTCAAATTCACCAGTCAAGTGCCGCTTGACAAACGTCGTTTTTCCTGTACCTCCATCCCCGACTAGGACGCACTTGAATGTTGGCATATCAGGTTCCTGGGCCATTTTGCGGTATGTTTGGATCGTGTGTTGCTGCAATCAAAGATCAATGCAAAGTTAGATCAATGATACTGAGTTAAACGTCCCAATCTGAAGAAGGGTGAGTGATCTACTGAATGTATGAAGGAGACTTCCAGACTATATGATTGCCTGTAGTCACGATTTGTAAACGTGCTTTAAATCAACCCAGTAGAAGATTGAATACCCGGTAATCCGATGTAGAGTGATTTCAGTTCAATATAATTGGTGAAGCAACGAGTAACGTAATGTAAAAATAAGCCGGTTGTATTCGGCGTGGGTATGCACGCGCCGGTTGTGAACGTTGGAAAATTCTACTGGATTCCGAAGTGAGTCTAGAAATGGCGCCCTTCCGATGCAGCCAAGGAAATTGATATTGAAATACCGGTTTAATCTTCGGGTACTTAACATGCCGAGCGATCTTTCGTCGAAATATAATTACGACTATTTGGGAAAATTAGTTAATATCTTACAGCGAGAACAAGATTTCCCGGTATAATACGATGTACGTGAAAATGGGCGATAAAACTTACCCTGCTCCACAGTCGTTATGGCTCACAATGGCGTTCCTCTGAGTAGACGAACGGCGGTTCGACAACTCGTCATTCGTCAAATTACAATTCTCTCTGATTAATCAAAAGATTACATCCATAGTACGTAAAAAAATATAATTACAATTAACAGATATAATAATTGATAAAACAATCACCAGTCTATCAGCAATTTAAATAAACGTTAAAATTAAGCGACATCTGTTGTGCGTTGTACTGACGTCACTTAACGCACGCGCGTAGTCATATGACGGCACTGCAGAAGCAGAGGCGAATTCGCGAGAAGTATCGATTTTATGATCGTGTCTCGCGGTTAGTGTGTCCGTTTCCTTAGTTTTTAGTGGCTGTGCTCCGTATCGTACATGGATAAAATAGTGAATGGGATTATTTACTAGGTGGATTTTGCTGCACGCCCAGTGACTCACAACACGTGATACAACATGACCAAAGATAGATTAGCGGCCCTCGTAGCGGTAAGTTGAAAACTTACAACACCAACATGCCTGCAATAAATATCTACCCAATAAAATCCACCTATGTCTGTCCTACACAACCTCATGACGTCTCTCATCAACTGTATTTCTACTCCAGAATTTGAAGGATTGAGAAATTTCCGTCACGTACTCATCGAACGCTTCTTACAGTCTCTTTTCCTGTAAAATGTCCGTTATTTCTTGTCCCTCATTACACCGGGTGTACCGTTCCAGGATGTATCGTGTCCATAAATACATAGTTTTTATGCTTTCATCGGTACTCCTGGTACCGCTGTCACCGGTATCCTTAATCCTTAAGTGACAGGTGTCTCCCTGCTCCCGCGTCATCGTTGTATTTTAGCTGCTGACCGAGGTGCAGCTCAAAAACTTTAATAGTTACGTAGCTGTCATCGTATACATATACGACTAACTGCCTACTGTATGCCCCACCCCTTTTTCCTCGCTTTAATTTATGTGTATCTGTCAGAATTTTAATTTTACATTTTCACCCTGTAATTACCCTTATCGGGGATGATCTCATCGTTATTAGTATTATTTGCATTTCTCCGTAACCTATTCTAATCTGCTCTCCATCGCGATAATTAAATTCTCACGATTTTGCGAAATCCTTGTATTTAAATATTCGACACACATGTAACCGTATGTTGATACCTATGGAAATTGAAAACTACACCTACTCACCTGAACTTTGACACCGTGTTACGAAATATTTAAAAATAGAACTTCACGCAAATTTGATTGACAGTCGATTGTATGCTTCAACATTTGCTTTTGTTGATACTGATCTGTCATTCTTTTTTGCTAGAAGAATAGCTGCACGGTAATGGAGATTTATTTTTTACTAATATTCGACAGCCTCGAACCGTGCTCGATTCATCTTTTAAAAAAAAAAAGACTCATTCTATAATAATTTGCATAACGAACGAATCATTTATATTCATTTTGTTCTGATCTTTTTTTAGGCTCAGTCGGACGATGACGATGTGGCGGACGAGGTGTCCGTCAATGTTGGAGGGCAGGATGATTTCATGACAGAGTTCTTTGCGGAGGTGAGTGAAGATAATTCAATTGATCTTTCCTAGATTCACATGTAAAAACTATCGTACACTCTCACGTGTACAAATACTATGTCCATTCCATGATAACCTGTTCGTCCAATGTTGGTAAATATGTGTGAGCCAATTGATTGCTCGAAAAGTAATCTTGACAAGAGTACATCCGTCTGTTATCAGTCGTGAAATATGTATCACCATGTGTGGTTATCTCTCATAATTAATTAGTTACAGAAGAATAAGAGAGAGAAACGAGGGAAAGCAAAGCATAATTATCGATTGAAAAATTGCTAATTGTGATTCATGTAATGACGTGTAAATGTAAAAAAATGAAACACTGACTTATTGTGTTATGAGAATTATCCACTTCGACCAGTCAATAGAGTAGCTGAACATGTGAGTTTCAGTTACGATTAATTTAGCTACGATACACCAAAGCTGATTATTAACAAATCGTTACGAATTAGATAACTTTCGGTACCAGTTCGTTCCAATTCCTTTGCTAGATTATTTCTAATAATTTTATACACGCAGCTTAGAGCGCGTAGATATGGTATCGAATTGAAAAACGTTATGAAGAAACAATCCGATGTGTTCCTTTAATGACATAAATTTCAGATGTCTCGTCGCATCTCCGACGAATGTTATAATTAGAGCGATACTAAATATGTCGGAGAATGAAAAAAAAAAAAAATTCGACAGCAATATTATACGTATACTACCTGAGTTGACAGTGTGATAAACACTCATTTTCACAAGGTTAGCAATTAAGTCTCATATGATTCACGACGATAGCGTAGTTTTAATGGACGTTTGCTCCAAATAAACGTACGTTACTAAATTTCGTTCTCCGTACTTAACGTGTACCACATACATCGTACGCCTATACTTATGCGTAGATTATTTTTATAATTATCCTAAAAACGAGCCTCAATTTTCAATCGTCGAGTTCAATCTACATCGATTTCCTGTGTAGGGTTATTTTTTTTTTTGGTTTCGCACGCAAGGCGTAGATGCGAAAAATAGGCGAGGAAACTATGATTCGAAATATTATATATTACGTTTGCTCGTGATTTCTCTGTATGCAAATATTTTGGTACAAAGCCCCTGCAGTCCAATACGGTCCAAGGTTAGGTAAAACCGAAAAAAGGGGACGTCTGCTCGGTAGAAACTAGTGAATAAATATTATTCAAATCGATTCGATATATCAATACACGTTGCGCTTTATTGCAACATATACCGCGTGAGTTATACGCTTTTCCCAGGATTTTTATTCTCTCCGCACATGGCAAATTTATACGCGGATATTTTCCCGTTTCGTATAATATTTCAAATTTCTAAAGAATTCGGAATTCCGTACGTAGACGCAACGTTCATCGATTTTCCAAAATACGCCCTCCTGTAAAAACTGCTGCGGTGCGAGCAGAAATATTTATCGGCGAAAATTTTCAAAGTTAAATTAACTCCCGTATAAAAGTCAAATTACCAGCCACTTACCGGTCAGAGAGAATTAGCCGAGCGAACGGTTTGTACGGTTAGACTTTTGTAATTACCATCTTCCCACTCCCGGAATCATTATTGCATCGATTCAGTCTCTGTGCGGTTGATTGCATCAGCGGTAGCAGCGGGTCCCTGGGTCTCGCGTTTTTACGGTTCAACGAATTAAGCGGAACCAACAGCAGCTGTGTACAACTGCCGAAATTTGCTGTAGGTGGAATAAATCTGTAACGAGGAAAACTGGGAGAACCGAATAAATAAATTTGCGAGCTCGGAAACTCGGTCCCCAGGTATTGCGGTGCAGTCCGCCAAATTATGCAGAGAGAATTCGAACGTGGCGTTAAATAGGCACGAAAATGACGAGATTCGTACGGATGCGAACGCACGAAAGCAAGAGATGAGTTAATTGCAATGCTACTGCCCGGTAGTTACCAGCTGCTGTGATAAGCACGTAACGGGAATGATATGCAGATTTTTCCTCTGGACTGCTGTTTCCAAATACCGTGCACAGAGTACATATACGTACGTGCCCAGTTGCAGAAAGAGAGAGAGAGAGTTGAAAAGTTAAATAGGTGGCTGCGAAATGATAAAGATATTAACTGCAATTGTCTGGAGGCGCGTTATACGGTCGCTGTAGTCCACGTCTCTTCCCTCAACTCCGACCACCTCGTAATGTCACCCCTGAATTTGGTAAACGTATATTCGCTGGGAAACAAAGTCGCGTATACCTACGTGGCAGTTACAAGTCGCGTACGAGTGCAGTTTACGTATAGCTAGGAGATGGAACGTCAGATAGACACGACTGGAAGCTACCTGCTTTTTATCCCTTTATCCATATCCTACTACCTTATACTACCTGCGGACCGTGCTGGCATATTGCCATATTCGCAACCACCGCTACTACTCACGCTTTTCACGTATCTCTCTCCTTCTCGTTGCATCCCTAAAAAAATTCTCATACTCCAGAAATTCTCATACGCCATGACCTACCGCGATACGTTCATACGGTAGTTGAAACTCAGCTCATCTAAAACCTTTAGACTGTGCCTAGATTTCCGCACACCTTTACACAAACTGCACGTACGTATCGCTCAACTATTCACTCGCTGCGGTCGCGAGCGGTTTTCAGGTGGAAAACGTTCAAAGGAAATCTTTTTACCACCACCGGCGAAGGTACAGCTAATTCTACCCCAAAGATAAACGATTTTTCAGAAGTTCGCTTTAAATCGTCGAGAGAAAATTTACAACATGCTGTATCGGATTCGAATATTTATTTCTCTCGTCTTTTCGTTATTCGTTGACTCGGCGATCAATCCATCGGCCATGTATACACCGCACGATACGGGGCCAACAAATGGCAATACGTTTACGTGTGTGGTACCGACGTGCAGCCACGTCATATCTGCGAAAAAATCGATCTCATTCCCATGCTACTTTGATACTTTGATGCGATACAAAATTAATCGTACCACGTGAGAATATAGTTATTCAATGTGTGTGTCTAACACGCGTATCGGCTATACACACTGGGTCAACGTGTATCGCGTGCACTCTATGCGGTGCATTAATCAAATGTGAAAAAACAGTTTTCATCCATTGCCCGCGATACGTCGGATCAAACACATCCGTTTATCTGCCCCTTTTTTCCCCTCTTTTAGATTCGTAATTGGCGAACGATTGCCAACAACTTTTTTCGTTCGTCTATTCTCCTATTTCTCTGCTATTCGTTCGTTCGAAATGGGACTCTGGTTTTTCGCCTTCCAGTTATACAAACGTCGTTGCGTCGACGATCGCGAGCGGCAAGGGCTAGGTATATCATAGAAATTGAACGGAACGTCGTCGGCTTCGTTGCGGAGTTCATTAGGCAGGAGACAATATGCCGGCTGCATGCTCTCTGCCTAACGACGTCAGGAATCCCCGAGAAATTATCGGAGTCATTAGGCACCGCTGGTGTTTCCTTCTCCCTAACTAACGGCGTCGTTGTCGTTGACGTTGTCGTCTTGGCGGACCACCTTGCGCAAAATTCTCATGACGTACACGGCGAATACTCGTTACACACGTACACCTATGCTCGTATATACGTCTATTAGAAATGCAGGGTTACAAGTCCTCGCCCACGACTAATTTTCCCTCGAATTTTCCCGAAGGTATCGCTACGCGGACACCAGAGGATACGGAAAGAATTACGTTGTTCTTGAAATAACAAAGAATTAGTTTAAGGAAACCGAGAAAGTCACTGAACCAGAATTCGTTTCACTTCTACCTACTGTGCTACCGACCCACGCTAGAGAACGGCTATGACGTTATACATTTCGGCGGAAACCCGATTATAGCAAACCGAGTAATACCTTTTACGTGTATACGATATCTGTGCACACTTTCATGCCGCACGCAATATCCTAACTATTATTTCCTCTCTTTTTGCTGTGATTTTTTTTTTTTTTTTTTTTTCTTCTAGCCCGCGATTTATCGTTAGAAATTTATATTTTCTTCTCGCAAAACTATTTTTAGCTATCGCGCACCGATCGTATAATATTTCCTCCACCGCGAATATCGTGTGTAAAACTATATTCTGAGATTTTTTTCCGATTTTACCTATACACGTGACCTGAAAACGGCTGGTAAAAAAATTCTCAATCGATAATACCTGCTCTGATTAATATCGCCGTATAGATTCATACAGGTAAACCGTGTATCGATCGGTGCCTCGAATACCGCGCGGCTTCGTCCGCGTTGATTTTTTTTCTACTTTTCTCTCATTTTTGTCGTCGTCGTCGTCGTCGTCGTCGTTTTTTTCCCCTAATTTGCCGATAATTTAGCCCGCGTCAAACATCTCCGATAACGGTAGCTAATTTATACGAACAGCGCGTCATGTATCCACGTAGTTCCCGTACACGCTGTGGCATCCGAAGGCAAACTGGGGTAGGAAGAGAAGAGGCGACTTGGGCGAAGGGTGAAGGGAACGGATAGTAGATGCTCGACATGCCTGACCTGACCCAACTCAATATTGCAACAAAATTAACGTTACCTACGTACATCTACTAGACAGTTATGCCGGGGAAATCTAAACGCGTCAAAAAATTTCTCTACGATATTCGCGCGTCGCAACGATATCCGAAAAAAAAAAACAAACAAACAAACTACGCGACAAAAACTCACTTCAAATGAATGAATAAAAATGTGTACGTACGAAGTATCCCGGGGGATTTTTATAGACGAATCGGTATCGACACCAATAAAAATGGTGTCGAAAACTTCGGTCATCGTTGGCAAAAAAAAAAAGGAAAAAAAAAATATATGGCGATTGATGTGCGAATGCTGATCGACACGTCGAATGTACGCGGTGTGGTACGATACGTCCAGGTTACATAGACCGGGAATGTAATAGAGATGGAGGGATTTGAATGCGAAAAAATAATTCCGATATAGAGCGACACACGGATCGTATACGGAGCTGAAACACCTCGGGGGAAATTTTATTTTTTCACGGCATTTAACTCATACGTTGACCTCCTTCCACCCGCATGCTTCCACAATTTCGTCTCTATTATCTACCTCTTTCGTGAAAACCCCTCGACCTAATTATATGCGTGTTCTCTTCTTATGTACGTACATAGATGCTCTTCAGAGGATCACCTAGGTCTACGTTTCTCACATAGAAAATATATACCCGACGTACATGCGCGAGTCTCTTTGTCTCAACGCTAAATTTTTTGGCGAAGGCGAAAATTTGAGTCAAGTTTCAGTCGGTGATAGAAATTTAGCAAAATTTTGAACGGTGGAAAATTGTAGAATTTGAAGAGGATGACGGAAACTGAGGAATAAAAAACGGGTTGATACGAGCATGTGTATTACAACCCCGAGAATATTAAATAGGTGTAGAATATGAGCATGAAAACATTGACCTGGTGATCCACAACGAAGGGTGACATCGGGTCAAAGTACGGTTGGCATGTCTGTGGTAGATTGTGCCTCTCGAAATAGAATGTAAATTCGTCCGGTTATAGTCCGTCGACGAGGTGGATGTATAAGGTATACCGCGTCGATATTACGAGAGGGTGTGGGACGTGATATAAGGCTATGCGGTAGAACGAAGAAACGACGGAGAAATTTTGAAAATTTTGAATCTGTCTCTTCGCCTCGTCCGTGTAGAACGCCAGCGTCTAGGCCTGATCGCTTGGAAAGAATTTTTTCCGTAATTTTTCAAACAAGTTTTCTCCGATAATTTTCTTTCTCATTTTACACAAGAAACTTTTGTGATTTTCTATGACCCTGCGGCTGATTTTACGTCGGGCAAAGTTTCATCGGTACACCGCACGATACAAGAACACCTCATTGTAAACGCAGTTGGCGTTTGAGGATGGTTTTCACAATGGACCGCGGCAACAGTAGCAGCTCGTTCCCCGTTACATTGGGTCGGATACCACAGCCCTGCCCTAATCCATCTTCCACTAATAGCCTCCGAGGACCGATGATGCGGGGATTTTTTTTTTTTTCTATCGCGCAAAGGGATTCTTTTATTCGAAGCATTTTTCCAAAGGGATTTTCTTTTTTCCTTTTACCAATTTTTTGTCCTTTTCAATTTCTCGGGTAAAACGAACAAGTAGTAATCAATGTTTCGAATTTATTCTAGAGCTCTTTTTTAATTTACCATTAGGCACACCGATGCGTAAATATGTTTAATGTATAGTTGATTATGTTGTTTTATCTAATCGCCCTCTACCGCTAACGCCGCTGCGTGTGTCGGATCGCCGTTCTCCGTGTGAGGTAAAATCAGCTATACACGAGCGATCTAATTAAAAATAATATTGGAATGAAATTTTTTCCGCAAACAATACTTCTCGTTATAAATCGAGCGATGAGGAGTAGATTATTTCGAACACTGAAATTCGTCTTCTCTATACTTCCTGAAATGCATGGATCTGTGCATTGCGCATAGTATCGCGACGTATTCATCCCCCCCTCATCTCCACGTCTAGGGTATTAAAATAATTCTGCCTCCTCCAAATGTTTGAAGAATCAAACATTTTTTTTACATCGTCTCAATCTTTTTTCCCTCGTACTCTTCGTATTACATCTTTATTTGTCTTCCTCAATCCCCGTCTCGTTTTTCTCCCGATCCTCTACATACCTCCGGTACCCACATAGGTATATGTATTCGTACGTATGTATCCTGCATACGTATATACAGGTATACTTTGTTCCGGGCCACCGCAATCAGCGGTATTGTACTTTACTCCGCATGGTATTATGTATTTACCGTTCTTTGTGCGAAACGCGGTCTCGTACCCACCACCGCAATTCGCGTTACATTTTTCTTTCCTCTTCCCTTTGCTCTTATTTTTTTTTTCAAATCTATTTCATTTCAGTTTTGTTTTCTCAAACGCCGTTTTGCGCCAATAGATGAGAATTATAGAGTAGCTGGAAAATGCGAGCATCTATGAAAGCATAAATTTATCGACGACGACGACGACGATGATGATGACGACGATGAATAAAATATCGTAACGAATACCATCGAACAAAAAAGATATACAGATAAAATAATGTTCTGGGAAAAAAAAAATAAGGGAAAACCAGGTCGAAATCGAAATCACGTTCGTTTGGTAAATTGAGTGAAGCACGAACATAGGGAGCGCGAAACGCAGGTGTCTGTTATCGAGGGGCGAAGTACAGGGCGGACGTCCGGCATCCCTTGAACTACCCTCCGTGAACCCAAGACTCACGTCAGCCATCAACCGCTTTTTGCCCGCGATATCATCCGAGGAAAAAGCGAAGAGCGCGGAGTGATCTTCGCACATCATACATCGGTTTCCTATTTCTTAGACAAACGGAAAATTATGTGGCACACTTGAATTTATTCACGAGGCGATTACTTGAGAATTTCTCGTTTTCGAGCAGCTCGTATAAAAAAATTGAACGTAATTACGCTGATTTGGTTTAAAACGCGGGTGCCATTTTGCAGGGGATTTTTCCCATTAGTCGCGTATAATATGGTAATATTATGGGGTAAATAAAAATGGAATTTCGTGGGTGAGGCTCGTGTGTACGCTCGTAGCTGAGTTGCAATTTTAAGAAGCCGGATCGCGGGGAGCCTTTGGAATGGCAATTCCAGAAAACGACCCAGAAATTTTACGCATAATTTCACATTCTCTCCGTACCCACAACGTCCACTCCCCAGACTGAACTCATCGCGACTCGCATACTTCTGCATAGCTACGCGATATCGCACCGCGCGATAGTTTCACGTGCTTATGAAATTTTAAAATTTTTATCCTCCTCGGAAAATCAACGTATTTTTTCCTCGTTAATCTTTGCCCGAGTTCACCATCCACGCCTATTTCTTACATAACTGTTATACCGTCTCGTGGTTTAATGAAAAAATGATCGAAAAACATCTTCAAACTCTGCAGATTCAATTCTCGTCGATAATTTATTCAGAATTCTTGGTAACTGCTGTTTCGGACGATTAATAACTTAGCGTACACCGCGTATATCGTTTTTCATTCTCCTCCCTCCCTCTCCCTCCCTCTTTCTCTCATTAATCTTTTTTTTTTTTTTTTTTAATTTCATTGTTTCGCGGGTTAGTTAAAACCGCCCTTTTTGTACAGAACTACCGACCTTCGTGCTGCTCGTACTGCAAGCTTCGAGGTTTCCAACCCCGTTTTTAACGATCACAATCAGTTGCCACTGGCAACCCTTGTCCCCGTCACCGCGTAGGGTTTTTGTTCTTTTTTCATTCCTTTTTTTGTTTATTCAATTTTACCGTTCCTTTTATATCCGCTATTACGCCCCATACACGTACGTACGTACCTATACAGTACATGACTAGGTATTCCACATTCTCGAGATCAGCCAGCCAGACTAGCTGGAGTCTGTCGCGCCACTTGGCATCGTCCTCCGCAATGCAAGATGATGACTCATGTCTTTCTCAATTTTTCGATATCTCGTCCGGACGCACTTTACGTGTACAATTCCGAGACGGATTGTAATAAAATTTCTATGAATTTCAACGCTAACGTTGCAGAATATTTTAATATAAAAAGAACGTGATAAAAAGGTGAAGAAAAACTTGTTAGTCATACATGACCATTCATCTTTCACGTCCGATGGAAATTTACTATATTGGTAATGGTAAAACTTCTCCGTATAATCTTTATATCGGTTCGTTTTCCCTTTTCTATTTTTTTCCCACCCCCTCGGCTCGACAGGGTCGACCTGGGAGTCGACTCGTAACAAATGGACGGTCCCTTCCTACTTTTCTTCCTTTTTTTTTTTTTCCTTTTGTGATCTCATGTGTTACTCCGAACGTATCAACTCGAGCAGTAATCATTCGCGAACGTAACGTACAACTAATTTGCAATTTCGTATCGAAAACGAATATTTTTAGACACGAAAGAATTAGAAAAAAACTTAACGATATCTAATGCAGTTTTACGATTGCTGATAATTTTGTTCCCAATTGCGGTAGAAACTATTCTAATTTTTCAAGCAAATTCGACGTTTGTCCAAGACCGTATAGCCTCCGATGTTGATATTCTGATGTATTTTGAGGCGAGAAATTTGAATTTGCAAACTATAAATCGATTACCCGAATATAGCGATATTGGAATTGAATATATCCTAGGTACCTGCAGTTGACAGTTGACATTATAAACCAATTTCAGTTGTCGCTGCCGCAGCAAGGCTTTTAATTAACACGCGTGCGGATTACGCTGCCGTACCATATTGGCGTTGGGTTTGTGCTGCTGCTGCTGCAGCTTCTGCGGGAAAAGCTAACGAATTATTGTTCCAGTTGTGTATCGCTGAATTTATTCAGATGATGCGCCGTTACAATTTCGCATATCGTATCGCCGCTGTCCACCTACCACTACACGCTGTTCTTTTATTGTTATTCGTTCACGGCGATGCTTTAATACGTGTATAATTTAATTATCAAAATCCATAGTCAGCTTCTGCTCCACTTTACGTGCTCGTAATACCGAAAATTTTCATTTCGTTCAATTAAAATTATTAAATTAAACTCAACTTCCTTGACATAAATTATTATACGTCACGTTTCACATCTCTCGACTTGGAAAATGGAATGAAATAACGAATTTTGGACGCACGGATACAAAAATTTGCCCCCGCGTACGTTTGACGTGTGCGGAGACAAGAGAAATCGAAAATTTCGGGGTATGGATACATCTTCGATGGTCCCATGGGCGTTGGTGTAGCCAATTTTCTTTATCGCGGTTATATTCTGGGAGGGCCCCAGCCCTTAGAGGGTAGAAATAGGTAGGTCGGTCGGTTGTTGGTCGGACTGCGTTCGACGTTGGAAAGCGTCTAGTACCACCGACGAAATTGGATTCGAACTTTCTTCCTCCTATCAAGTAACTCCAATCAGTATTGGTTATCGCGATACCCGAGAACGTTTTAGTAGTTTCTCGAATTTGAGTATAACTCAGTTGTATTATAACGGAACGAACGAACGAAATTTCGTTCAACTGTAACGCGTACTACTCCCCCTGTTATTCCGTAATAATTCTAGCGATGTTTTCAGGTGGAGGAAATTCGTGAAATGATAGACAAGATCCAGACGAATGTTGAGGAAGTCAAGAAGAAACACAGTGCCATCCTGTCGGCGCCGCAGACAGATGAAAGTGAGTAAAAAAATTCCATCTGTTAATTTGAAAGATAAAAACAAAATTCTTCATGGTTCGCTATCTGAAGTTTCTCGTTGATAAGATATGCTCGAAACTTCAATCCCCGGTGTTATTTTCTACACGGACTATATCGTCTGAATGCCAGACTGTATAGTACTTATAATTAATTGGCGAATCAACGATCCCTTACAAAGTTCTATGCCCTCACTTTATGCCCACACATCCTTATTAAATGTCTCTGCAATGCTATCGACGTGCAATTCACCTTATAGTATAACCTGTGTATGCGTCCACTGATCTCTTACATACCTACAAACTCAAACACCTGTGTACACCGAATAACTTTTCTCTGCTGCTAATGTCCGCTACTAGTTGTGTAATATTGATGCGACCTCGGATGCGACTAGACGTTTCGTCATTCCTCCCCGCATACATACGTGTACAGCGTATGCAAGCGTCATTCATGTCTCTTTTTACCACGCTTTATCACCTCGCCTTCTTGTCGGTCCATTTATTTGTCTGTTCGATAAAAATTTTCGGATCGATTTTAATCGAGCAGATAATTGGCAATTATATTTTTACGTAGGCGAGTTTCTTTACTAAATTTTTTTTTTTCTACTCTATTCACGAGGAATATAAATTCGAGATGGAGGAAGATCTTGTTGCACTTTTGGGGTGGATTCAAATCTCGAAATTTCGTCCCCTTCGATTTTCATCCATCACGTTTTGCTCGCTGGTCTCTCGGCAAGCTGAGAGTGCAGCGCAGCGGTTGCTTTTACACTTTTAAACCCCGTGTATCCATATTATATGCGGGCGTACACGGCACGTATGTGCACACATTTATTGTGTACGTGTATATCTATAATATATGTTACCTATACTTTCATATATCGCGCACGGTCGTCTCGCTTTTCGCGTTCTTTTCAGCTATTCACGTCCCGCCGTCTCGTAACTTCTTGAACCGTTTCTGTTCGCCTCCTTTTTCCACCGGCACTATTACCAAAACCCCCTTGAATCACGCCTCACCTGCAGACTTCGAAGCTTCCGCGACCGAAACCCCCTTGAAAACCACTTCTATGGCATAGAAAATTTTATTCAATAGCTTAACGCGGACCCACGCCAGATTGAAACACCTCATCCTCATCTTTTCTTACTTCCCTCACTTCGCCGTCTCGCACACACATGCAGAGGGTATGACGTCGACGCGATCGACTATTTTATATTAAAATAGATTCGTTGAGATTAAAATTTCATTAGAATCTTTGAGAATTCGTCGTCGATTCACATTTCCAATATCAGTTTCGTGCAGATCTGGTTTCTTTTTTATCTCGTTATTCTCGCTTCTCTCTTCACCATTTTCATCTAATTCCAGCTCTAATGTACAAACATATAGTACGTATAATACATGACGTACGCGAGGACACTTCGTTTAAAAAGAATTACGAGCTACTACTACTCCGTTACAAGAGGTTTCAGGGTTGGGGGTGAACAGTAATCGGCCTTGTCCCGGTTAGTGACGGGTCTCGGCTTTCGCGTTCTGGGTTGATGTCGGGGCTCGCATATATCGTCATCTGACTTACGTTTTGCCGTCGATGTAATTCAATAGGAATCCTTTTTTCCCTCTTTTCATTTATCTTCTCTCAATTTTTGATCGGAAATAAAAACTCGATGAAAAAACAATATTGTAGATCATGTGATCTGATATCTTGATCCCTGTTTCTCGCGTATAAGTTACCCCAACAAGTTGGTACATCCGATCTAAATCGCATCACGTATTTTTCGGATTCATATAAACGACGTGGATTTAGTGAAATTTAATTCAGTCAATTTTGAGCTTCTCGTTTCGGTTTATCACATTACAGCGATTACTATAATCTCAAAATCGGTGCTAACACATTACCAAATTCAAGTGTATAGTTAATTCACTCCACGTATATAATAATCTCTTGCTATACACCTGTAAACCTCGTTATACGAACCACTTGTCGTGTATTGTCACATCGTTAATTAATTATCATATGAGTAAAAAGTTAATTTATACCCATCCCACCTGCTATCATTTTCAATTTTCATCTTTATTTTCTTCGTTACTCAGACTCCCTCGCCGAGTTGAAATTCATGCGTGAGGATTAAAAATTTAAACGAACCGCCCTGAAATTCTTCTTCGTATTTGCGGTACTTTTATCAAGGGCATATACATGTACGGAATTTGAAAGCTTCGGTGTTTCGTATTTATGCGTTTATAATTTTTGCATACGTCACACATGCAACGGATCAAAGGGTTACCATGGGATCCTTTTTAACGAGAGTAACATGATTTATTTATAACTCCAGACTACTCGCACATCACGTGATATTCGTACAGGTATTTTTATGAATAAATAAAAGTTTCAGTCGAGTTGTCCAATTAAAACGTGACCCCGGATGATTTTTATATAGAGAGATATCAAAAGAAGATAGAATAATAAAAGAATTAGGGTTGTTTCTGGATGTGAAACTTTTCTTCTCATGCGAACCTCATTCCTGACGTATCAGAAACTTTGTTCATTCGTTTCTTTAGTTTATTTATCTATTTTTAATTATTTTCTCTTCTCTTCGACATGCAACGTAAGGTCAGTCTCTCTGTAAAAATTTATTCTATCTGGTTACATTATGGATACGCAACCGTTGAAATCAAAATCATCATCGAAATCTTATTGTGGCGATGCGATCATCATCGCGTATTTACACGAACTTTCGCAGTGTAATCTGACGCATCGTATTATAAGGCTTCGATTTACGTTCACTAATTTACTTTGATGCCATACACACGTACATAATGCTCGAATAACCGGAGAAGTCGGTGTAATACCTAAATATTTCATGTACTACATGCACGTAATTTTGTTCAAGGGTGATATGACGAAAGGAAGCAACAAAAAATGAGAAAAAAATTCGTTCGGTCGAGCTTTTGATCATTGAAGCTTTCGCGGCGATAAAAAAAAAAAAAAAAAGCTCCTCTTATTCAAAGGAAAAATATGTAATGTACTTCAATTGCAAGTACACATATACGTATTTGGAAAATCGTTACGATCGTAATATCGTAATCGCGTGTGGGTACGATTAATTTGAAGGGAAAATACATTTCTTCTTCAGTTTTTCTATTTCACTACTCGCTGTGAATCGGACGTGACGTGACACAGAGCACAGGATCCTTTTTCCAAATCTCTGTGATTTATCCCACACATCCGCTTGCACCTCTCTCAGGGACGTCGAAGTCCCGGGGAAATATTGATCTATCTTACCGGTTTACGTCGGTCTTTGCTACGTCTTCTGTACATACACACGTGTTCTAAGTACGTATATATATATATATATATCATATACATATATGTTTGCATATATACTTTTACATACACGTGTGTGACGTACATACGTGTACACACATGATCGACGGCCTGACCGTGTAGAAGGACGCCACGCGGATGTGTAGTAAAATTATAAGTTTCATTTTTCAACCACATATGCAACGGTATATGCGAAACGATGTACGGCAGCGTAGCAGCTATGGTGAGAATTATTAGGAATATTTTTTAAGTCATTTTTCATTGAATTTTTTGCCGTGCTACCGATAGAGGTATTACAGTACATGGTTGCGTTGTTGCACCTGTATCGCGTGTGTTAATCAACTTTATAATCTGCACGTAATATTACACATTTTATTCCTTTAGCAAGGAAATGGGCCGCGGATTAGCTGTAGAAATAACTACTCGTGCACCAGGAAACTACACAACTACTAATTGGAAACGTGTCTCCTCCTAACTTGAGCAACTCCAATCCCGTAGATTTACTCTTCTCTCAAAGTCCTGTGTATAGACTTATACATATATATGAGAAAATTACTTAATATATATATATATACACGTCTATATACACATTGGTATATATGTACGGCATACTAAGAGATTGGGAAAAAGTTAATTATATTATATTTTATACTCGAGCGTACGTAGCTGCAGATGCTTCGCTAAACTTATATACAGTGTATATTTCATATTTATAAAAAGAAACTTTATCCTCGTAGCTGCATAATTACAATTGTTTCTAATCCTCGAGTTAATGCTACGGGGAAACACGTTTAAGAAATGGACAATTAATTGTAAATGGAAATATGCGTACGTGTATGCATTCTTAAATTGCAGCATTGCACGCGCACCGCGTTTGATTTTATTCGTCGTTTGAATTTTTGTCCCGTAATTACTTTTTAATGTCACATTATTATATTTGTCACGCATGCGAATAGTTTTTTCTAGGCAATCTTCGATTTTTTCTCGTCGAAATATCTCAATTTTTCTGCTCTGATAAGTGGGAAATTGGCGATAACTCGATCAATGTCATAGATAGCTCAATCAAGGGGTACCCCTTTGGCGCAATGACATAGACCGCCGAGAGGAGAGCAAATAGAAAAATTGATTGAGATGTGGCAAAGAAGTACATCGTCTAATTTTTATTATGCTGGAACTGGAGTCAGCGTAGCCAGCAGCGTAGCGCTTTGTTGTGAGACGTCACCTTGGGAGCTGAGCAGAGGTGACGCCCCAAAACAAACCGCTCGCCCGTGGGGCTACCTGACTCCAGCTAAGCTCGGGTTTGCTGGAGAATTGAGAAATTCGAATATTTCGCTCCATGCATAGATGCGACGAAGCAAAGTGGGTCTACGACTAAAACCACTCGATATGTCTTGTAATTTTTCTGCTCCCAACAACAAATGATCGATGATTACTCGATCGATTGCATGAGTAGATGATTTTGGCTTTCAGATTTGGATTTCGGAGCTGTTTATACATGAGATTACTCTTGAAGGACCAAAAAAAATTCGATTTTTGAACAAAAATTAAATCATTTTTTCGAATGGGTTTAATATGCTTTTCTTACGTATTTTGACCTCAGAAATCCGAATCTGAAAGAAAAATTTATCTATCTCTAAAATTGAGCGAGTGATCGCGAATTTTCAGCTTTTTGGGGTCAAAAATAAAAAAATTATTTCATAGTCTATCTTGATGTAATTTGAGCTCAGGAATCCGAATCCGGAAGAAAAATTGATCTACTTGCAAAAATGACTGAGTTATCCTAATTTTTTCGCATTTTTTGGCATAAATTTGAGGATATCTCGAAGGGAAAAAATTGTAGCTCAATTTGGACAACGGATTCGTGTTCCTGAGGTCAAAATACATAAGAAAAGTGCCATACGATCAATTTTAAAAAATAAAAATTTTTGGCCAAAATTTGAAAAAATCGTAAGGGGTACCCCTTGGAAAAATCTCAAATTTTGACCAAAATTTTTTATTTTTTAAAATTGATCGTATGGCACTTTTCTTATGTATTTTGACCCCAGGAACACGAATCCGTTGTCCAAATTGAGCTACGATTTTTTCCTATCGAGATATCTCAATTTTTCTGCCACAAAAAGTGAAAAATTGGCGATAACTCGATCAATTTTAGAGATAGACCAATTTAACTTCCGGATTCGGGTTCCTGAGATCAAAACACATAAGAATAGCATTTAAAATAAAATATTTTTTTTTGGTCGAAAATCGACCAAATTTCAAGGGGTACTTTGGATTTGGATCCCTTTAGATTTTCTCGATTTTTGGATCAAAATGGATTGTAGGGCACTTTTCTTGCGTATTTTGACCTCAGGAACACGAATCCGTTGGGTAAATTGAGCTACGAATTTTTCCCTTCAAGATATCTCAATTTTTCTGTTTCGAAAAGTGAAAAATCGGCGATAACTCGATCAATTTCACAGATAAATTTGGATATCATGCGCTGAATTCTACGTTCACTTGTAATTCTTTTTCTTGTACCCGAATCACCTGATTGCATCTCTCCTCCGTATTCTACCACGTTTTCGATGTCGTCAGTCGACGACGTTATTTTCGTTGTTCCGAACGGAAACTGTACGTATCCTGCCGACGTATACCTACCTTCACAATGCTGCGGTTCTTGTACAATCGCTGCAGCGCTTGTTACTTGCATAGAACATCTACCGTATTATCTTGCAAATCGTAAAACGCTTTTGTCTGAAAGGTGTCATCGTCAGCACCGTATACATTACATCACTCTCCATAATTGTTCGCACAACTATAGAGGCCACGTGTACATGCTATCACATACCTGCGTATACGTACCAAGATTTTTACTAAAATTGGAACGATCGTTTGTTCGCCCTCTCTAAATTTCCTCTTTGGTTTTTCGACACGTTGAGTTTGCTCGAATATGCACGTACGTAGCTCGTGTACATAATCCATATATATATATATATATATCGAAATCCGTCTGGGGGGATACTTTGGTTCACCACAAGCTATACCGTCGTTAATCTTTGTGGCAAGACAGTTCATGCCTATGTACTATTATACACCTCTATATATTCATGTGATATACACCTCATACTTCTTCAGAGAAATTTTCAAGCACATCACGCGATACGAGGCCGCATATACGACCGACTCGCGTACATACGTGTCAACGCCCGTGTATATTTTCTCTGAAAACAGCTAGACCGGCTTAAGGATGCTCAAAGTAGGCACTTTGCACGGATTAACCCATTAAAACAGGCTATGAATAATTGTTAACTACGTTTTGTCTCTGATTTTCTTTTTGACTCATCGATGCAATTTCTTTTATCGTCTGCGAACCGAAAAACCGGACGCGGAAAATGAAATATTTTATACAGGGGGGCTTAGGGGGTAGGGGGATTAGGGATGGAGTATACCGCAAAAGTAATTCCGCTTTTAGTATAGGCACTCTATACCTGAGTCGGTGGTATGTAATAATAGTATATAGGTAATCCTGGACGACCAGCATTTGCTCTTATCGTCTTTGCGGGTGCCTCGGGGACGTGCGTTTTGCTCACCTCGGAGCTAACAAACGTATAGCGATAAGATTTTCCTGCCGAAACGAATTACACGTGTGTCTCTGTGTGTAACTTTGAACCTGCGACCACTTCGATACTCGACACGCACCCCGTTGAAACAAACCACAGAAAAAAATAAATAAAAGAAAATAAAAGAAAAAAAGAAATAGGTAAAAAAGAGGGAAAGAAAATCACCCCCGGGGTAACTAAACTTTCAACACTTGACTAGGTTGTACGTAAATTCGTTTTCAACTTTCATTTCTGGTACGGGGAAAAAAATTTCAGACAAAATACGCCGTGTAACAATTCGAAATTTCGTCATTTCATTAGATTCGATTACCTCTTATCCCGGGATATCGAAGGAGCCTATAATATTTAATATTCTCCTGCCTTCGAGCTTTTCGCTGCGGGGTGATCTTTCGTTGCCGCCATTTTTGATGCTGCGCCAGGATTGGCCCGTGTGTCAGGGGGTGGTTTTGGGAGGGTGAAGAGGATTCGGCTAGCTATCTTTTGGGGACAGAATTGTTGGAATTACCTCACTTTTGTGAACGACTATTTCCCTCCCTCCCTCCCTTCTCTCTCTCTCTCTTGCACTCTTTACCTATATTATATATTTGCCATCCTCTTAACCATTTTTCCGTAACGCGCAAGCCCCAGCAGCCTCTCTCGTACATCCACCTTTTTCTCGTTCTTTTCCGCACACAGCCGCATTTCGGCCTCCTTATATTCTCACACCGTCGGAAAAAATGACGACAAGGACTTGTACATGGATATACGTATACGCGTGTGTATATATAAATATCATACATAGGGGTATATTCTTCTTTATTTTTTCGACGTTTTGCTTTTCTTCGCCCCTTCTTCTTCCCTCTCTCTCCCTTATTCCAAACGACCATACGAAATTACCTCGGGGCAAAAGACGACTTTACCGGATGGTTATATAGCCCAGGGGCGGATCTGCCCCCATTCCTCATATATATACACACACACACAGACACACACGCGGATATACCTGTACCTATTTCGAGCTCTACACTCCCTTCTCCTTCTCCATTCGAGCCGCGACGATGGCGAAACTCTTAGCAAAGCCCTTTTGGGACTTAGGCAAATAGACCTCGGGATCACGGCCTCCCCTCACACCCCTTTCTCCGCAGAGCAGTACGAACGTAGATTCAACTAACAACTCATGTGATTACATCATCCACTAGTTGTTGTATCCACATCTACGTAGGTATATGTACACCTTGAATCCAGTTGTGTTTTCCAGACAGCTGCTCCAAAGACAAACAGCTTCCGTACGACTTTATTATAATGTACAACGTTTATTCATATTATCCCTAACCCGATCATCCATCGTCATTCTAATTACTCCAAACGATCGTTAATTATCTTCCCTTTTTTTGCTTCTGATTACAGGTGAGTGCAGATCATGATTTTCAATTTTCGTAAAGACTCTGAACAGGTAAAAAAAAAAAAAATAAAATAGCGAACGAATGACGAAAAAAATTCGATCAACCGACGTATGTATGAAGTTATTATACATCATACGTGTAATTATCACACTCGTAATGAGTAAAAAAAAATCACCGCGCATCGAGATTGATTTTTTTTTCTCTTTTCTCTTCGCACATACACACGTCTGTATAAAATTCGAACGATCGCGTGTACTTGACTAACACATTTTTTTTTTTACTCATATTTACGTGCGGTACTTGTGAACGATATAATGAGCGACGAGTGCTGACGTAGGTGGTTCTCCAGAAGCTTTATATTCTTCGACGTATGCGGTACTTGCGATGTCGGCACATAGGGAGACCGCACGTTCACATTTTCCTCCCTCTTCGCGTCTCTCTATTTTTCTCTCCTGTAATTGCTCCCGTGTAATAAGGTGTACGAGACGAGATATTTATTGGAATTCGAACCACCGCGTTGCTCCTGGCGCTTGAGATGCTCGATTATATGCGTTGATTACCACCACGTAAGATGTTTATAGTGCAGTGTGTCCTGAAATATCTATAAATACTTCATACACACGTCGCCGGATACCTGTACGATGCACGTCTAATTAACGGTTGTGTACGCGGGTAATAACCTGCTTAGATATTTCCGCGAGTTTCTTAGCGCGAACATCGTTCGCGATAAGGTAATGGATACGGGGTACCGTGGAAAGTTTTCCAAAAGGTCACGGAATAAATTATAACCGCGTCTCGATATCTCGGGGATGTGTGTAGGCGTTATTAAAACAGAATCGGTGACCGACTCTCCGCTGCATTACACCCCCGAGACTTTCGAGAGAGTCGAGGCGTCGGGGGTGGTATTTCTACAATGAGGTAAATTCAACTTCACCATTCGCCGCGTTCCATCGATGATAATAATTTGAACGCTCATGCATCTCGATAATTGGCTGCTCAAGAGTTCCTCGCGATATCTGCATAAAAAATATGATCCTCGCGAATCTCCCGAGGTATACGATTTCTCGTTAAATTTTAACAGTGAATTAAGATTGGAAATCTGCAGTATTCTTTCGAGCTGCTTTTCCACCATTTTTTTCTTGACTTTTTCGTACAGCGTTCTCGTCTTTTTTTCCATCCCATTTTTTTTTTATCCTTCCAATCGATCTTTTCAACGCAGAATATTTCATACAATAGACGAGACTTCACGCGCAACGTTATCAACCCTATAAGCGCGTGTCACCCTTCAGAAACAAGAAGCAATTTTCTCTAATCTAATACGCTATGCGTTATACACGAACAAAAGAAATCCTCGATGCACCCCCTTGCGGTATCAAGTTTGAAAAGAAAAGAAAAAAATCAGATTACAACAAAAAAAAAAATAGCAAATTACTATTTACATATTTTGGTTGTTAATTTTCTTTTCTCTCTCTTACGAACCGTGATCCGCGGTGACGGAAATACGAGGGCTGGGATGGGGGGTTGGGGGTAGATCACGTTTGGTCGCGGGTAGAATGTCGTACAGGTAGGTGTACCCATATATTTGGAGGGATATGTGTGTTCCGGTAACGACGACGAGGGGCTGGTGACCTTGAGGACGGCCGGGGCTCGCCTTTGGCTGCTCTGTGCTCTGGCTCTGGTTCTGGCTCTGGCTCTAGGGGTCTGGATTTCCCGCTATTGATCCCCGCCCTCGCTGCCACCCCCGCTGCCTCCGGCCAGGAAGCTACGTACGTCGTTCCCGTTAACCCACCGGTTCTCCTTCCTCGGTTTTATTTCTCTTTTTCTTTTTTTTTTTCTTTTTTTTGTTCCATTTCTTTCTCTTCCTTCTGTTCTCTTTCTTTTCCCTGCTTTTTACGTTTCTTCGCTCTTCTTCCTCTTTCTCTCACACTTTTTTTTACTCCCTTTCCTATAGTTAGTCGTCTTCCCCCTTCCGTGTACACCTACTCACGACGCCAATGTCAAACCAACTGCCCCCCGGATGTTGTATAGTTCACACCGTGTCACGATTCTCTTCAGGAATTTCGTCACTTCCGACTGTCTCCTGTATAGATGTATAACATGACCTGCCATGTACGAAATTGGAGCTTTATTTTAACGAGGAATACGCGAGTACGTACATACAGAATAAGATGTACTTCATACATTCAACAAAGCGGGTACCTGTATTCTCTCCGCACATCCTCGACTTTCCAGAACGAGTATTTTTTTTTTTTTATCTTTGACTCCGTTTCGTTACCCTTGAAATTATTTGAACCACTTTTATGCGGGGCGTTTTTTTATGGGGTTTTCTCTCTAATGGAAACTAAATCCTGATTTATAACGCGATCATATGAGAGAAAAAAAGAAATATTTTCGTTCGAAGAAATGAGATAGAAAATTACCCGCAGTCAATCATCATTCGTTCAGGACAGTCGACGAGTTCAATTAGCTGGCACGAGGTATATTGTGTGCCATAGGCATGTAAAAAATGGCGCATAAGTTTTAAATACTCTTATAACTTTTCTCTCATTATTTTACGTGCCTGAATAATTGAACGCACTCTTTCTCCGGCCTTTTTTCTACTACTTTGCGCTTCTAATTCCTTCCGGAAAAATCACGGAGGAAGAAGAAGAATTGTACAGAAGGAAGTTCCATTCGGGCTTGAATTTGTAGGAATGCTTTGACTGGTGGGAATGGCTAGTATGTGTATGTAGTATTAGCGAAAGAGAGGAAAGAGATTTCCTCCATCCCTCTCCACCTTTTTTTTCTGTCTTTCCTTTCCTTTTTTTTTTTATTCCTACTTTCCGTATATAATCTTGCCACGTAAGCAGTGAATATAAAGCTTTGCTAAAGTCGTCCGAAGCGAACCGAGCACCGAGGGAACCATCCCTACGCCGTATATATGTATATATGTACAGGCAACGTTACGAGTTCCATTCTCTTCAATTCCTGCTACATTTCCCTTTGCACTCGAATGGTCTTGAACAATTTTTTCTCATTTATAGTTTGGAAACTCAACATCATCGTTTAGAAACTCTGCCTACGTAGGGTGGTATACTTATAGGTAGTACGTACTTTACCTTCATTCGATCAAACGCTCGTCTCCCCGCTTCCTCTTTTCAATTCTAATGTTATACAATTTATTCCGTCACAGCACCCTGAGATGAGGAAAAAAGAGAACGAGAAAATTGAATGAAATAATATTTTTCTCACCCTTATCCACAACGAACTGATAAATTAACTCCTGATGCATTCGCCCACCGCGGCGTAAAGTGTGCTAAGCAGAAATCGATCGGGATCGAGATTATTTTATCGGGGTGAGATTTTATATTACACGAAGTCTCTGTTGTGACAATCGTGTGTTCGAGGCGTTCGAAATAGCTCGGATATTCTAGGGGCGTTGAAATCGTTCTGAGCAGGGTGAGAATTTTGAGGGATGAAAAATTCGCGCTGAAAACCTCCTCGCCTTTTGCACGGTGCGTCCTACGGTATTTTTTTTTTTTTCTACATTGCTTGAAAGTCGAATTCGTAACGTTGCAAATTAAATTGAAGCAACGTTACAACTCGTCGATCGGTTTATATTATCCCTTCAGCTATACAACCCTACGCTCGTTTACATTAATACATTTATTCCCGAGATTTGCTTCATGTTCGAGTTTATTACGCTATGACGAAGCTACGTCGATTTATGAGCACCGATTCTCCCCTTCGATTATTTACCTACCTGTATTTCAATTAATTCGATTGGATTTTATTTTATTTATCGCAAAGATTTTTATTACACGTTAAATTTTGAAACGGAAGTAAAATTGTATCCTGCTTCGTGAAAGTTTCTTATATTTTTTCCCTCCTCTTGGTCGCGTTCTCGTCATCAGTCAGTTACTTCGATCCGCATAGCTCTCTTGCGGGGTAACACGAAGTTTGGCGAAATTATTTCGTGCGTGGGATGGCTGAAACCGAGTTTTCTTAGGGGTGGGCAATACGACGGGCTCGCCCTAAAGCTACTTTGAGAAATGTTAACCATTAATCCACGCACACGCGGCACACTCTGCCAAAATTCCTTATAACGCCTGACGTATATCTCCACGTAGAGAGATTTTTTATATCCATCCGGTACACCGTGTGCAGTACGTTCCGTAGACCACCTGCTTCTTATCATTTTTTCGTCATTTTCAGCTCTGACGAATTTTTCTGTCGATGCGTTCGCAAGAAATTGGAAACAAACGGAATCTTGAATAAGCTATTCCGACAGACACACGCGTGCGTGGATATGAATGATATCCTCTTCCAATTAACATTAAAATTCCGGTCTAGGGTTGCCCGAAGTTTTTTCTCGAACTCAATTACATGGGACTCGTGATAAGTATAAAGTAGAAGGTGAACCCACGCAGCTAATATGGGGTGAAACAATGCTGGAATATAAAGGCGGATAGGACTGATTTAGGACGGATTAAACCGGTCACACGGATCCTGCGGGATCCTATATCCGCCTCTGTCTCCCTTCGCTCCCGTCCATCCCTCTTTTCCCTAATTTTTCCGCGTACGAGGCTTAGCGGGGAATATACAGACCGCGAAACACGCAAAAACAAACAAACGAAGCGAGCTTCATCCCCGCGACGGGATCCGGGGATCCAGGGATTCCTGGATTCGGGGATTTTATTATACCGCCGTATATCCGCGATAGGAAATTGCTGATAAACGTTCAGCCGATTAGATTGATCGGGTATATAGCGGGAAGCGGGTCAAAAGCGACAAAGAAAGTTCTGTGCGGTATAGAAATCCAACGGGGTCACGTACAACCGGCTCTTTCGACGTTTAGAGCTCTGCGATAAATAAAATAGAGTAGCAAAAATCCGGAGACTCGCGGTTCGCCAAATTCTTCAAATTATCTGCACTTATTAGTTTATTTTTTCTTATTTTCGTAAGATTAAACCAACCGACACCCGCCCTTTTTTTTACATAAACGCGATGTATACGCGCTTACTTTGAAATTGGATTATTTTTAGTTAAACCAGTTCTTTTATTAAAGTAGAGAGTTATTCGCTAGTCTTTTGAAGTACGAATCCACTTTCGAGAGTCAAGATCTTGAGCACACCACCTTTGAAGTTTTGGTAAAAGTAGCTGTGTGTATATAGAGTACCTACCCTGCTCACAACTAAAATGTCGGATTAAATTGAATCATCGTTATCCGTTTTTTTTTTTTTTCTCTTTTTCTTTTTCTGCCCCTCCACCCCTAACTACGATATCCGATCGGCTGAACAAAATTTGTCGGACAAGCAAAGGAAATTTTAAAAAAAGAAACCACTCGACTAACTCTCGACTTACATGTACTAATGATTATTTGAAAAATAGTAAAACCATCTTTGCAATCTTTTCACCGAAGTGCACCAAAATCAAAAGAAAGAAAAGATTGTACGTATTATCAAAAAACGTATGCAATTGTTCGTTTATTTCCTTGATGAGTAATATTCACAGCTTTAAATTATACGTACATCGCATGTACCATGTACACGCACTTGTTCTTATCTTTTTAACTTACGCAAAAGAGTTAGCCATATTTGCGCCAATTATCACTCAGCTTTCTTAACCGCGTGACGAGTTGTAACGAACGTTTCAGGACGTGCCGCTCGTGTATAACAAATATAATTTTACACGCTGAAATGTTCTATACACGTTGGAAAGAAATAATTAAAATAAACGCGTGGAACTATTAGCTGCAACGTGTAATACGACAACGAAACGTCAAATTATCTCCAACGTCTGTTAGGTTGAAGATGTAAGGAAAACATCCGCAAAAAAAGGAAACGAAAAAACGACGAAGAAAAAAATAATTTCCCAATTCAAGATCGCAGAGTCGACGAGCGCCAGTCATCGCGTCTATATTACGCTAATAAATTCCTCAACAGTTTCCACGTATAGCTTTGTTACTTAATAGTTTATTTGGTCTTTTCGTCGACCGTTTACTTGAATGAATTTATCTTTAGCTGTCAGTTCGATAGTGTAGAGATAGAAGCTGTGCAGGTATATACGCTATACACTCCGCGCCTCTTTGTGTCCTCTATTTCTGTGTTGACGTGTACAGTGTTTGTATAAAGAGCTACTTTCTTCCTTATCTCTATTTTTCTCTCTCCATATTTAGCCGTACTCCTCCGTATTCGAGCCCATATAGATTTTCATTTCTATTTTCTCTTTCATTCGGAATACACGTGAATATCGTACATACAATTTTCTCATATTTATTAACTATATATATTGCGATACATTACATGTATCCCCGACTATCGTTGAAAGCTTGAAATATCGATACACCGTGCAGACAATTCTCTACCTATAGGTACGTAACGTGTGTATGTACATTTAACATTGGGCATCTATATGCGGGCTCGTATCGAGCTAATTGTGGCGCAGTACACGTTATACATATTTTGTTATCCAATCACGCGATCGTATAGGAAAACATGTGCGTACCTTACCTGGGTGTATAGATATATGCGATATACGTGTACACAGCAATGTGCATAAAATGTGTAATTATATATTCATTATGTTGTCGAGAATACGAACGGATCGATGTTATAAGGGGATGCTTTTATGTGCAATCGGATGGAAACTGGTACAATCGCATCTGTGCACCGCCATTTTTACCCCATTTTTTTTTTTCTCCGACGATATCGAAAATTAATTCATCTCTATGAAAAAATACTCCACGTAACGTTTCGCGCGCGTATATATTCGAAGTTTTGTCGTATCCAGAAGCGGAAGTGGCTATAAATTATAATACGGAACGTGTAGACCGCGGACGTCAAAACACATCGTCGCTGGTGTCCGAAACAGGAACAGCTGCTGTTTGGCGTTGGCAGGCGAATCTAGAGAACAACCATCGCCGACACCGGATTGTTATATATATATACCTTTCCCTCCGTGATATCGGGGATGAAGTTTACCCGCGCCGAATTGTACGTGCGGTTCTCGCGTTTCGCGTACACCTGTCTTCGTTTCATGTACAGCGCAGAGGTACGTATAGCCACAAATTTCCCGTCTCTATGTTTTGATCGGAAATTCGGAATGTTTCGAGTCCTTTTGTTACATGGAAAATTTATTATTCGATCAAATTCTCCCGATTTCAAAAGACGCGTCGATTGCAGTTTTCACGACGCCGGTATTCGACCGACAGCTTCGCACCTGCATTCGCGGATGTAATAACCCCTTCGATTTTCGATGCCGTCTAGGTTCGCCCCATCTTCCTATCTGCTGAAACTACGTAGATCGGGTTATGTGGTACTTTACAAGGTATGCGCACCCGACTATAATACCCGGAAACATTAAAGCTCGCGCACCGTGTGATGAACGAGCTTACCGAAGAATCGAAGCACTTGCTGTAATGCAATTTACACACACACACACCTATCCAGAGATCGTGAAAATTGATACCGTGTCATCCGGTTCGCTATCGCAGTTAAACATAATTTTGATACTGAATTAGGAAACTCCTGAGTAGACAATAATTACTTACATCACCTAATCGTTAGATGATTTTTCGATATATTTAGAACAAAAAAAAAAAAAAAAATGGGAGTTCTCATTTCTTTGGAGAAGGGATGGGGGGTTGAATTTTGGCGATGATTATTATTTGGGTACGTGGCGTGTGTACGTGTACACGTCAATATATCAACTTATACCTATAACCAGTTCCGATAAATTTATCGTTGCACGTGCCAAGCTCTGTAATGGAATATCCAAACAATATATCCTATCCGTGAGATTCCAAAGCAGCAAACTGTCGTAAATCCATTCGCGTTCACTGTACTCTTCGTGTTGCGCTATTATATCGGCCTACCCGGAGGTATAAAGCGGCTATGGGTTTGTGATATATGTATTTATTATATACGACGCGACCCCATGCAATGCTCGTTTGTGTCCTATTCATTTCTCGACTGTCCTTCGTCCTTTTTTTACTTCGTAGGTATTGTACACCGACTTTCGAAAATCACGTTGACGGAGCGTGTCGAAGGAAGTGAAACGATCGAAAGATAAAGTTGCTTCCTTCGTTTTCTCTCGTCATTTCAGAAATTTATTAATAAAACCGATTAAAACACTTCCGACATAACATCCGTTCCAGATCGCGGTATCGCTCGAAACACCCGCTAGACGACAGTTCATAGGTGTCGTTGGTTAATCTTGTCCTGATAATTAAAATATGAAAGCATCGGACTGATTACAAAAAGAAAAAAAAAACACAATGGTCGTTTGGACCGAGGAAACCGAATGTTAATTTTTATGTATCTACGCATTTCGATATCGAGTCACGCGAATATCGCGGCGATAAACTGGAGTATATGTACGTACAACGGAAAAAAAGAGTAAACAGAAAGAAAAGAAATGGTGAAAATTGGTTGTACGTGTTGCGAAAGTTGCGAGAAGATATGGATGGAAAATTGTCATCGGTTATATACGTATTTCTACCCTGGCAACATTCCCCATTATCGCTAATTTCTTTTTCTCACGTTTCTTCCTCTTTTCATCTTTTATTATATGGTTAAACTTTTATAACCACGAAGTTTCCAGACAGTAGCGCAAAAGTTATTGTGTACCGTATACGTAACACGTATAGATACGGATTGCCCCCTTTAACGGGCCTGATGCTGCGGCATCTTGAGGGATCGAGTATAGAATTTATATTCCGAACGTTCCGATGTCGTCGCTATAGAAAATTTCCCAATACCCGGGCATTGAGGAAGTCTACTTAGACTCAGCGAACCAACGAGGAACAGCGGAAACCTCTATACGGAATGAAGTTTTCAGTTTTCACCTCACAATTTCTATTCTTGTCCTGCGAATAGAACGCCGCGATGTATATCCCCCTCCCCCCCTCTGTGACAATCCAACTTTGTAATGCAATGCTAAAAGCTGAAACGCGAAAAACAAAAACTGAAGAAAAAAAAAAAAAATTCCACACACATTCACGCTCCGCGAAAGCTTCGCAAATCTACGATATACCTACATGTTTTTCAACTCGTGCGTTAAATTGATTAAAATTTCTTCGCAATTTTGGTGGGCGGCTCGTCTCAAATTTTCTCTCCTGTTCGTCTGCCTGAATTTAAATTTTGATCGAACGTACGGGCGAACTCGAAAGCCAATTTCCCATTTAAATTAAACTCGGAAAATGTAGGCAATATTATCTTATCCCGATCCCCTTCATCTTCAACGTCATCCGTTGCCCTACGTGCCCCTGTAAGTCCTAAACTTACAAGAACCCCGGGCTCGTTCAGCTTTCAAACGGTTGTCCTAGACCGGCGGAATACAAATTGCTCCGCCGCCCATCTCTTTCCCTCGGCTATTTTGCCAAGAGCTTTTGAAAAGGGGGCGCGGAAAGGGGAGGAAGGAAAAGGAATAAGGGGCCACGATCGTCCTCGTCCTGTGGTCAGTTTTACTTTTACTACCTTGGGTCGTTACCTTTTCTTCTCATTTTTCAAAATAAAAAAAAGAATTAAATAAAAATCAATGATACTTGTTCGATGAGGTGAAAAATATCAGTGAATGTGACTCACACCACTGTAACCCACCGATGAAAAAGGAAAGATTTCGAACGCAGACGTAGGATTATTTTTTCCTAGGAGAATTTTATCGCCAATTATCGTCTACACGGTTTTATATACGCGATTAAAACGAAACCGATATTACGTAATATTGTACGAGATCCGTGACGGCGATGGGCAAGCAGGATACGGCCGTTTCTAATCAAGTCGTACGTGCATGCCTCATAATTCTTTGTATATTCTTATTTTTATTACACGCCAACATTCGGCGGATTCGATTTAATGATCTGGAATATGTGCTTGAAAATATTCGTCCCAACGTTCACTTTGCTGTACGTACAAGTGAATTTTACGACAGCGTTTAGGCGCCGAGTAAAAAAAAAAAAAATTACCAAAGGCGTAAAAAAGTAATCGGTAGTACTCCGCGTCTGCTTACCTAACTGAAAATCGTATGAAACAGACTAGATATGAAAAATAGTTACATCTTTTTAAATATTGTGAATATATTCAAAGGTAAAAAGACCGGAGCCCATAATAAAAGTGTAGGTATGAAGCAATGTATATCTAGCGCCGGATTGTTAATGATGTAAGTTATATACATGGAAAAACGTGTTACAGCTGGGGATATAAATGATTCTGTGACAAGGTGATTCTCTTTTTTCTCTCTCTCTCTCTCTTTCAATTTTCTTTTTCCGTCTCGAGTCTTGTTCTTTTTTTCTGTCTCGAGTCTTTCTTCTCCTGTATCCATCCGACTGTATATATACATTGCGAGGGCGAGTAACTCCAGGAGAAAAAAGCTTTGGGGAAAAGAGAAAGTGAACAACCATATTTCCAGGCGATTATTTTTCGCCCTCGTCTACTCGCTTTTTTTCCGCTCTGCTTTCTTCAATTTCGTTAATACAAAATCACAGCCGAATCCAAAAAGTGCTTCAGTCATTTCGTTCGTATGACCATTTTTTGCACGCCGTTGAAATTCATTCGAAATCGGAGTCGAAGTAAAAATTGAGCTCTGTCCGGGCACACAATGAATAAATTAATTCATTATCAAGGAGACCTTATAGGATTGTTTTAGGAATTCTCGGTCGATCGTGTTGTCGGTATTTCACAAGTCCTAGGGAGAGAGTTGTACCCACGTACGTATACCTATATGAATATGTATGTCAGTCTCGTCGGGGTGGGATTTGTAAATAAATTGAGCCGCATATATTTCCCCAACTACACTCGCAGCGTTAAGCTCATTTTCTTTCCCTCTTCCGTGACATTCTTATTCTCCTTATTCCGCCACACCACCTATCTTTCTCTCATAATCCGCCTCGTCACCTTTGCACAAACAAATTAAATTCTAGTCATCCTTCGCGAAACGGGAGGGGAAATTTCACATCTCACGTTTCCCGTATTACAAAACTAATTCGATTTCCTTTTTAGATTTTACTTCCTTGCTTTCATCTATTTTCTTTTTTTTTTTTTTTTTCTCCAATTTTACAAATCCACGCAGACGTAATCGACGATATCATCGGGCGTGAACATCCTTCTTGCGAATATGACGGTCAAGATTGATCGCATTTTTTGGCAATAGAAAAAAAAAAAAAAAAAACTCACGGGGATAACTGTACGTAGCGATCGTCGCGACGGGATGTACTCGTGTCGTACGTGTACAATAGAGATTCTTGATAATTTTCCGATACGTATATCCCATCCTTCCGATGTCCAATAACCGGGTGCCAAACCCAAGGGGGATGTCTCCTTGAGGTCTACGAGGCGTAGCAGCGAGCTTGGCACGTTTCCATTTCGTATTAACCCAATTTCCCGATTAGCGACGTAGACGCGATTATAGCAAAATTCTTGCCGTCGATATACACGTGTAACCTATGTATCAATGATATCCATCTGCCCCTCGGTAACAACCATGTGTTTGAACAAGGTGTACGTACGTGTCGAAAAACTAGAAAAAAAAAAGAGAACAGAAAAATGAAATTTTAGACGGTGCCCGAAAATCCAATCTTATACCGCCGACTTATTCGTGTGCGGTGGTAACTCTCGTTAGCGAAGAAATGAGCTCTGGAAGCGGCAGAGATTTTCTGATATATTTGAAAAATAGTATATCGATCCACGTGTGTCGGTCGGTGGTAAGTTTACCTTTACCGCCTTGCAATTCCCAGATCTATAATGGAATCTGTCGAATCGTGGGAATCACCGGAGGACTATTATTAGACATGGCACATCACATTGAATATGAATGAGCCCGGAGGCTAGAAAATATCCTCACCTGGTAGATATATAGAAATTTTTTTTCCGAGTTTCCGGAATAGGTACTCCGCGGGTATGTAGGACCCTCCTACGGCGTATCCCGATGAATCATGTCGGAGGAATCAAAGTTTAAAGAAAATCGGCAAATAGTTTTAAAATCGGAATTTCGTACACTTTTATACCTTCGTTTTTCGATCTCATGTAGTTCCGCGATCGATCGATTTGAAATTTTTATTACACTTACCCCTTACCTTTTTTCTCCCCTCACTCCCGTATCCCAAGAAATCGTGATCTGAATTCAGTTGAACAGCATCACCTGCGGGAATAGTGAATAAATCATCGAGACAGATATCTCTCTCTCTCTCTCTCGCTAGTGCACACCGGCACGATATACATACCCACATCCATTTCGAATCATTACCATAAATTCTTCTTCCCTTATTTTTCTCTCTCCCTCTGTTTTCGATTTTTTTTTTTGTCTCACGATACAATGGCGACAGGGGACACTCCACTTAGCAAGAATGCAGAGGTTTGGTTGCAAGAAAAAAAAAAAAAATTTCTCAAGAGTCTACCGCCGTTCTAATTTTTTTATTTCCATCCCCTCCTCTTTCGCTCGTTTTTTTATATAGAATTCGCGTACTTCGAGCAGCGCGGGGTGTTTTATCAGTGGACGTATACTTTTTATCTCCTTGTAAACGCGTATAGATATTTCTATAAAAATCGAGTGGTACGCACGGCACGGGCGAAGCTTGAAAGAGGGAATTGAGATCACGAGCGTGAGTGGAAGGGAAAAAAAATTTCAAGTACCTACCCGTCTACCGTTTCGCGCTCTTCACTGTATCGAATGCAATGTAGAAAAAGGAAGAAGCGAACGTAGATTGGAAATGGAATAAAAATTTAAAAAATTCTAATAATGAGAAAATAAAAGATGAATTATCTGTACAATTATTAGGTATGCATGTATTTTAATTGTGAGGAATTAAAAACGAGGTGAAAAAAATATAGCTCGGTAGATGTGAGGAGACTTTTTGGGGGGATGAAATTCGCACCGGCGTATATAATACCGCGCTTTGCTATTGTTGAATTTGAATGGCAGTTTCTGGCTGGAACGAGGCAACGCTGAGTTGAATATAAAGGCTTTCTCGCTTTTCTCTCTATCTATCTGTATAGGTATATCTTCTTCATTTCTCTCTCTCTCTCTCTTTCTCCTTCAGCCTCGTGGTCGACTCAATCGATATTAGGAACTGGGTATAGTTTACTCCCAGACGTAGGGTCGCAAGGTCGCGGGGATGAGCCCCGGGCGCTTTCAACCTATTTAAATTCATGTCTCGAGAGCGAGGAATCTATAATTCCGCATCCATTCGGACGGATCATACTCCTGCGAATTATGACCACCGTCTCGGCGTCTCCGTCGTGCGCAAATTGATCGCCAAAAAGCACGGATATACGGGTGCACAAATTTCCCCGTATCGTTCGCGAGTTTGAATCTTACGGAAATTTGCGATTACCCGAAAAAAGATGTACCGGTGTGCGCGCATCGCATAAATTTGAATTGGCAAATTTTCAAAGCGTTCGAATATCCGAACGATCGTTCGTACGATCCTCGGTTGGATCCATTCGAGCTTTTGCAATAAAACTTGAGCTCGCAACACGTCGATTATTACGTACGTAGCCTGTATACCACCGAGATATTACGCAGGTGTAGACGTACCTTACGTACCACGTTTTCCCCCGGGTATATGTTTTAACACGAATAACTTTTACCGGTGTAAAATACTATCCGCACAATACTACGTGTATATATATATATATATACACGTGTATAATGTAGCACATCGATACACCGTACTTCCGGTGATATTATAACGGCGTAAAACTTCATCCCCGTAGTGCTCGGATGGTGTACCAGGCTACCGCAACCCGAGCTCACGTAGAGCCCGTTAAATTCCCAATGGTCGTACGTATAGATGTATTAGATGTACGATACGTGGTGGGCGGGGGGGGGGGGGGGAGGGGGATATTATACCCCCTAGAAATATGTACGCACGTTATCCATGTATTTGCAGAAGCGCGGTATATTCACGGAATCTGGATGTAACATCGGCGTTAAATTATATATACTCGCGAAAGCTCACGTTGACGGCTTTGCGATACGTACACCGTATATCCGGTTATAGGTACGGTTTTCACTTTACGCGGTTTTCCAGTAATACATAATATAATCGTTCGTACCAACGTTGATCACACGTATTACTGTATACACGAGAGAACCTTTTACACCGGAGCTTTACACGCGCTACATTCGTATACATGTATGTACGTGTAGAGGTTCGGCGGGTTCTCTCCGTACTTGCGAGGATATACATGTACACGTACACCGTATAATACACCGGCTCATATGCGAAAGCTCGTAGCTTTTCCAATACGCTTAGATATATTTATACGTTCGTATACGATATTCAACCCCCATTCCCCTTTCTTACCGGAATCTCGTGGGAGTTGAAAAGCTCGTACACAATACCGTACCTATATAGCCTAGCTCCGTACTACTTCCTATGTGTACAATATATTTAAGTACATAGGCGAGAAACTGTAGCTTGCTGTGCTTTTTGATACTTTTCATTTCGTTTATTAATTTTTTTTTGAAACCCCTGAGAGAATTTACCTGGTATGACGCACAGGTATACGAGTATGTTGTACATACGATAGACGGAAACTCGATTCAACGGACGAACGAGTGCGAATAAGTGCGAATAATCAGGAGGTTCCTTTTTTTTTTTTTTTTAATTTGTTTCTCTTTTTTGCAATTGAAATTCAATTCACATGTCGTCGCTGGAAACGAATGAGATACTTTATATGGAAGGCTGAATTGAATGAATATACATTCAACGCGGTGCACACCTTTGATGGAAAATAGAAAAAGACGAGGACGGCGGTAATCTCCGCAATCCTGATTTCCGGTTAATTTATATTCAGTCAGAAGATTATTGCGGTTCGTGACTCACGGTTGACAGGGTTTAGGAATGAATTATAGGTAGGTACGGAGGTGTACTTTAATTAATAATCGGAGTATCGGACTTTGCGGTAAATCGCAGGTTTCACGCACGCGGAATATGGATACGGTGTGACAAAATTAAAGACACATCGCACACGTTATATTCCAATGACATTTTCAGATTCTGGACAGAGTCGAATCGCGTTATTCGTTTTTCCCCTTCTTATCTCGTTTTGAAAAGTTTCCAATTTCACTCGAAGTAGGAATGGGAGGGAGACGGAAAAGAAAAAGAATAATTTCACGGCGAACCCTTCGATAGCTAGAACCCGGAAAAAAATTTCACAGTGACTTTCTTTCTGATCTGAAAAGTCCACATGAGAAAAAGCGGAACTTTTCCACCTTTTGTGTGCGTCGAAAGTTAACCGTGAGGAACGAGTACCCGTTAAAGAAAAAAATGTGAAATAAATAAAAGAGAAAATGAAACGTTCGCACTTTTGGAGGGGGGGACGATTTTTCGGGCATGGATATATCAAACGGCACTGGGAAAAGCTACGCGACCATCGGCGTTGAATCCGTTTACGCCGTGTATATCGTGCAAATCTATGTGCACGAGAGAGAACAAAGCTTATTTAACTTGACGGAGACAGAAGGAAAGCTCCCTCGTAAATTTGTCGCCCGCGTACGTGGAACTCCCAAGCGTCAACCCTCTGGAGCTCCTCTCGGCTTTCACAACGTGTGTAGTAGGCAGAAGTCGCGTTGGGGTTTGCCCGCGACACCCTTGTAACCTGGTGACCCCGTAGTCCGCACACGCGAGGGCTTTTCCGGGGGTGTGTGTTGTATAAAGTCGCCTATTATATTTGAATTCGTGGAATGTAGGGTATGTATATACAACCACGTGTATGTACATACATACATATGTCTAGGCAACGTACGCTGAAACGGGAAACCTCCGGTCATCTAATTCATTAGGGGTACGTCGTCCACGCGAACGAGTTACATAACTGCCGAACAAACTTTCGGTACACCGGATATATTTTACCGCAAGCAAAAAGGTCCTTCGTTTACCCCGTATCGGGTCTTCTTAAATGTCATTCGAAAAATTCGCGGGGGGGTTGGAATTTTTAGCGGAAAAATTCCGCCCCTTTTTCTCTTCGCGTACCGATATGCATAGCCTTCTTTGAAATCTCGTGCAGCGTGAATAAAAATAAGGGAGAAAAAAAGTCCGTGAAGTGCTTTTGTACGAATTTGAAAATGTTTCAGAGGGAATTGAAATCTTTGGGTAGAGGAGAAAATGTATATATGCGATTCGTTGCACGTGTACGTCGGACGCTATTGAACCGAGTAATCGAACTCGTCGCTTGTAATCCCAAAGCTACTATATCACCTTTACTGCACACCTACACGGCTTTTTTAAACGCGTGATTAGCCCGTGCAGAGTTTTAACTTTCAACGGTTCGTTCGTTCTCCGAACGATTTCCAATATTCATAAAGCGCGAGTTCGATTCTAGGAGGATTTGCGATATGAGGAATTCGTGTAACGGGTTATCGCGTAACGGACTCCGAAATAACTTTTTTTCCACAACCAAGTAAGTAAATAATCATTTTTAGTCGAGTAAAAAAAGGGCGCCGATAATTGCATCAAATCGATAACTTGGAATTTAAAATCCGCAATTAGATAGAAGAGTCCTTGAAATATTGCACCGAAACGAATCCGGAAACAATAGATAAGCGCTCTTACATTTTGACCTAATTCTGTAGATGCACCCCTAGCTGCTACTGGCAGTGCAGCTGGCATAGTAGTAAAGTTAGACTTGAGTGTTCTAACGTATATGTACCAACCAAAGAGAGAGGGTGTTACGTCATTTCATTCCTTCGCACGTGTATGACGTATGGAATTAGACTGCGCGTCATCGTTGAGAACAAAAATATCGAAGAACGTATGCTCGCGTGAAACTCCATTCTTTTTTCAATTCCGTCGACATCGTAATTCAATTCTGAAATGGTATCCAAGTAGTTGTAACAAAGAATGAATTTTCCTCGGATGTTTTCAACCGGTAGTTTGCTCGGAAAACGTCTGCAGCAAAGAAATCAATCAATAGTCGTGACTCTATGAGGGTGCAAAAGCGGGCGAGCGAGCACAAGGAACTACCCTTACAGTATATAGGGTTGTTTACGCTTTCTACCACTATTCCCCAATCATTTACTCCACGTATGTATACGCCTGTGTATATAGCCTAGATATTTTTCGGCTGAACTCTCCGGCCAGCACACTTCCGGAAAATAAGAAGCTTCTTGCTCCGCAAGTTTTTTCCTTCCGTTCTTCACTCTGTAGTTCTTTTTATCTCTTTTTCTCGAAGCCCTATCACCGGGACGTTATGTATACATTGCGTCTGAAAAAATTGCGAATGGATAAATAATTGGCTTATAAATTTTAGCTTAGTTTTATTTTCATTCCTTTGCTTTTGCTGGACAGTTATTGTATATTTAAAACCTTATGAATTCCGTACCGCAATCGGTGTGCGAACTCGTGCGATGGATTTATGGATTCTCCTCGATGTCCATATTTTTTGTATCCGAAGGACTTTCCTCTTTTCATCGAGGAGTGCGGAATGGATTGACTGAAAATGTGGAGTTCGCAGAGCTTACGACGTGAAAAGAATAAGGAAAAGCTGTACCGCGTACATAAAACCGAGAAGAGGTAATCATAAACCGAGCTCCGGAGTCGCGGAAAATGGGATCAAGGTTTTAGCTGTTTAATCTGGATGAAGATTGAGTACCGATTTTGGCAGACGCGGCGACCATAAGCCAAAAAGACTTCTTTTACTTTTATCATACGTCATTTGTGTTTTTTTTCGTTGCTTTACATCATACCTGTATATATAGAACTGTGGCTGACATATTGCGCAAAGTAATTGACACATAGAAAAAAAAAAAACGGATGTTATAAATGGCAGGGAAAAAATTGCAATACTTGAGGTCGCCCCAGCTCTCGCGAAACGGGAAATTGCGATATTATTGATACTAAAAGAGAATGCCGATTGTGCAGAGGCGTAACTTGAATCGGTTCTTCAATTTTTTACACCGTGTCATTCTTATTTAGTTCTGCTTTCCTCTTTTCTCGCGAGATTTTTTTTTTTCTTTTTCTATCATCATCATTTTTATCGACAAATTGAAATTACGAGGAATAAAAAAAATTGGACGTTCGAGACGAATTTTTTTTCTCTTCCAAGCGCGGTATAAATCCTTCGATATCGAAATTTTTTTCTCATCAAAGACTGCAGCTATATCTCCTGCGAAGCTTTGATGATAAGTGAAAAAAGGGGTAGTAGCGAAAAAAAAATGAAAGGAAAAATGAAGTTGGCGGGTACACATGAGCGGTATTTGCTCCTTCGAGATCGTGTAAATATCCTTCGCCTCCATACGCGGAGATATTTTCCTGTAACACTCCCCGTGTTTTAAAGAGAATTTCGAACCTTTCGCTTTATCTAATATTACACATCGAACTCCGTTCATCTTTTAACTTCGACGTTCAGGATCTTGAGCTTTTTTCGCAACCCCCCTGTAATCACCTCGAAGCTGCGCGGTGCAGGGGTGTGTTTGCTTTCCTCGGAAAGTTGAAAACGCACGACTTTTTTTTGAAGAGATGTGTAGAGCGCAAGTGTGTCTAGTTCGCGAGTATCAAAGAGGATTTGGGATGGAAATCGTCAACTCGGTGCTTCGACGTTAGTAAAAATCGATTCGAAAGCCTTGCTTCTTTTTCATGTACGAAAAAAAAAAGAAAGGAAAATGAAAAAGTGATTTTGTGTAATTATATGACAGTCGCGATCGCGGCGTTATTGCTACAGTAGGTAAGGCTTCTCAGTGTACGTACTTTGGTTCAGTTCGGACTTGAAACCATTCAAGAAAAATCAATCGAAAAAGTTCATTAGTAAAAAGTAAACCTCATACACGTGATGTGAAAATAGTGTGGAAATTGTAGTTTACGGTGCGCCTGTCCAGATGTGTACGGGAATTTAATTCGTTATCCGATAGACAGAGAAACGAAAACTGAAAATAGTAAAACAAAAAAAAAGAAACGAACTACGCTCGATCAATTCTTATCGAATATACCCGGTATACAGATAGAAAATCGAATGTAGATGAGCGATATTTTTTTTATCGCATTTAATTTGGACAGAAATAATCTGGATTTAGATATGTATATATATCCGTCATCGAGTTCAGTTTATCCTGCGGATAGAGTTTGGTATAAATTCCCGCGGGTAACCGTGCGAGAGATAAACTTATACCTCGAATAGCTTTCACGTTAATTAATCCAATTGCGTTTAATTGCGTAAACTCTTAATCCGCCTGCGCTTACAAATTCCAGGGTGTCTAAGTATACGTGTATCAGCGACGTAGAAACGATTAAATATTTTGACTGAAGACAATACCGTAGAAGAATCGAACGGATACAAAAATCAAAAAGAAAAAAAAAAAAAAGAATACGTGTTTCATGAAATCGTTTCTCATCCTAAGTCCGTACAGAAATCGTCGAGCGATCGAAAAATTATCCTAGTTTTGGAGTGAGTTGCAAGTGCTGAGGAGTTGCGTTTTAAACTAGCTCTACAATTTGGATGAACAAATATGAAGTTCTATGTAAAAAAATGGCCACTATACGATTTGCTCTCAAGTGACACCCGCACCTTGCCACTAACTATAAATTGACCGTGTTTCATGTCGAAATATTTAACGGTTTCGATTAAAATGGGACACCCTGTGTACCGCGAATACACACGAACGTACATGACACGGGGGAAGGCAAAGATGGTGTATCGGATAATCCTTGTATATTTGTTGGTAGCGGGGATAAGCAAATTAGGCTTCTACCGCTATAGGGCTTCTCCGGATCTATCGTGAATGCTCACGATGTGGGCGATGACACGCTATACGCCTACACAACTACCCTCTCTTTGTTTTTCTTCTCTCTTTTTCTCGTTTTTTTCTTTCTTTCTCTTTTTTTAACCATCTCTCCGTATCTCCGAAACATACGCCACTCATGCAGGTACTATACATTCCGTAAACTGCACGTTAAAACTACGGAATAATTTATATTTCATTCCAGTTTTCGAGGTGAAAAAAACCAATTACACGGATATTCGTTTTCATTTATTCTCATTTCAAAACGGGCGTGTCGCGGAAATTTTTTTGTATCAAAAATAAATTCCATCATCGAATGCTAGGGAAAATAATAATACCAATTTATTTACTGTATTCGACCTGCAACGAGATTCTACAGCAAAACGGTGCAGGGTATGCAAATTTATCTCTTTTATTTTGTTCTATTTTATTTTTTACTCGCATCGAAATTCGCACGGTTTGTTCGAAAGTTATATAACGTCCGGGGATAACTTATGGGCGATGCGTTTTATTCGGGTGAAAGGAAAAAAGAGGATAAAAAAAACAAAAAAAAGTTTGACGCGGATAAACTCGTTGATGGAACCGTTCGTTTTATGTAGGTATTTCGTGTACATTCTCTATACCGGTTCACGGGTCGTCGGAACAGTTTTCAGAGAACGAATCAGAAACACCCGACGAAATGTCATCTCCTCCTATATAATTTCCGGGGAAAATCAAACGCGCCCCCAATTTCCGATAACTACGTACATATATACGTATGTATTTTAGGCATGGGGTGTCCGCGGAATACAGCACGATGCGGAATGTCTCTGTATTCGAAAACGCCCTTCCTTTTTTGTCGTACTTTCCTCCTTTTACCTTTAATTTTTCCTCAATTTTTCCGCATATACATGATGCATAAATTCGTTACGAAATATCCTGATGTATAAAATCGAATCTGACTAACGAGATATAGATTCTAAATTGGGCTAATAAAAAAATTGAATCTTGTCCAATACAATCTCGGATCTACCTTCCGGCGGAGAGAAAGAATTTCTTTCCTTTTCGTCTTCCCTCGGTTTTTATTCTTTTCTCAACCCCTACGCCGTAGGTACCTCAAATCCCCGGCCTTTTTCTCATCTCTCTATATTTACCTCGGTGAGACGCAAAAAACTATGAGGATAAAGGTTCTCTTCGATCTATATGTACACCGCTGTACAGATATATACAATATCGAAGATAATTCAAAGTCCTCGAGGTACACATCCCAAACACCCGCACCGCCGACTATACGAAAGTTACCTTCCATTTTTACTTTTTTTTTTTTTTCTTTTAATTTCGTTACAGTACAACGAGTAGCTCGTTTTTTTCGCTCTTATCCTGCAAAAAAAATAAAAAACTGACGACGAAATGAATTTGAGAATTGTTTGGGGGAAGAAAGGAAAAAAAAGCGCGCGAATGTAACACGTACCGCATAATTCGCTGACGATATACATTGCATGCATATATTATTCGGCGGATGATGTATCTCGGGCGAGAGAAAGAGAAATTCGCGCCCCGAGGGATCGCGTCGTCCTTCTCACCCCGTTTCACGACTTGTTCCTCGGGTCTCGGACTTGATTAACGGTGATCGTCGCGTCATGATTAGAGGGGACGTAGTCCCGAGATAAAGCGACGTCCTACACCGTGAACGAGGATAAGGACTTATACGTATAGCGAGGAGACGAGGCGCAGAAGTAGGATGAGAATGAAAGGCGACGATAAGGATAAGGAGGAACTAATGCCTTTTAAAACGCTGGCTTGCCATTTTGAGTCGGCGAGACGCGACGCATCAGAATTTCATCCGAAAATCACACGAACTCCCAAGATAGCTACTGCATAATCACCTTTACAAGTTTGCTGATTTTTTTTTCGCCCCGAATACCGCGTAAGATCGACTCGAAATTAGGTGAAAAAAAGGAACGGGGAAGGCAGCTAGCCGGGTGATTTTATTCTTCTATTCTCTTCGTGCGCATCGCGTGATGGTGTCGTCCCGAACCTTTTGCGAGCCCTATCAATTTCTACCGATGGTTTTTCGACCCTTGAACTTAATGAGGGGACCGCGGGTTCAGGACGCGAGAAAACAAACTCGTCGGATGCCAATTCGCTGCACAAGCTCACCCCCATCAATCGATCGGGGGAGGGAATTCCCGTTTGTTATCCAGTGAAAACTGGATAGAGAAGAAAAATGGGAGGAAAAAGCTTCGGTGAAGAGCTTCGGTACGTTAACGAATTGTACGATAATTGCCACAGGCGTTATTTCACGCCGTACTTCGAAAACAGTGTCGGGTACGCGGACGTATTTGAAATGGGTTTTTTTTATTCGAATTTTTGAATACAAATATCCAATCTCCATGTACTCGAGGTAATATACATGCGGCTGTGTAATAATATTTGAGATATACGGTAGTACGAATTCACGAATAACTCGAAACGCGCTCTCCCGCTCTCTGGGCGGCGCAAAATGAAAAAAGAGAATAATTCATATATTGAAAAAAAAAAAAGAAAAAAAGAAAACGTAGTACCTACATAAAAAGTTTAACGGCGTACTCCACTGAAAAATATTATCCTTGCTTCAAAAATCTTCTTCGGTAAGGACGGGCACCGTCTCCTTGTATACGAATGTGTACACTTATAAGTGTGCAAGAAAATGTACTTCAATGCTCGTATACATTGAATGAATGCGCGACGAAAGTAACGCGCGATTAATGCGTTTCACGTCCTTTTTTCTCTCTCTCATTTCCTTTCCCCTTTTTTTTTCAAACAATTTTTCCACGTCGGAAGGATAAAAAAACAGCCGGGAAATTTAAGCGTGATACGAAGGCGAAGATCGCAATTAATTTTGCGCTCGCACGCCGGTTTATTTGACGAGAATTTGGTTATAATTTAACCCTTTGACGAAACTGGGATGTTCGGGGCACGTTGGGGGGTATCTGCATAGGTTCACACGAGCTATGTAATGCGTTACATCGTATCACACGGCCTTTTAACGCGCACCTGCATGCCGGTGCGAATCAGCAACGGTCCAGTAATCAAGGCCCGACGATGACGCGAGGAGCAATTAAATTCTCCAGATTCACACCGGCCTCGTTTTTCGACGAATTTTCTGCGCCGTCCGTCAAACTGAAATCCAGAAGTGTGTATACGTATGTGCGTGTACGGGGACATTTCCAAACGACCCCCGTTTCGCGAAAAAGTAAATAAATTACGCGGAATGATTTTTGACGAAATACAAATTCGAACAAAATTCCAAAACTTTTGTTCGTACGTAGATTCGGATGATTTCATAGCATTCGTTCGGAAATAGAAATACCGTCTATCCTCCGGGATAATTATGCGTAACTAGGAACTGCTCTTATCCTCTCAGAATTTCAATGTGCCACTACAGAGTTCGGTACGTAGACGTACCTGTGTGGGTTTGTAGGTATAGCGTGGGTTGATGATTAGTTGTCAAAGGTCAGAGCCTGGGCGAGAACCGAGAGGTCGGAGGTCAGGAGCTGTGACTGACGATGTGTGAATAAACTACGTGGGCGAGGTCGCAAAATCTAATAGCGAGCAAACTCGTATATATTACATATATACGTCGCTGCACCTTACCGCCTATTTTAGAGGGAGAATTTTATTTCCACTTGATCTTACTACTCTCGTCGAGGTGTCGTTGCGAACTTCTTTAGAAAAAAAAAAAAATAACAAAGATAAAGACAAAAAATGATAAGCTAAGAACCCTCGATATTTCCCCCATCGACTGCAGGGGTTTTTTTTTTTTAGCTCGTCGCGATTCGTGATTAACTAGAAATATTCTACGTAATGAGCATCGGGAGCCCGCCGCGTTGATGAGTTATGGTCACAGTGTTTTACCGTAATTAAAATTTGAATTAAAATTGAAAGAAATGAGAAGAGAAAAAACATCTTTCCAAGCTTCGCGGTAGCGAAATTCTCTTCAAGCTCAGGAATTTTCGCTGGCGACGACCAACCGCGAGACTCACGGGGGACCTTCGTTAGCTTTTACCCGGCCCGGAAAATTGATGACGCGATGTGCTCCGGGGGTGGCTAATTCCTTCTTCTTTAACCTTCTTTATTAATTTTGTTCTTTTTTTTCATTTTTATTTTAATCTTGTAGCAAGATCAAATAATATCGCGCGGTAGCTCGCCTCGTACCTACGATATTAAATACGGTGATACCTGCGCAACTTTGATAGATGCACGTAAAATAGAAAATACGTCTGTCGCTGTTGCAGCGAACATCGCGCGTCGCGGGATTGCAAAAAACGAAATAGACGCGAAAACAACTCCACGTAGAACATCCATGTATCTATATGTACCCTGCGAAGTGAAACAGAGTGGAGAAAGATGAAGAGGGATGGAAATATAAGAGGTATTATTTTGCCGACTGAGATTTTGCGTTTGAATAGCGAGTAGCGACCTATTTTTCGCGTCCGCATATCGGATCGCTGTCGTCGTCGCGGTTTATATTTCACGATGTATCCGCAACGAATTTTTCCTCGCGAAAATACGCTCGCACTGGAATCCGTCAAGGTTCGCGTCAATCAAAACGGATATCGTGATCGATTAATCACGCGATGCACAATTCTCTTTCCCACCTCGACTCGTCGCGTACAGATTCTCCCCGTCGTTGAACACCCCTTTGCAAAAAATAGAAAAAAAAAAAATAAAGTCTTACGATTCATGTCACTAGAAATTTCAGCTATCGTTTACCTTCGCTGCGCTTATTTCACACGTCAAAAGTTTTAATCAAATGAGTCATGATTTTACTCATGTCGTGTAGAACTCACGTTTGAGATAATATTTCCGACATACGTGCGGTATGATTTTGGATATGAGCCAAATTTCACGTACATAATTGTAATTTATAATTTAAAGTTCAGCGCGGAATTTAAAACCCAAGCGAAATAACCTTTTTTCCTCATCATCCCCCGTTCTCTCTTCTCTATTATGCAGCGTTGATTGACGAATGATTTTCTCATTTTGGTAGAACGCGTGTGGGCATGACACCGCGGTCGATATATCCTCGTGATTGTTTTCGGTAGAACCGACCGGAGGGATATTGCGATATGAACATTGGACGATTACGTATGCGAACGCGATTTAACATTACCTTTGTGGTATTAACTATACATCGGTCATGACGCCGCAACGATCAGAGAGCTCCGGGGGACTGATGAATTATTCGTTATCATCGCGATGATTAAATATGAAGCGCAATTACACCCCAATTCTAATACCGCAGAATCCAATTTATGTGGCCCCACGGCCGGGCAACGCGTAGAATGAAAAGAATTTTTGCGAATCGAAAAGAATGAGGTGAAAAAATGTTCCTTTCAAACCTGTGATCTGGTATGCATATACGCACGATATATATACATATATACACGTATATTCATGGTGCAATCTCGATGACGCACGTAGCGCGGGGGTGGATATACCGAAGAAGTAGAATAGGGGAGCAATAATACGATCGAAGTTGAAACCTATGGTGGGCGAAGCTTTTCATCGGCAGGTTTATACGATCTCCGTTTTACGATTCGAACTCTACACCTACGTTATTCGATGTATGGTACGTATCGCACCGTGCATGCACCCTACAACCCCCGTCTCTGCCACTGTGATATTAGGTGTACACAGATTGGTACAGCTACGCGTAACAACCTACGCTTTATCCTTAGAGAATGTTAGGTCAAAGTTCAACCACGCGAATAACCGACTCGTATAAAATACATATTAAAAACGTAACGATACCGAATTTACTGAAACGTAAAGATCACGGGCTCTGCGCCAACGCACGTTTATACGTATTCGATGTCGACGAATGATTGCTGGATTTTTTTTAAACTTGAATTGGATTCTTTTTTTCGATTCCTCGATACTTTATTAATCTCGAGGCGATAAATCATTTGAAAATTTATCTGTTTCAGAGGTTAAAATGGAACTCGAAGATCTGATGGCTGATATCAAGAAAACTGCCAACAAAGTTCGGGCTAAATTAAAGGGTAGGTAATAATTTATTGCGTCCAATTTCGTATGATTTATGACACTTGTTAGTCTTTCTTAGAGTTTTCTTCTTCTTCCTCTCATGGTACGGAAATTCTTTAAACTGTGATTAGTTTATTTCTCTCTGCAATGATATTTCGTCAAATGAAATTCATTTATCTATCGATATTTCAGTGATAGAGCAAAATATTGAGCAGGAGGAACACACGAACAAATCATCGGCAGATCTCAGGATACGCAAGACGCAACATTCGACGTTGTCAAGAAAATTTGTCGAAGTGATGACTGAATATAATCGTACGCAGACCGACTATCGAGAGCGATGTAAGGGAAGGATACAACGGCAGCTTGAGATCAGTGAGTCGATCCGTAAAATTATCTTCCCAAAATTTCTAGAATTCCAAAGTTATTCGGAGCCGAGATAATCGTTTTCACTTCTTCATTTTTATTTTCTGCTCTTACCTACTTCAGCGGGGAGAACGACGACTAATGAAGAACTTGAAGAAATGTTAGAACAAGGAAATCCAGCTGTCTTCACACAGGGGGTGAGTTCGGAATGCAATTTTTTTTTTCCAATTTTTTCTCCCGAGTAAATTCGCTACGAATAATCAGATTATATTTATTTTTATGGGCAATCTGATACACTGTTATATTTATTTTCAAAAAAAGAAAGAAATTTTTTGGAGCAAAATTTTTTGATAAAGGAAAAAAGAAACCTGCGGGATGAAAAATAATGTGTACATTATTTGTTTGTGAAATAAATTCTGAAATTGTTGTTTTATTTAAAAAAAAAAAAAAAAAAAACCCTGTAATTCGCATCGTACAGATCATCATGGAAACGCAACAAGCGAAACAGACGCTTGCAGACATCGAAGCTCGACACGCTGACATCATTAAATTAGAAAATTCCATCAGGGAACTTCATGACATGTTCATGGACATGGCCATGTTAGTCGAAAGTCAGGTGAGACAAACCATTTCAATATTCGATAAAGTTCGTAAAATTATTCACATAGAAAAAAAGTATAAATTTATTTATTTGATGAAAATATTATTTATTCAAGAATTTTTTAAATCAGAATGATCGATCTAGGATAACTGATAATACGTAACTTCGATTTCAAAGTTGAAAAACAACAATCTTTCTATTCGAATCAGTTATCGTGAGATTTGAGATGAAATATCAATATTTGTAACTGCAATAATCGATTCGTTGTGTAATAAGAAAGAAAAAAATTTACATCGAGACTCGTTACAGCCGGTACAGCGACGTATAGTAAAATTAAAATAGGTGTAAAAAGGAATTACACGAAAACTTATTCAACAGATTTACACAAACGGTTCTACTTTATTTCGAATGATTATTGCAGTTACCATTATACGTAATTGTGTAACAATTTTCCAACAAAACCGCCCCCTCTGCCCCCGAACAGGTTATAAAAATTAAGTGTTTCAACCCGCACCCCACTCACCTATTTCAAAGGGTGAAATAATTCCGAATTTCGGAGCGCACAATCAACGAGAACGGGGGGATCTACTGTTATATATATTACACGGTATAAACTGTAAAGGGACGGGCAAAGTTTTAATTGCATATAATATTGACGATTACTATAACGTTAGGGTTCAACTATCGAGGGGTGAAATCTCTGCGTGGTATGAAAATAGTTATTTTATTTTTTTTGTCTCTCCCTTCGTTTTCCATAAGTTGCTGTTTATTTTTTTTGGATGCTGTACGGATGGATAACTATGAAATAACGTTCATTGATTTATATTCACTCTATAATTTCTAATTAATGTATACTTTAACGTTAGTTGCATCTTTATTTTTATCTTATCTATTCGGGAGAAGAAATCAGAGTCGTTACAAACTGTTGAATATCTGACTATTTTTATTTTATTCTTTTTTCATACGGTAAACGAACAGAAATTATTTTTCTTATACGTACGATAGAATAGCGCGACGCATTTGATAACCCTTTTCGGTAAAAAAGAAAATTTTCTTTAATCCACAAACTTTCATACCTATTCTAACCTGGGTCGCTTCTATATGTACATACATATATACTTTGCACGTTAAAATAACTACCCTTATTCTTGGTGTCAGGTATAAGATGAAATTATTTTAATTCAATTTCATTGATGATGGATGTTTCTTTGTTATGATAAAAATCATTATCCCTTCATTGAGGAAAAATCGATTGAATAGAACAATACTATCTAAATGCGTATTATCTATGACAAATTAAATAAACGAACAAATTTTATTTGTAGCAAAGAAACAGATTACAATATAACTATGGTGAATAATATGTTTTAATTTTATTCTATTGAATTAATATTTAATACTTCTACAGTCGCATGAAGTTAGAGAATAACTATTTCTAAAAACTAACAGAAACAAACTTTTCCACCTTTTTTTTTTTTACTGTCGGGGGTGTGCGTCGCGTACTTTAGGGTGAGATGATAGATCGCATAGAATACCACGTGGAACACGCGGTTGACTACGTACAAACGGCCACGCAGGACACCAAAAAAGCACTCAAGTATCAAAGCAAAGCTCGACGGGTGAGTCCCCCCCAAATATATAAAAATTATTCGTGTTCGTACATTTCTAATTGGTCACTTTTTTCCCCCCTTTTTTTTTTATCAACCTCCCCTGTCCGATTCTGCCCCTATATACCCGTAACGATCCGTCGTTCCTAACTATATTTCTTTTAATTACCAACAAAAAAAAAAAAAACCATTAAAATAAAATTCTTCATTTCCTATTTCTATTTTTTTCCTTTTTCCTAATGCTTTAATTTAATTTTTTTCGTTCTTTCATTTTTCATCACGTCGCCTTGTATATACATAAATATTTATAAATATTTTTTTATCTGTATACCTACGTATATTCATATAACTCATGATTAATCATTACATATGTGTGTGTATACATATAAATGAGTATTATATATGTACACATATTTACATAATAACATATATGTGTGTGCTTAAAAATGTGACGGTGTTTTCTTTAACATGGGTGTTCTGGTTGTGTCTCTGTCCATTACTGCTCTGTCTACTAACTTGAACGCTAAACTATTACCTATACTCTGTACCATCTGTTATATATATTACGATATGCGTATGCAAATAATCATGTATATCATTGCTGTACTTTATACATAATATGTTTGGTGTCGTATCTATATTTGGGGCTGTGTCACATATTATCTTATATTCTGGAGGGAACAATATAATAATAATTATCAATAACAACCCCCTACCAAAAATACATAACCGAACTAAAACAAAATGGAAAAAAAAACGAAACGATCCGACCTCTTTTTCCTCTATATGGATTCCTTTCTTTCATCATCTGATTCTTTCCGAAAAAATTCCCTGCCAATCCTTCCTCATAATATACTTACCCTGGGTGCGATATCGCATCAGGGTGAGTTAGTGGACCGGATTGAATATTGTGTCACGCAAACCGAGGACCACGTCGGTGAAGCCCGAGGTGAACTCGTCAAGGCTGGAGAATATAAAAGCAAGGCCCGCAAGGTAAACTTTATCCATGCAATAGATAAGTATCAAACCAAAAAGAACAATACCATGCGTATATTATACCATCTACTTTCAAGTTTTCAATCTCGATAATTATATTGTACATATATTTCTCGAATAGTTATATTGTTCTATCAGGACGTATAATATACTAAAACGTTTTATCATTCAATTCCTCTATTCCGTTCTGTTCTATTCTACTCTATACTTATCTAGGGAGGTGTTAATTAATAAGAATTAACAAATCTAAAACTCGAACATCAAGTGCAAAGATTAGTTGAATAAAATTATGTACGTATATTTTTTTGATTATCGAATACGTACATCTAAAGTCAACGCTTGAAACTATTCAATCAGTTCTTCATCTCCATATTTTACAATAAACTAATCACATGCTTATGAAAATTAAAGATTCTACTAATCTTACACTCTGCACACATGTATTAATTGATACACTTGATTGAATATGAACGAAATATCGTCGAATACTTGAGTCACGATTTTTTTTTTTCTTTTTTCTTGTTTCTTCGGCGTTACTTTTTGGTTTGATATATCGATCACGGATATACCAAAAACGACAGTCTCGGATCTGAAGGAGAAAAGATGAAAAAATCAAAATGATATCAAATGAGAGATGAAAAAGAAAAGGAATAAAAAGAAGAATCCTCTTAACCCAACGCCCCATTTATGTACCTGTGTCTCTAACCAAATCATCCATATGCGTTGTGTGTTTGTTACCACCGTGTTAAACGCTAGTATACATATATACACAGTGTTGGGTGTTAGGTAAAAAGTAGACGCGTGATACCTTGTATATAATGTATTTGATTTTTATTTATTGATCGATTGGTTGGTTTATTTTTATTTTTTTTCCGAAATTATTTTTTTATCTTGTTTTTCAACGCCGAATGAAAATGTAATAATTCTAGGTTTGATATAGTGTGGAATATAATAATTGTTGTCATAAACTGAACATCATAGATCTTTGAGATTGTTGGTATTGAAAAAAGATGAGAAACAAAAAAAAAGGAAGAGGAAGAAACAGAAAAATACGCGAAGAAACATAAAGTGGACCGCAGAATCCAGAAAGCTATACTGTCAGTACTTTATCTCCTTGATTTCCATTAGTTTTACCATGCTTTCTTTTTTTTATAATCAAATCACAAAGTATACTTGAAATATTTTTACCACTTGATTCACATGGTAATATTCTTCTGCATAGTTTGAAATTTTCTATTTTGCCTTCTACTGATGATGAGCAACTATATTATTTATTAGACAAATACTTATAGAAAGCATGATTTGTTAGAAAAAGAATTCGATAAAGTACCACCGTTTAGAGAGAATGCGATATTTTTGAGTAATTATTACCAGCACAATTTCTACTTGTTTTCTTTCAATTTTTCATGCAAAGATTTCTGATCGTATCCTGGTCGCTGAAAAAACTTCTGATAGATTTAATTAGATTGAATTATGTTTCCTTTTATATTTTTATTTCACGTGCATATTAGTTGGTTAGTAATTATTTTATCGAGTATTGGATTACTAGGCAAACCTATTCTAGAAGTAAAAGATTTCTGTTAGTGTGTATGCATACAGATTTGAAAATACATTTAGAGTATTTTTATTTATCATTGAATGTACTTCCAGCAATATGTATGACATTTTTTAACATTGCACTACAGTTATCACGTATGTCACACGCACACATACACGCATATACATATAAAGGGAATATATTCGAACAACCAAATGACACGAATTGAAACACAATCGATTTTCTATACGCATGGAACGCACAATACACGAGACACAACCAAAAATCGAATAGTACTTACTCCACACAAACAATATTAATCGTACAATCCGTGATATGTTTTTTTTTTACTTTTTTTTTTGTGTCACGTTGCATGCGCACCACACATTGCAGCACTGCATACAATTAATGATTATAGTAATAATAAAAATAATATAGCGTTGTCTATTAGTGGAGTTTATACGCTAAAGGTATATACCCATTTATCAGCAGTATGTGTTGATTTCTTAACAAATTTTTTCCCTTTCAATTTCTACTTGAATTTTTCTCTATGCTAAAATATTCATAATATACGCTTATTCGTTTCATTACCATCATCAACATTTATTACTTTCATCGCGATTGAAATGCTTTTCATTTTTCTTATCTATTAGATGTAATGTTGAGAAGAAATATATATGATTTATGGTATTTCTTTTTTTCCATTACAATTATTATTTTTTTATTATCCTTCTTAATTAAATGAAATGAAAATCATGAATTATTGTAATTTAGAAACTGACATGAAAATTTCTCTTTTGTCCACAGAAAATGATCTTCATTATGATCTGCGTGATAATAGCGGTCATCATTTTGATTATCATTTTGGCAAATACCATACATTGAGAGTAGCAGATGCACATATATGATGTATATGGTTTATATGTCATATTAGTACTTCACTTAGTAGAAAAAAGAAAAAGAAAAAAGAAACAAAATAACAATTAATTAATTGACTAATTAATTAATTGAAACAAATTTATACACGAAATAAATTAAATTATTAAATCAATTATCGAAGAAATAAAACAACCGTGCGACAACAGCAAGAACAACAAATATATACGGCTAGAGATATTTATCTACGATGTATTAAAAGAAAAAGAGAAAGAAACCAATTATTTTCGATCAGTTTTTTCAATAATTTTCAAAATAATTCGAATATATCCCTTGCGAGAACGAAACATAAAATAAGAACGTATTAGAAATCAATGAAGATCCACCATGTCTGGGAAGTTATTTAGATTCATGTACATTATACGTTATTCAAAACTTGTTGAACTAAACTTATATTGGTCACTTGTTATAACAAATCTATATCTGCGCGCGGTGTTAGGAAAAGAGATAAAAATTGCTTAACTATTACCACCACTACCTGCACCACCGTGCGATCAATAAATTTATTTAAATCGTGAAAAAGCTTGATAAAATAACACTCACCAATCATATGGGCTTGGAGAATGAAAGCTGTGTGCGTGTCTAATTTTTCTACACATAAATAATATCTTCAAACCTGATACTATCATTTATTTATAATTATCGATCATTTTTACGTTTTGTTTTTTTTTCTCCTTGTGATACACATACATATAGGTATACTTTTCGCAAGTATGAAGTTATATACTAATAAATATAATTATATGATATATAGAGAGTGTATTATCGATTCGTTATTCCATTACATTTTATGAGCATTGTTAATCACGTATAAATTAACCATTTTTTACCGTGATAGAAAAAGGGGGGAAAAAACACACACAAGCAAAACAAAATATTCGTATAATGGTCGGTACTCGAATGAATTACGTTATAAATATTGTAATAGTTTTCTCATTTTGCTACGTTAATGAAAGTGTCTGAAAAAAATTTGCGAAATTTTTCTATGAAAATAACGAAACAGTATGCTTTCGTCGTTTTTTTGTGGTTTTATTTTTTCATTTCATATGTCCAAATTTCTTTCCCTCATCATTGCCATTCGTTATTAACATTATTTTTCTAATTAGTGTAGAATGCTAATCAAAATGCTATCAGTGATAATTAATTGATAAGGGCTTCCAAATTGTTAAGAAGAACGCGTAAAACAAAAAAAATAAATATGAATAAATATATAAATGAATGAATAAAGTAAGAAAGAAATTCAATTCAAGACACTTTTGGGTACGGTGCATCACCGAGTTATAAGCTTCAATTTTTTCTCCTGTCCCATTTTTATAGTTAATTCATCTTGGTCAGATTGCAAATGAAATGAACAAAATCAAAATAAATAAAAAAAGTAAATCCAAAGCAATATAATTTTTGTCTGAAAAATACCACCAAATCTATAAGAGAATAGGTGAGAAAATTGATTTTTCATGCACGATTATATTTTTTTTTTCCCCTTCTTGCAATTAATCTGTACATATTTTTAACATGTGTTTAAAAGACAAAGAGAAAAACTACAATTACGTAACAAAAAGAAGGCAAAAAACTTCTTGACCGAATTGAATGTTTTGCTTGTTCGCAGAGTTACCATCTTCTGTTTTAAATCACGCACGTCTCCGCATCACTATACTCCTTAATAATTTTTATCATTGTTATTATTATTACTACCAATATTGTTATTATTAATATTATTATTATTATTAATATTATTATCATTGCAACTACTGTTAGCTTTTTGAGTTTCATTTTATAGCGAAAGAATTAATAAGATTATTATTACCATATGAAAATGAAATATAACTTCCCAGAAAGTGGGCCCCACAATTATTGATCGTTATTAATTGAATATACTGAAATTATAACAAAATGGTCATTATAATTCAGTATAATTACAAGGTCGATTAGATTGAGTTACCAAAAAGTGGCATTTCGAATTAAGAGGCTGGATATTTTTATTCTACGCGAATTGATTGAAAACTAATCATTAATAATTTTGTTAATGTTAAGTCATTTTTTGGTAACATGTGACAAAAAGAAAGAGGGAAAGGAAAGAGAGAAAGAAATAAAGAGAACGTAATGAAAACAATTATATTCATAATGGAAAAACTGATAATCAAACAAATAGAAGAAAATAGAGAGAAGAAGAACCACCTATATAAATCAATGAATAATTCAACAAATAACGTTAGCTATATAACAATTATTTGGCATTTAACGGACCAAACACACTCTTGTCTCAAACTGCATACGTACTTCAATGTAATTAATTAGATAAATATGTTCCTTTCGATTAGGAGAAGTAATTATTCTCTTTAATCCGGATATTGCTACATAATATTCACACAACTAAACAATCCCGTAATAAGACGCAAAATTAATCAGGTTTATAATCAAATTGAAATTATCTTTACACAACTTATACACCTACGTTACTTTTCAGTTACTATTATTAATAATATATAATAATATATAATTAATTAGTTTAAAACAACGACACATTTAAGAGAAGAATAAGAAGAGATAACGGATAATAAGAAGAAAAGAGAATAATTGAACAATTTATAATAACTATATGTATATACATATGTATATGTATATTCCACTGACTTTATGTTACATAAACCAGATGGTATTCAATGTACATATTATTATTTGTATAGAGCAGGATTTTCGAAATATATGTAATGTACTTAGCGACCCGTTTCTTTCACAAATAAGGTTCATAATAATTGTCATGCAATACTCTACATAAATTAATAATAATAATGATAATAGAAATAATAATAATAACAAACAACAGTAACAATAATAATGATAGTCATGAAAAATTAATAATAATGTTAATAATCAATAAAAGTAAAAACAAAATGTAAAATTAATATATCTATTTGTAATATTATAAATGAATTATTAAATATTTATTATTGAATAAAAAAAAAGAAAAAAGAAGTAAATGAAGAAGGAGAATAATAATAATAAGAAGAATAATAATAATAACGAATATGATAATAAATGTGCTAGAAAGTTGAATTATTTTAACTCGCATAAATCGTAAGGAAAGTAAAAAAGAGAAAAACGAAGAAAATTAGAAAAAAAATTCGGAAATTGCGATCGTTGAAAATTTCTTATGCGCCATAATATGTAGGAAGTATTCTTTGCAGATAATTAATATTTGAAGGAAAAATAAGATAACGTATGAATATCTAAATGATCGAACAACAATTTGCAATATTTAATGAGAACTAGATAATGAAACAAAAAATGATTATGTACTATATATCCATAAGTATATGATTTGAAAGATGAAGAAATTGAATATCTTATTTATCTTTACGTGAGAATATTCATAGATGAAGGCACATATATGATTGGGCGAAATGCCGATTTTAATCAGTCGAGTACGGATTTGAATTGAATAATTGTATGAATCGAATTCCTGTAATTTATATTACTGCACTTTTGTAAATAATTATGCACAGTGTCAGGAAAACAATCTAATGTCAATCTCGATGATCATATTATTAAATACTATATTTGCGAATATCACACGCAATTTTATGTACACATTATACATATATAATTACGCATAGCACAACCAATTATTTCAAATTTATATACACGAATATATTGAAAGAAAAACCGTAAGAAACTGAAAGCCCCGTTGAATTACGGGGGAAAATATACATATAAAGAGATACAAATATTCTTATGTATAATCGCAGATTAGAAATTATATAAAATTCATCACTGAAGAACCAGCAATATTATGATTTATGTTATTATAACAATAAGCAGGTGCTGGTTATACCTATACATACTACCTTATATTTCTTAGGAAAAAGTATTGTAATAATTTTACCCATACATTTATTTTATAAATCATTTCACAATTCATCCATGACGAAAAATGCAGGTTCGTGTAAGGTACCTAATAACGATCACCGAATAAGTCTTTTTTTCTCCTTTTTTTATATCTACATGTATATACAATTCGTACGAATTATTTGGAATGTTTTATACATGTATGTATATGAGGTACAATTATGGTTCATAATCATTTGGTGATTTGTCATTTTCATTGTCATTATTATTATTATTTGTATTATTAATATTTATAATGATCTGTTTTTCACCAACGGAAACACAGAAAATAAGAAAAAAAAAAAAAATTAAGTAAAACATGACCACATAATGTAAATAAACATTTTTATTTAACGATTTCTTTTGATTTTTCGTTTTTATTATTTCTCGCATTTCATCTGATTCTGATCGTGATCATTTCATCGCTCCATGATCATGATTTTCCATACGAAATTTGAAGGAGAGATTTCTCTTTCCTTCATTTTTCTAAATTCTCATATCATACAAGGTGTGTTGGACTAGCGATTTTCTGCTGCAGTTGCAGGGGGTGCACCGTTATTCAATTTGTATATCATTGAAGAATCTGTCTTATTTTAAATCAACGATTATAATGTAATAAAGAATCCTGAAATCTAAGAAAGAGAGAGAGAAAGAAAGGAGAGAGAGAGATTGATAAAAGTTAAACATGCTTAAAGATCCGAATGAAATTTCATAGTATAATGTTGTAAATACATGTGTACGTCTATATTTAGTAGTGGACAGAGTGCAGTCAGATAGCTGATTTGTTTAACACCAAAAGAGGAGCAGAAATACCAAATAATTTATTGCATATAAAAAGATACTGAAGAACAAAGAATAAGAAAATGAAGTCAAATACAACTTCAGAATCAGTTTGATGATTAGCAAATTTCTTACATATATATGTAAATATATATTTGTGAATCTGTTAATGCTGAGTACAGAAGAAGATCATGATCATGATCTGCCTCGCCATTCTCGCTGTCATCGTGGCGACTACGATCGGTTCATACTTCGGGCTGTGAACATCTACAAGGTAATATTCATCAACATCATTTTACATGATTAATAATCCGTCGTATAGATATTATGAATGTAATGGATATTTCGTACGTGAGCATATGCATACACATGATGTTTGTATATATGCACGTACGCAAATGCATACATATATCGTTTGTGCAATAATAAAACTGTGTCTGTCTCTTCGTTTTTTATTTTATTTTTTTTTAATTCCTTTGGTTTCGTTTTCTTTTCTTTTTCGTTTTTTTCTCTTGTCTATTTTCAGAAGAGGCATAAACGCGTCAAAAATGTGTGATGAGCAACTGGTCGGATTGTTTAAAAAAAAATTCTGCGAAGAAGCTACGATTGTACACGCGTTGGGGCGAATCATGCATATTACTATCCCAATATATGCCACCGAGACTGCTGAAAATCGTGAATTTCATTTCATTTAATCATCATAAACATGATTATTATATTCATAAATTAGATACATATATATTTTTTCCAACACTCATCATGATTGGCAAAGAAAAAGAAATAACGAAATTAATTCGTTCACCTATTCATCACAATTTGTTATTTTATACATATGTATATATATGTATGTAAATATATACATACATATACGTATTAGGTTTACCTATAAAATGGTACTTGATATGTATCTACTCATTATGCATTATATCTGTAACATCAAAACTATAGCCTAGGTAAACATTATTAAACATTATTATATTACGTATATAACAGCAAAAAGAGAATAACAATAATAATAGTAATAAATAACATCATAATATGAACAACTGCGGGGAAGATAAGAAGGAGAAAATGAGAATCTTGAAGGAGAAGAGAAAAATAGCACATGAAAGTTATAATTTGGTTGACGATATTTTATATTGAATCGTAGCTTGCAATATTCGGTGGATTAGCATTTGCGTATTGATCACACATACACATGTATATATATATAAATAATATATATACATGTATATCATAGGGTTACCCATTCGTACTATAAAACAATGACGACGAGGCATCGCTATTTACAAACGAGTGTGTGCAGTGATTACTATTAACATTAATTCAAACAAAAATTTAAATATCTATGTACAATTTCTCTAACTAAAATCGGCAAAAGCTTAATATACCATGTTATCTATCAATAATTTCAATTGTGGTACGTTGAAAAACTTTTGGAAGTTTCAGATTTCTTTGTACTTTTATTTTTCCAAATTTGAAAAAGATTTTTCTCCTACTGACGATATTACAAAGACAAAAATTTGTAGAAATTATTTGTTACATTTGTCCATTAGAGAGATTTCATTTATCACTCACGTACGCATACCAGATATACTGTAAACGTTATTTCAGTTTTGTTAGTTTCAAAATCAAATCTGAAACATACGCCGTTGTTTTATTGTGCTGGTCACATAAATGAAAACTTTTGCTGCAGCAATAATATTATATACATACAATATAGGTGTTATGGAATAACGATAATAATATTAATAATTATTAATAAAATAACAATAACGAAGAAGGGGGAAAAAACGAGAGAAAAATGGAAACTAAATTCAGGGGCGAAAAAAACCGAAAATAATAATAATAATAATAATCGTAATAATGATAATAAAATTAATAAATTTTCGTGTGTTGAAATATAATATATTAATTTCTTTGTATGCAAGTTATAAAAGTTACACGAAGTGATCATGATCGAGAAAAAGATATTTCGATGTAAGTAATATACAATATACTTAATAACATATTTACAGATTATGATGATAATAATAACAATAACCAATTATAAAGAAAAAGAACTAAGAAAGAAAAAAGAAGAAGAAGAATATTATTAAAGAAGGAAAAAGATAAAGAGTTGAACCTTAAAATAATTATGTTGATTCCCGAGAAATATTATTGTAATTAATCATACGTACAATAATATGCGTATATATATATGTAAAACAAACGTTAAGATGGTCAATACATTCGCGAAAAATAAGCAGAGATATTTAAAAAAGTAACGAAAGACAGAAAAGACGAAGCATAATATGACATTATATAATAACTAATTGAATGAGATGAAAATAATAAATTACACGTTACAAATATATATAATGATTCAATATGATAATTATTATTATTATATCAAGCTCACCTTGCATTGTACAGAAAGTGTATTTGTTAGTTTAGGTAGCTATGTTATTATCTATTATACTCATTCTATAATAATATTATTATATAAATTGAATTAAAGGTTAAACTAAATTATATAAATATAATTCTTCAATCATTCTACGTTAGCTAGTCAAAATCGCATCATATAGCCATCATATATCATCACCTTCACCATCATCATCATCATTATCAACATCATCATCATTATTTAATATACATACATATTAGTATATGCATATTATTATTAATGTATAATAGATATTATATGTTACTAGAAAAAGAACCAGTCGGGATTTAGAGTTTCATATGATTGTGAAATTGATAACGATAAATGAAAGTTGTACGTGCCGATTTGAAGGGTGCGAAAAATTGTCGCAACAAAATTTTCAAACTACTGAGGAAAAGCAAAGTAGGATAATAATTATTTTTTGGCTTATTCGGCAAGCATTTCAAATTTCTATACGTCGGGGTCATCGCTACCAATAATTCTTAAGCTGCAGGATAATTTTCATTCGGTAGAAAATTATTATATTAATATTATTGAACGGAGAAACGGAAATTCAGATACAAGATTCAATCTATATAATATGTTTATAAAGTTGAGAAAAAAGCAATCTTTCTGCTCTCTTGGTGTTCACTAAGTAAAAGAAAATGAGAAAAACCAGAATATAATGAAGATTTGAATCAAGAGAGTGATGGTATTACTGTAATGTCGGATGAATCCAAGCCTGCTTCTTTACGTACACATATGATTGCGATACGGTTCTACATTCAGACGCATTGTTTCATTTTTCATTTCTTCATTCATCCAGTTTTTTGGTTTTTCGTTCTCTCTCACAGTTACATTTGGCTCTGATTTGGCGTTAATCCTTAATCGAAGTACTTCAACTTCAGGGCAAAGAAAGAACCGAAAAAAACGAAACAAGAAAATTCGGAAAAATTATCAAAACCTCCATCGCATTCTAACTCCATACATATTCCACATCTAATATACCGTAATTATGTACTCATACACATACCCATATTGTTCATATTGAGATAATTTTTAAACGTGGTGAATTGTCCTAGAAAAAAATAATTAATAAATAAAGGAAAAATGAAAAAAAAAGATAAGAAAAATAAATCTCGATCTCTGTAAATTAAACAATTTTCAATGTAATTATATTCAATTATTTAATCAACGATATTCATTAGGATTCGATCATGTTTAGATAGCGGGCACCAAAGGGCGTGTATAATTATTACACATAATATATAGATACATATATATGTGTTGAAAATAAATTTTATGAAAAATGAACTCGAACCTGACTTATTATTTTTTCATTTATAAGCACAGTGGCTTTAATCTGTGTACCGATGTACGTATTCTATACAGTTGCTGGTCGGAGTCACTCGACAAAAATGATTTTCAAATATTGTAAGTGAAATTTGAGAATTGTTTTTCAACCTACGCAGGTGTACATATATATATGTACGTATGTGTGTGTTAGGTATATCGACCAATGGTGCCCTTTCACGAAAAATTAAGAAATGAATAAATAATTAAGAAAGATAGAAGAAAACTCAATCGAATTCACGTACTGAAAAGTAATAGACAATTCTCGGTCGCCCGTATAAAAAAGTGAATGTGTCGTGAAAAGCTCGATGCGAAATGATTCAATATTAGATGGATATGAAAATTTTAGCTTTAATCTCAGATATATTAGTTTAGCTATTTATATAGTCGAAAGTGAATAAAGAAAAGAGAAGAAAAAAAGTAAAAGAAAAAAAAGTATTGAATAATGTATGATAAATTCATCATAGGAATTGAGATACGTTACTTTCTTATATTGATAGATAATTTTACAATTTAAAATAATTATTATGCATAATATAATATGTAAATTATATATACATAGATATATATATTATATATATGATATATTATTGATGCACAATGAAGATGTGTGTTGATAATTTTGGCCTAAATTTAATTTCGTTGAGGTTGATCGTGCTGTGATCATTTTTATTCATTATTCATTCCTCATTGATCCTTGCGCCTGTGCAACTCACGATAATCATTGCTGAATTTTAGCTTTTCAAAGTTCAGTGATATATACTTAATACAATGGTACTTAATAATATAATTAGATATTTTCATGAACTTTAACGTACGATCTAAATTTATTAATCGATATACGTATATCTGTATGGATACTCTATAAAATTTTAACTGAATTGAAACATTTTTTTTTCATTTTTCACTGGTCATCAGAGGTCAAAATGTATCATGAAATTATTTTTCACTAGCAGCAGCGACAGCAGCAGCAAGATCAAAAGCAGCAGCAGTAGCCACAGGTGAAAAATTGTCTTCCTGCGAATCATTTTATTATCACAAGTTCTTTTTTTTTTTTTTCCCTTCATTAATCACGATAGTTGATTGGATTTGGATTCACTTGTGAACATTTATATCGTTCGTACGATGCCAAATAATTCGTACAAACCAATAACGTTGAATTAAAAAATTATATTAACGACATTAATTAAAGCTGCAGTCAACCTCGGCGCCTTGTATAACGATATGTTGTTTCTATATAATTTATTGCATCTCATTGCATTACAAGTTTTGAAATGCACCGATTTAGCGTTCATTCTGTCATCTTATGTTTATCTTTCCGCATTAATCATTATAAATGAATTATATAATTAATTATTATTATGTATGTAACACATTTAATATGAAAAAAAGGCTACTTCACTAACCTTATATGAGTGTCAATTCCACTTTCAAAACTATATATATACATAAAACGTGATTTTTGAAAACGTTAGATAAAAAAATACATACATGTATATTAACACACATATGTATGTGATATTGAAATAAAATTTAAAAGTTGGAAGTAAAGATTGAAAGAAAAAAAGGAAAAAAAAGCATAAAAAAGAAGACGAGAAAATAAGAGGAAAAACAGCAAAAAACGGTTGCATGATACTATGGGTGTTGATGCAACAAAGTGAGATTATTAATTAATTAAAATTTAAAGGAAAAACTCTATAAAATTATGTAGCCATGAAATCAACATAATAAAAATGATTAATAATATATACTTTTCATCTCATAGATATTTCATAATAGGTATAACATACACATGAATTATAGTAGTTATATGAAACTAGGAATATATACATGATTCCAACTACAAAAAAAGGATAATGAATAAATAATGATGTAAAAAAATTAAACAAATTAGTTATCATTGAATATCGACGATCAGAAAAAGAAAATTAAAAAAAAACTAAGGAGAAAAAAACCAATACTATACCAGCAATTATTATATATTTAAATGAATCAATAATGTTTTCAACCCATATGAATTTAAAATGATTAACGTAAATACTTTCGCAAAAACGCGCGATGAAGGTTAAAACATTAGGTATAATACGACATAACATGTTTTTTTTTTAGGGAACAAAATCTTTAATCGAATTTTATAAAACATTATATAAAATTATTTGTTATGAACATTATTATCATTATTAGTATTATTATTATTATCATCATTACTATACTTCTACTACTACACTGTACAAAGATGGCAATAATCTTAAGACACTTACAAAATCATTACTTCATTACTTGGAGAAGAATATTCTCATTATTTTTAGTAATGTCATAGCATTGTTATTATAATCACTATGATTATCATTATTGTCACTAAAAGTTTATTGTTCATAGTCGTCAAACGAAATGATTAGGTGAAATTCGATTCAAGTGACAAGATTAATTGATATTATGACACATGCGATTGAAATATAATGATATCGAAATGAAGTAATATGTACTTATTATCAATACACGATCAAATATAATTTTCAAAATCCACAATATTGTTAAAAAATTATTCTATAACATCTTTATAGTCAATACAATATTACAAAATTAACGCAACAACACGTGTGTGTATATCCAGTGACTGGATGAAGGTTAAACAAAAAATTAATGAACAGATAAGAATAATAGAAAAAAAATTAAATAGAACAAATTAAAATAAAACCTAAAAGCAAAGGAGATGAACTTAAACAAAAATAAAATAACGCAAAATGAAGTTACATACGTAGTATATTATAATGATTAAAATTTTACAGAAAAGATAAAGAAGAAAAAAAACGAAAAAGAGAAAGAAAAATGAGAAAAAAAATAATTGAAAAATAATAATTTGTTCAAAGAAGGAACACCAGGTTTAAAGGTGATGATTATGGCAGCTGATATGTGATCAATTGAAATGTGCCCTTTCATCGTATATATCCAGCACAAATCTATATACCCCTCTGCGGATAGTGCGAGTGGTAGCTGGACCTCTTGTCCTTATATACAAACTACATAGCTGGTCTAATAGGTATATAGGTATTAGTAGTGAGATGTAAGACACAGCACATTATTAAGATATACGTAGATCAATTGAGATTCTTCGAATGGAATTGATAAATTATATCTTTCAGTATCGTCATCTCCATTTGATTAACTCAATGCAAAAAAAGATTTAAAAAAAAATGAAAAATAAACAATTTTAGACATCGAAAATGAATACACAAATAACCGAAAGAAAAAACAAACAAACAAACGTACATAGAGAAGAAAATATATGATAAAAACTACAACATGAGAAAAGAAAACGAAAAACGAGAAATAGTAAAAACTAAAGATTAAAAAATGAATGATAATAATAAATGAATAAAAATGGAAAGAAATGAAAAATATCAATGTAAAATTATATTCTTTTACGTTTCGACTCACTCTGCTATAGCTAATCCTCCTCTAATAAATTATAAATTGAATAGCTAACTAAAATTTTTTCATTGTACCGATATACATATACCTGTATTAGATATGTATATGTTAGGTATATTAAATATTTTAATGTATAGCTAGTCGATGATGATCTTATCTAATTATAATTTAATTTTATAAATATTTAAAGCAATGGTACAGACATAGGTATGAATACGTACATATATATATATAAAGTTAAAGATAAACCAAAGAAAATATGTTTAAATAAAGTTATAGATATATCTGCATTATACTAACGATATTTAGAAAAATTAAAACAATATTTTGATTGATATAGAATCATAGGTATTTAAATAAATGTATAGGTACATGTATTATACATGCGAAATATCATCCGGCAAATGGTGAATGATACCCTCTTGAAATTCACGGTAAATTTTACGATTATCGAAGAATAAAACATCGATTAAACGGCACCTCTGTCTCCTGTAATATTTGACTGACGAAAAATTTTCCACCGAACACGAATAAAAAAGATAATACATATATTTTACGTAGAAGCTCTATCCCTGATTATGGCGTATCTTAACTGTTGCATTTGGAAAAAGTTAATCTTTGTTTCTGTATTGAAAAATTGTAAGGAATGATTTGAAGAAGGAATAAAAGTTTCAGGGGGCGAGGTGCCCCTCACTCTGGCGTTGTGACCTGTAGCGCATAAGCCATACGAAATTTAAAAGAAACGTAAAATAAAATAATGAAAAACTTAAATTACATGATTTGAGATTGAATTTTTTCTTCCTTTTATCTAATGATCTTCTGTCATGTATTGTTGCATGATGAAATATACATCCACGTTTATTCATAAAGGGAAAAAAAAAGACGAAAAATTAAAAATTATATGAGATAACTTGAATCAAAATTTAATATTTATAATCAATTATTAGGGATGACCATTTTTTACTTGAAAATTTTGGAGTGAAAAGAAAAACGACCACAGAACCCTCGAGTCGCATGTACACGTATGAAAAAATGGTGTGTATAATAAATGCACAGGTCGTTTTTTTAAATAACTTATTCAACTTTTTGTTTTGAATATTTGTTAAACTGTAATAAAGTAATATTAATGTTATACCGAAATCGATGATAAATATATAAAGTACAGTTGTGTTTTGAGAGTATATGCAGATATACATATATACATATTATAGGAAGAAGACAAAGAGCGTAAATAAATAAATAAAGTTCACTGTGCTCTGCTGTAAAACATGATAAACTCATATACCTATATATGCTATACTAATATGGTTATTATAATAACTGTATATATACAGAAAAATCACGAACAGGCTAATAAACTGTATGCAAATCAACACTTATTATCTACTATATTATTAATTCGAGATAACTTTTGTCCGTGCAATTACCTCTTACCTATACGTGAACATATATATACAACACACAACACCTTATCGAAATATTTTCATGACATTTAGTTGAATTGAATTATTAAAATTTCATCGTAACCATATTTTATGAATTAACGTGTAACCGATTACGCTAAACGCCAGACGTCACTTACGGTAGAACGTCATGGCTGTTGCGAAAATGACGATAACGTAAGGGGAGAAAATACGTCACGTCAGGATCATCAGAAACATTGGAAGGTATCTACAGTGGCTGCCAAAGGTTTTTCACATGGCCGATTTCTCCATTCGTCAGAAAGCTGCCGACTTGGTGATGGTCAACTTGGTCAAAAGATTATGGTCTTTAGATTTCAACGATTTCTGTGGCCATAATTTAAATATCTTACAAATGATTCGAGCAAATGGTGTTTTCAGTATTTAGATCTCAGAAAAATGAATTTTTCGATTATGATAAGATACAAATAAAACTCATCGCCACATTTCTCAATTTTTCTATTTTCAGAGACGATTAATGAGCGATATCTCAAAAATTTTTACAGATAGATCAATTTAGTTAACAGACTCGGATACCTGAGCTCCAAATATTTCAAGATAGGGTCGTAGAAACGATTTTCATTCCTGATTATCAAACTGAAATATTTCTTATTGTGAGTATCATACTATATTTCTTAATCACGATATTATTGTCGCGCATTTTATTCATGGGGAGAGTATTTTATGAATAACACACCTTGTTAGCTTCCGATACAATATGTTTCCTTGTTACATGTAAATCGATATCCCATCAATAAATATATTTAACATTTTATATTCCTCTTTGATGTATTATTTTCACGCCTATATATGTTCTCATAGTATTCAAATTCTGAAAAGACACCTCCAAAGCTGCGACCGGTCAATTTTCATGTGATAGCTTGAGATCTCATTCGGCTTAGAAATATAGGAACTGATCAGTACAGTAAAATATCGCCAATCTATCGATCTAAGATGTTAAAAATTAAAGACATCTGGACTAGCTTCATTACTAGCTAAATTTGAACGACGTCTTCGTGTTCGTTAGATATTTCAACGTTCAAAAAGCGTCCAGACGCTTTTCGCAAAAAAACGCCATTGCGATTCGGTATTTGGTCGTCAGAGCGTCTCGTACGTAGATCCTTCTTTTCCGAAGCAACGGCAGTATGGCCGTAGCAGCCGGAGCGTCGTCACGCGTCGTCAGGAGCGACGTCGATGGTAGCGCGTACATCCTTGGAGAAGAAAAAAAAGATGGCAGAGAGGTGGGAGAAAGGAAAATAAATACATTGCGGTAAGAAATAGTACGCAGTTACTGCTGAGCCGTAGTTCCTTAGTTGTCGAAGTTTCTCCGGTCGCGTTTTGGAAATACTAAAATTTACGTGTTCATTTATTTATTCATTCATTGCTTTATTAATTTCTTGATTTATTCATTACTTTATTCATTTATTTCTTTATTCATTCACTCATTTATCCATTCATTTATTTAGGAAGTTAGCTATTTATTTATTCGTCGAATTATAAATTTATACGTGATGCCCATATACTTTCAACGCAGTTACTGCTGAGCCGTAGTTTCTTAGTTGTCGAAGTTTTTCCGGTCGCGTTTTGGAACTACTAAAATTTACGTGTTCATTTATTTATTTATTCATTTCTTTATTAATTTCTTAATTCATTCATTTCTTTGTTCTTTTATTTCTTTATTCATTCACTTATTTATCCATTCATTTATTTAGGAAGTTAGCTATTTATTTATTCGTCAAATTATAAATTTATACGTGATGCCCATATACTTTCAACGCGAAGCAATTGTTGCGTCCATGATTGCGGACTGTTTCGGTAATCAGACAATTAATTATTACGAATAGTATTTCAAACTATTCAATAATTCATTAATATTTCTGAAGCATTCATTGATTTATTCATTTCTCAATTTCTTAATTTATTGGTTGATTGATTGATTTATTGATTTATTCATTCATTTATATATTCATCCATTTATTCATCCATCAAGTTCACCATTTATTTATTCATCGAATTATAAATTCACACGTGATGCCTATATATTCTCAACGCGAAGCAACCGTTGCGTCTATGATTGCAGACTGTTTCACTGTAAGTTATCAAGAAATTAATTATTATGAATGGTACTTCAAACTATTCGATAATTCATCAGTATTTCTGAAGTATTTATACATTCATTCATGTATTTGTTTATTCATCTATTTATTCATTATTCAATTATTCGATCATTTATTTGAATAATCAATCGATTACTATGATCGCAATGCTTCTAAATATACGTGTTCTTCTGTGTTCTTATTCAGTCATTGAGTCTTTCATCTCTTCATCCATTAATTGAATTGAGAACTTGAACATGATGCCTCTATACCTACTCTTGATTTGAAGCAATAAACGTCGCGTCTATGATTGCAAACTGTTTCACTGTTAGTTATCAAACAATTCATTATGATGAATAGTATTTCAAAGCATTCAATAATTCATCAGTATTTGTAGAGCATTTATTATTTATTCGTTTCTTGATTCATTAATTCCTCTATTCATTCATTTATCCATTTGATCATCTATTTATTTATTCATTCATGCATTCATTCATTTATCTATTGATTGATTGATTGATTTATTTATTCATCCATTTATCTATCCATCAAGTTCACCATTTATTTATTTATCGAATTAGAAATTCACATGTGATGCTTATATATTCTCAACGCGAAGCAATCGTTGCGTCTATGATTGCAGTCGATTTCACTGATAGTTATCAGACAATTCATTATGATGAATAGTATTTCGAAGTATTCAATAATTCATCAGTATTTCTGGAATATTTATTCATTCATTCATCCATTTCCTAATTTATTAATTCCTTTATTCATTTATTTATTCATTCATTTATTCATTTGATCATCTAGATCAGACAATTCATTATGATGAATAGTATTTCGAAGTATTCAATAATTCATCAGTATTTGTAGAGCATTTATTATTTATTCGTTTCTTGATTCATTAATTCCTCTATTCATTCATTTATCCATTTGATCATCTATTTATTTATTCATTCATACATTCATTCATTCATTGAATTAACCCAAAGTAATTGATATCAAATTGTATCACGAATCAATGGGTGTACACATTACAGCCAATCACGAAACATTCGATCGGGGACGTGTAATTTGGTGTATGGTTAAGAGAGTACATGTATTTCGTAGGTTTTTCGTCTTGGATACAACGGCAGTTCAGCTTCAGTATGGCTTCAGCGACAGAAGAGGCGACATCAGGAGCGACATGAGGAGCGACATCAGTAGCAACGCAGGTTCCTCAGAGCGACGATGGAAAGAGGGAACGGTGAGCAAGCTTTCGAGCACAATTCAGTTGAACATTGTTAAAATCAGTTGCGCTAACTTTTTATTTGTACTTTGATCACGCTCTTCCGACTATTCGTACTAAGAACCGTCGTTATTAATATACTCGCCCGGGTTCTCAACAGCCTTTTGAAATTCCGAGAGATGACCTTTCAATTGAATTATAAGCTCTTAATTTTATCTTCCGGCATTTTGAGATAATCAATCAGTCAACTTCCAACTATCAACTTTCTATGCAAAATCGTTCTGATTTGTTTCGGCCATCAATAAAATACTTATCAAATCGCTCGAACGACTGTTGTCCATTGTAGTTTGATTACGTTTTCTATTATGAGCTCAGCAAAAGGACGTAATGCAAATGCACTCGATGCAACACCTGAAAAATTTCTCGGGAATTGCGGGATGGTTTTTCAATGATTCACTCAATTTCTTCTCTTTATGAGATACGGAAAAATTTATTGATCTTATTCTTGGATACAAAAATAATATAAATATAAGTGATTGATACATTATGACTTGAATTTTACATCTGATATGAATTGCACCCCCTTGAAAAATATTTTCGAAATCCTTCTCATAAAATCAGATCACCCAGTATTATCCATTGGACTTAGTAAATTCATGCACCCCCGCAATATATTACATTACATACGCCAATAAGGCAACACAATAATTTGTTATCACATAACTTGGTACAATTTATTATAATTTAAACGTCTTATGTACTTATATACTTAGTCATAAAATAAGTAATACATTAGGTTACATGATTGGTCATACAATAAGTCATGTATTGCGTTAACTAATTATATATTTGTCATTTGTGTTACAGGTCGCAGTTCCCTCCAACGTCATTGACCGGACTCCCCCTGTTCATCAGGGGGAGTCCACCGTCCCCTGGGACTGCGCGGCCTCCCACCGCCCCCGGGGTCCCAGGGGACCCGGTCCCCGAGGACATGTCTTCGGGGATGCGGTATCCCCGCTGGAGGGGATGCCATATCCCGAGGGACATGTCCTCGGGAACTGGTCTTCGGGGACACGTGTCCCCCCAGGGACACGTCCCCGGGGATGCGGTATCCCCGCTGGAGGGGATGCCGGGTCCTTGGGGGCGTAGCCTTGGGGGAATACGAGTCCTCGAAAATCCCGGGAAAAGGAGGTCCCAAGCGGACACTTTGTTTTTCGTTTCTCTAGAGAAATCAAGAAAACGAGTGACCGCTTGGGACCTCCTTTTCCCGGGATTTTCGAGGACTCGTATTCCCCCAAGGCCACGCCCCCAAGGACCCGGCATTCCCTCCAGCGGGGATACCGCATCCCCGGGGACGTGTCCCTGGGGGGACACGTGTCCCCGAAGACCAGTTCCCGAGGACATCTCCCACGGGATATGGCATCCCCTCCAGCGGGGATACCGCATCCCCGAAGACATGTCCTCGGGGACCGGGTCCCCTGGGACCCCGGGGGCGGTGGGAGGCCGCGCAGTCCCAGGGGACGGTGGACTCCCCCTGATGAACAGGGGGAGTCCGGTCAAACAGCAGCTACGGCGGCAGCATCTTTGGATACCTAAAACATACGAAAAGTGAATTAACAATGACGTGTAATATAAGAATAAATTATTACCAATATTATATTCTATATCAATATATTAATTCTATGTTATATTATATTATATGTTAATATATTACTGCCAATGTGATGTTATAATATATCAAATTGAATATATTGTTATAATACTTATAACTAACTTATATCATACTGACTGATAATTATTTTATACCTGTGAACGAATTGTGCGATGCCATGTATAACTCCTGCCCGTCGTGGTTGGACGTTGAATGAGTACTGCGATGAACTGGCCACCGTGGTGACTGATTGAAGGCCTGCAAAAAAATGTCCCATAAGAAATAAAGTAAAATTGTAAAACTAAACCTAAAATATATGAATAAATTTGCTCAAAATATAACAGCGGAGATTATTTCTAAACCCATGATGCATTTCCAAATCCTACACCTAGATAGATGAATTATAGTCTTTGAACTTGGGTAACACTATCTCGCAGTTGAGAACATTATCACTGAATAATTACTAATATGAGAGTTCATGAGGGAGTAATTATTTCTGCCTGATTATTCGAGTGAAACAGTCTTCAATAATGGACGCAACGATTGCTTCGCTTTGTAAGTATATGGGCATCACATGTGAATTTCTAATTCGATGAATAAATAAATGGTGAACTTGATGGATAAATAAATGGATGAATAAATAAATCAATCAATCAATCAATAGATAAATGAATGAATGCATGAATGAATAAATAAATAGATGATCAAATGGATAAATGAATGAATAGAGGAATTAATGAATCAAGAAACGAATAAATAATAAATGCTCTACAAATACTGATGAATTATTGAATACTTCGAAATACTATTCATCATAATGAATTGTCTGATCTAGATGATCAAATGAATAAATGAATGAATAAATAAATGAATAAAGGAATTAATAAATTAGGAAATGGATGAATGAATGAATAAATATTCCAGAAATACTGATGAATTATTGAATACTTCGAAATACTATTCATCATAATGAATTGTCTGATAACTATCAGTGAAATCGACTGCAATCATAGACGCAACGATTGCTTCGCGTTGAGAATATATAAGCATCACATGTGAATTTCTAATTCGATAAATAAATAAATGGTGAACTTGATGGATAGATAAATGGATGAATAAATAAATCAATCAATCAATCAATAGATAAATGAATGAATGCATGAATGAATAAATAAATAGATGATCAAATGGATAAATGAATGAATAGAGGAATTAATGAATCAAGAAACGAATAAATAATAAATGCTCTACAAATACTGATGAATTATTGAATGCTTTGAAATACTATTCATCATAATGAATTGTTTTGATAACTAACAGTGAAACAGTTTGCAATCATAGACGCGACGTTTATTGCTTCAAATCAAGAGTAGGTATAGAGGCATCATGTTCAAGTTCTCAATTCAATTAATGGATGAAGAGATGAAAGACTCAATGACTGAATAAGAACACAGAAGAACACGTATATTTAGAAGCATTGCGATCATAGTAATCGATTGATTATTCAAATAAATGATCGAATAATTGAATAATGAATAAATAGATGAATAAACAAATACATGAATGAATGTATAAATACTTCAGAAATACTGATGAATTATCGAATAGTTTGAAGTACCATTCATAATAATTAATTTCTTGATAACTTACAGTGAAACAGTCTGCAATCATAGACGCAACGGTTGCTTCGCGTTGAGAATATATAGGCATCACGTGTGAATTTATAATTCGATGAATAAATAAATGGTGAACTTGATGGATGAATAAATGGATGAATATATAAATGAATGAATAAATCAATAAATCAATCAATCAACCAATAAATTAAGAAATTGAGAAATGAATAAATCAATGAATGCTTCAGAAATATTAATGAATTATTGAATAGTTTGAAATACTATTCGTAATAATTAATTGTCTGATTACCGAAACAGTCCGCAATCATGGACGCAACAATTGCTTCGCGTTGAAAATATAGGGGCATTACGTATGAATTTATAATTTAACGAATAAATAAATAGCTAACTTCCTAAATAAATGAATGGATAAATAAGTGAATGAATAAAGAAATAAAAGAACAAAGAAATGAATGAATTAAGAAATTAATAAAGAAATGAATAAATAAATAAATGAACACGTAAATTTTAGTAGTTCCAAAACGCGACCGGAAAAACTTCGACAACTAAGAAACTACGGCTCAGCAGTAACTGCGTTGAAAGTATATGGGCATCACGTATAAATTTATAATTCGACGAATAAATAAATAGCTAACTTCCTAAATAAATGAATGGATAAATGAGTGAATGAATAAAGAAATAAATGAATAAAGTAATGAATAAATCAAGAAATTAATAAAGCAATGAATGAATAAATAAATGAACACGTAAATTTTAGTATTTCCAAAACGCGACCGGAGAAACTTCGACAACTAAGGAACTACGGCTCAGCAGTAACTGCGTACTATTTCTTACCGCAATGTATTTATTTTCCTTTCTCCCACCTCTCTGCCATCTTTTTTTTCTTCTCCAAGGATGTACGCGCTACCATCGACGTCGCTCCTGACGACGCGTGACGACGCTCCGGCTGCTACGGCCATACTGCCGTTGCTTCGGAAAAGAAGGATCTACGTACGAGACGCTCTGACGACCAAATACCGAATCGCAATGGCGTTTTTTTGCGAAAAGCGTCTGGACGCTTTTTGAACGTTGAAATATCTAACGAACACGAAGACGTCGTTCAAATTTAGCTAGTAATGAAGCTAGTCCAGATATCTTCAATTTTTAACATGTTAGATCGATAAATTGGTGATATCTTCTTCAATTCAGGAGAACGAATTATTTGGCCAATTTTTACACAACCCGAAATCCCAAAGAATCGTCCGAATCATTGGCAGAGACTATACTCTTTTGTGTTCTTACTCTCCGAAATCACGACGAATCGCCTAAAGATTGCGCAAAGACTTTAGTCTTTGGCGTTTGCATACCAATAAATGGATAGATAACCGATTGAATAAATAAATGAATACATAAATGGAAAACCATCGAAAGCATATCAATTGATTGAATTGATTATTCAATCTATGTATGTATTTATTTATTTATTCATTCATTTATTTAATTATTCATTCATTCATTTATCCATTCATTCAATGAATCAAATAATGACCAATGCTTTCGAAATATAAATGAATCATCCAACAGTTCAAAATATTATTCATAATAATTAATCGTTTGATAACTAGAACAGTCTGCAATCTTAGACGCAACGATTGCTTCACATATGAGATCATATAGAAATCGTGTATGAATTCATAATTCAACAAATCAATGAATGAATGAAACTAACCGAATGAATGAATCAATAATCGAATGAACATATGGATTTAGAAATATCGAAATTATCCCATTAATCATCATTAATGTTAATCGACGCGACGATAGCTCCACATGTGATCCCATCGAAGTCATGTAAAAATTAATAATTGAATGAATAACCAAATAGATGAACAACCCAATGACTGGATAAATAAATAAATGAACACATGAATTCAAATGCATTGTCATCATATCAATTAATTATCAATAATCCTGAAATCATTGTCGCGAATATCTTTTTTCCCCCCCGAAAAAACGGTGAGTCCGTAGCTTTAGATATTTTTCCAAATCTGAGGTGAGATTTTAGACTTTCTTCCAAGAGTTTCACACGCTATACCCATGTATTTTGATCGTAGGAATCTTAATCTGCAAGCTAAATAATTCCATTCATAGAATCGATCAAGTTATCGCCAATTCATTGATCTAAAAAGTGAAAAATCATAGATATCCAGATAGGACGTTTTTCTAGCTGATTCCATTCAATAGATTCGAGCTTGAAGCTTCCACGAATGCATAAAAAAATAAGCAACAGCTCATGTATTTCAAGACATCCACGGTCAACGGCTTACAATTAGTATTGCGATTTTTGAAAATTTATTGTTAAAAAGCCACTTTTGTGCATCCGTTTTAGTTCATTGTAATTCCGAGGGATGGCGCTAGCCCTTAAAAAATCTCAGGAATCGTATTTGCTAGACATTTTCCTATAGATGATAATAGCATAGGATTTCTGATAAGCATGATTTCCGACTTTGCAATTGAAAAAAAACGCAGCACCCATTGGATTTTTTAGATCATTGGAAGCAAACATTTAATATTCATTACATTTCACTCTATCTTAGTTCCACCTCAAAAAACTGAATCTCTCGACTAATTGAGCAAGCTACGGATGAAACTGATCAAGATATCTCAAATTTTTATGATATTCCGGGCAAAGAACTGGTGACAACTGTATCGTCTGTGTAAAATATGAACTTATTTTATTCGCAAAACGTTCAAGCTTTGGGATCTTTGACAAGTAGTTCGTATGAAGATTCTCCCGATACTGAAATAGGTACATAAGAATACTTTCGAACTAACGATTTGTATTCTCATTCCGACCGGTTAACGTATCACGAATACATGCTGCTCAAAGCGATGATAATTGCGAGCAAATATTCATCGATGGTTATATTTTCGGCCACATAAAATACGTTCAATTGAAGAGAAATCTTTACATGTCTTGAATTAATCGATTTGATGAAAACTCTGCCTAATCTTCATCGTCATCTTCCTCTTCATCGCTCGGGGATTGTTCCTCAAGTTCATCCTCTTCTTCGCCTGCACGAACATAAAATATATTGAAGATTCTTTTCAAATCCCAATGTCATCGAAACAAATCAAAGCTCACAGAAGTAATTTTTTAAATTCAGGGGCTTCTACAAATTCGTATGGAAATGAAGAAATTCGCGTTCATGTAGAGAGAGTATGCTCAGATGAGATTATATGAAAGTTTTAAGCAAAATAGTTCTTCTGATATCTAAAAATTCTTGAACATGCAGCCCATTGAGTAAGTATAAAGTGATTTACCCATTGACGCAAGCTGTGGAACTGGTAAGTGCGAAGTACGCCACGATTCTTCCTCTTCTACGCTTGGATCCTGAACTTCCATCACTTCTGGACCAATTTTATACTCGTCTTGAACAACTGGCATATTAGGAGGGGTGTAATTAAATGCGGTAAACTTGTGACCCGAGCCGATGTACACGTTGGCGAATTTCCTAACAATATGAAAAACCAGTTTTGAAATTACTCGTACGTCACTCTCTGTTTCTATATTCGAATGCGACCGAGTAGAATCCAAAATTGTTCGCTCAGTTATTTGACCAATTATTAACTATAGTTTTGAAGCACTATCAGCCTACCTCTCTGTGGCGAAGGCGAAAGCACCAGGCCAAATATTCGAACGGATATAAGCGACTGCGGTATCCGGTTGAATCAACGATGACTGTCTAGCTGTCCATGCCGGAATTGAATCCAAAGACGCGTCCTCAGAAAGTGCGGTCAATAACGGAGGACCAACTTCCCTACTTATTTTGGAAACACCGCCTGTCTCTTCTTCTTCTTCTTCTTGCATGTCTTCTTCTTCCTCGGCAAATTCATCCTAGAATAGCACGGGATGAATTTCCATAACCGGACTCAATAGGCTTTCAATTTGTCCTGTCTGTTCGGGGCACGTTACTCAAGTTGAAATATGTAAAAAGACAGATAAAAATCCTTGCGAATCGCAACTAAAACACCCCATCCTGAAATATACGCGACAAACTTTCTACCCACTTCATCTCCTTCGGCTTTTGGGTTCCACCAGGTAGTCCGGCCTTGTTCCAGAATATGTTGCTCGTGGTGGCACCAGTTAGTCATGGACTGATCAACGAGGTCTTTTATCGGGAGAGGATCGTAATGAGGATTTTCGTGCATAATTCCTCCTGAAAACATCCAACGTAATACGGCTCGAATTTCGTACGAAGACAAAATACTGATAAATTCTTTGATCCAATACGACTGGATTTTCTAACCAATTTCTTCTTCCTCTTCGCCAAGAGCTTCTTCCTCCTCGTCTTCGCCAAAGTTATACCACCCGATCGGTGAGATCGAAGTAGCCGCTGTAATCCGCGCGATTTGCGCCCGCAGATAATTTTTTTCGGTACCAGGAAACGGAGGGAAGGTATGAATCTATGCGTTAATATACGTGTAAGTCAGTAAGTTCTCTGTTGAAACCGAAAAAAAGTAGCTCACAGGCGTCTCTAGATTCCCTGTGAAATATCGGACCAATAATCGCGCTGAAACAATCTGCTGCGGTAAGACCGTTGGCAATTCGACCCAGTCATCGAGTCCCGGCGATCCGCACACGAAGTACGTCTGTCGATGATGCATGTGAAAAAAAAAGGAAGTACAAATCACCTCTGGATTATCTCGAATCAACGACACAAATGAAATCTGAAAGTTTTACTTTTTTATTGACACCGGTCCCAATTCTTTCCGGTGGAATTTTCACCGCTGGTTTCCAGTTCGTCTGTGGCAGAGGCGGAAAATTCAGAGCTAAATTATTTTCCTCAGCTGCGTTTCCGGAACGCTCTTCCCCCGCCGCGTTTTCGCCACCGATTTTTTCCGCGTTCATTTCTTCGTTTTCCGACTCAGACGCTTCCATTTCCTGCATTGTTTGATCTGCAACCGTTTCTCCTTCCTTTGGATTACAAACAGAAACTTTACGCTCGCGAGAATTTTCGTATTGATTATCCGAGGAGAGTGTAGAAAAAAAAAAAAGGAACAATCACCTCTAACCGACGATTCAGTTCGTTTTCTTGGAGATCTGCCTCAACAACGTAATAATTGTTTGGTCTTCCTAATATTTTACCCCAGAATCTGAATTGAATATTTCAGTAAGTGAATTCGAAGCTCGTAAAATCCGTTAAACTTGGATACGGAGATATGTAACTTGCCGAACATTTTCTATCGGCTTGCTAGCCATAAGTTTTCGAATGGATAAGTTTAGGATGACCATCTCGCTTCGGGGCAGACCGACTCCAGTTTGTTCGAAATAATACATGAGATCCAGCAAGTTTGGTTTTTTTTTTTTTGAACCGTCGTCTCGTTCGTCTTCGAGATTTTCTTCTGAAAAATCCTCAGATTCCTGGGCGTGCTGCAACGACATGAAACTCTTATTTATTTCCGACGAAATCAGAGACTTTAATCGAGGAGATTAATTTTCTCTTCAAAATCAATGTACTTGAAAGAGTTCGATCAACTTCTTCGCGTCCTCGTACTGCGTCGGAGGTACGTAAAGATCGCGAATATGATCGGTATTGTTTCTGAAACGTTCCTCCTTCAACTGCCGACTGTACTGTTCAAAAATATCGACAGCATTCTTGGGCCTTTCGCTCAGTATCTTGTTCAAGACTTCGCTGAGGTGATCATACCTGTGCAATAATGATTCTTCGCTGATTCTGATCTGCATTGACGGTAAAAAAAAATTTGGACTCACAGGCTATCGCCTGACTCCGGGCTGTGCTTCTGGAGGAATTTTTTAGCTCGCCGAATATCATGTTCCACGCACGGCGAGTCAGGGGGTGGAACTTCCTCGATGTCATAATTAAACGCCATGATATTTTCGAATAATCATCGGATCCCGACTCATTACGAGATGAATAGTAACGTTGGTTTTCAAATAACCTAACAAACGTACGTGTTTGGCAGTAAATATTTCGTGCACTGTTCTCCGCTATGGAAACAGTTCGTTCAATTTTTCGTTTCGATTAGAATATTTTATTTCACACGGCCTGATGAGAAAAAAAATTGAAGAAATAAAAAAATCTAACCGCAAGGGTCGCCTACATTTTGTTATCGAGTATAATAGGCGTCAGATATTCTTTGTCAATTTTCCCGCGGCTAGGATCTATTAATTACGGTTATTAGTTTCAAGGTCTCGTGAGATCAAAAATTTGGCCCACGCCATTTCTGATAATCTGATATTCCGCCTGAAATTTATCTAGCGCCCTAATTAATGTGAATGTAGAATATATACAGGAATTCTAATCTGCGGGGAACTAAAATTATAAATGTACGACGAACGCCTCCCACTTACAGTTTCCTGCCAACCATACGATCCCCGTTCAATTAGCGATTCTAAATGAGAAAAGTATTTTTAAAAAAAAAAATTTCCCGTTCTTCAAATCATAGAAAATTCAATTCCTGTATACTTCCGCTATGATTTCGTTTTATAATGGGAATCGTAATATCCTGACAGATTAAATTCCTCGTCATAATCAGTGCAATGTCATAATTGTTATCTTTTCTTTCCAAAACTTCTTTTTTTTTACCCCTCAAAGATTTTCATCACGTAAAAAATAATGACCGAATAACGAGACAAAAAATGCAAGAGAATCAGAGACGAGTAACGAATCAAACTGAAATTGAATATCTGAATGAATAGAAGCCACACGCGCCTGTCGCTTCCTATCGCATCTCTCACATCCTGAGGACGGTATCGGCTGGCCCAAATACGAACGTTGCCTCGAGGCCATTCGCCGTTTCCTTTGACGCCTACTGTTTTATAACACAATTTTTTTGTTATATCCTTTGATTCATAACTCTGTTTATTTTTGGTAAAAAAAAAATATACTGGTAATTGCAGAAGGGCGTTTGGTCAATTAATGAAAGTGACTATCGCCGGTTTTCGAGGCAGCTGAAACCGAGAGAATCAATCGAAACTCATCGTACGAGAAAACGTCCATCTTCAACGGCGGTAAAAAACGAATTAATCGCAGTTATAAAAATAAGACAAAAGAGCCCGCCAATTTCAGCGGAATTAATACATAACCCGACGTTTGATTGTGGCATCGAAATTCCCAAGTAAATGGAAAAGTTATTTCAGCTCGTTCTAATTCCTGACTCTGAATTCCAAGTCCTACAATGCATCGACTTTGAATAGGTATAATTACTATGCGGAAAACGCTCTAGGTCCTAAATAAATATCTATCAAACTCTAGGCGTTATATTCACCCTTCCTAATGTAGTTGTAGAAAGAAAAAAAAAAGAAAAGAAATTAGTGAGTACGCGTTATTGAGGCGTCAGAAAATTTTGAAAGGAAGAAAGAGGCAGTTCCTCGTTAACCCTGACGGTAAAAGATTACTTTTGTCCTGCCCAACGTAATTCATCATCCTCGGTATCGCCGTTTATTAGAATCCCGGTGTGTATCGGAAGGGGAAGACTCCCGTGGCATGAATATTAGAAAATCGAATCTCGTCCTAATCGCGAATTTCGGATCGAGGGGTCGGGTGTCCCTTCAAGCGCTCGGGAAGTTTTTTGACTAACGATAAATTCGAAACGACTTCGATTCACAGCATTCTTGGACCATGGTCAGCGTCGGTTTGTCCCGAATCAGGGACGTTCGGTAATTCCTGACTATGAATGACCGAGAACGTCGACCCCCACCCCGACGGCGTCACCATCGGGGGTCGGTTCTCTCCTCCGTATCTCTGGCCCTGTTCTGCATCTTCCGTTTAGTCACTCGTGAGTTGCCACACGAGCCTCAACCGCGTTGTGGTTTCTTGCTTGGGGTTTTTTTTAAAACACTCCGATTGTACCGACTTAAAAAACTCTCAGGGATTTTGTACAGCACTGTAATACGGTACAGGCATACACGCGCACGTATAATTTTTTTTCCAACGGACCCAAAAGGATACGGCGTCGCCGATATCCAAGGACCTTTACCATGGATCAACGAATCAGTTGGTGAGTAATTATATCATTTATTTTTAAATTCATCGCCGAAACAATTATATTCGAATGAGAGCCTGAAGTTTGACGATTTTCATTCATGAATTACAGCCACTTCGTTTCGATGCAATCGGGACTGAGCTAGACTTTAGACGTGATTAATTCATAGCAGATATAACGTTAGTACACTTGCGTTGTAAAAAGCAATTACGTAAACGCAGGCATCTTTTTCTTTCAGGTTGTATATACTTAACGTGGTTTTTATAATTCTCCTTGATTGTACGTACGTAAAGGTGTATGCGGTAGAAATAAAATTTTTCACAACTTGAGAAAAAAGATAAAAAAAATTTCAAGGGTCAGTTGAGAATTATCTAACCGTGTTTTATTTCGCAACTTTTTCTCTTTATCATTGAATCCACACGTTGGATATCCGTAGAGATTCCAAATTGAATATTTAATATTAAAATTCATATTTGCGCAAAAGGATTAAAGGATATAACGGGCAAACATTGAACCCTCATAAACCGACTTTTGCATATTGACACACGCAATTACTCTTCGTATCCTAATCAAAAGTTTAAACAAAGCGAATTGAATCGCGCAGTGATAATAATTAAAAATTTCGGACGGGTAGCCTCGGTGATCCAGAAATTTCAACTCACCGCGATCCGCGGTGGTCACGATGAATCGACGCGTGATAAAACAAGGAAATTATTCTAAAAATAACGCGTCTATCTCGTCATCTTGATGTCCCAGGGATTCGAGAGATAGGAGGATAAAAAGAAGAAGAGAGAGAAAATACAAAGCTACGCGCGACGAGATTATGTGCAAAACCCGCGAAATCGGAAGACCGGAAGTTAATACCGGAGATATCCTACACATTAGCTCGAACCTCATAGAGACGGTCGCCCCGAGCGGTGTGGCTTCCAGACTCTGAGTACCAAGTGAAGCGGCTCCGGAGAGAGAAAATTTACTTTAGCGTTCCGGTGGAGTCGCAATGTTACCGTCCAAGGTTTCAGTCAGTGCTCGACTCCCGTCGGAGACGGAGTGCGCTATCGTTCTCTAAAAAAGAGTGTGGCCCAAGAGGCGGAGGATCACGTCTCATCCGTACAAGATCCGGGTCCTTATCGAGGATCGTTCAAATCCAGCAACGACATGCCTGTCTCTAGCACGCGGTCAGTCAATTACATTCCTTTTATTTTCCGTTCGTTGAGTGTTACGAATTTCTTTCTGTACGTGCACACATACATCGATTTTGTTCTGGTTGAAAAAGTACATAATAAAAAAAATCCCACAAAACACGACAAGTATTTTCATTGATTTTAGGTAGGGGTAATATTTTTGTTTCTCTAACTCTCGAAAATCGCAGTGTCGTCGCACACAGAGGGAGAACTTTTTTTTTTTTTACAGACTGCTTTCATAGGAGAGTGCATTGACGGTGGATGGGGTCCGCGACCCGCGTGTTCGTTCACTTTTAAAATTCATTCACCGTTAATGTAGAGAGGGAAAGAGATCCGTACGGTGGACATGTGGCGTGTGACAGATCATCTGTCAAAACATTCTCGCGCCGGGGAGTAAATCGCTTTACCCGTTTCCGTCACACGTTCGCTTCGGAGATATTTTTTTTCGCGTCCATGAAAATCATCACACGCGTACGCGTATATCTTTCCCGAAGATGATTAAAAACGATAATCATCCGCCGATTCGTTTCCGTGTCGGATCTAATTTACAATTCGCAAAACACCTGTTGTTAGCACAAAGGTTTGTCGTATCGGATGTTTCATCTGTTCCGAAAGAAAAAGGAAAAGAAAGAACAAATTCCAGTAGCTTCTTATCCTCCCCTATAGATACAGCGAGCTGGCAGGACAATGGGTTATGGTAATGCCTTCGAGCCTCACGTACAGATTTTGTCCTTCTGGTTAGGAACTATTAAAATTAAGCTAAGCTCACCGGCTCAAAGGGGGGTGTCCGTGGAGCCGGTAGTCGAACTCGAGTCGGAAGGCCGGTTGTCGCAAGGTTGTAGCGTTAAGTAATCGGGTTACCCGTTCGGTAAGCGATCGTCGTTGTCATCCGTGGACAGTTACCTCATCGATCGTACGCGTATATCGGTTCGGTAAACCGAATCGCGAGGACCGCCCGAGGCAATTGTAATGTCGGATATTTGTTTCGTCAGATTTTATTGAACGTTCGTTCATTCGATTCATCCGCTCGTTCATTTTTTCATTCTCTCTCGAACAACGACGAACGCAACTCATATATCCGGATATATATATTTGCCTTTCCGAGGTCCTTCAGAGTAGATTTCAACCGCTTTGATCCGGGGAATCCATCAGATAACATTTCTTCGGCCGGTGAGGGTAGTTTGGTTTTTTATACACCGGAGCGCCGTTTGCGTCGCGAATTTACTTCCGACTTGATGCCACGAAAGGATGGTCGTTGTTTCGCGTGTTTTTTTTCTTGTCTCTTTTTCCCGTCGTTCCTTCCCGCCTTTCTAGCCCCCGGTGGTTCGTTTCGCCGAGCGTGTCACATTCAGGTCTAAAAGCTGTACAGAGAGATTTGGGGATGCCGCGGTCTCCGAGAAGGCGGCAACGGTACGGTTTTTGGTCGCGCCGGTCCAGTTTTTGTCACATTCAAACTACAAGAGGAAGCGAACTTCTGATCCTATTTCTGGTTCTCGCTCGACAATACCTATAGCGAGTTCGGGACATGCGATTCAATATCGAATTTAGCGAGTAGAATTGAAAGCAAAAAAGGAGAAACTAATAAAGAATAAACGATTAATATTTCTAGTTTTCTATCGGCGTTATCGACTATTACCGCTATCTTTCTGTCTACACTGCATTTCGTTGGTTCACCGGAAGTCTAAAAGCGACGTAATCGTCGCTTTTTCTCGTGACATGGAGATGGGTATTACTTTTGAGAAAGTAACGCACGGTCCCAAGGGCTGAGATATTTCACGGTCTATTTAAACTCCACAGATATTTTCTCATGAGGCTAATTCTATTTCCGTACTAACGTATTATTCGGATGTCGTGCATCGACTTTTTCTTCCTCCCTGCGTTTCACGTGCTGAGATGGCTCGGTTCAAGTGACCCACTGATATACTCGGGAAGAGATCACCGGGACGCCTCTTCGAAGAGGGACGTAGTTTTAGATCCGCGACGATTCGCGAATTCGGAATGTCACAGGTATACTCGTAAATGAGCGTCACTGGCCGAGGGTTGACGATTAGCATGAGTTAATGAGATAGCCTGTTGTTTGTTGGTTGGAAGCTTTGAAGAAGCCGACTACCGAGTTATGCCATTCGACAAGTGGTATGGTATGGGTAGGCGGGTAGGTGAGCCATGCCCGTTTCTATTACGAGTAGAAAATGCCGCAACTACTTCGTAACTATGACGTATACAGGGGCGATCGGGATGCGTAGGTACGCAACGCCGGATATCATTGCGTCTGCCGATGTTCGTACTTTAATCGCTCGCTCAGCAGGGCTCGTCGAACTTCAAAAGAGGGGTGAAAATATTAATTGTCTATCAAAACCCGGCCCACCTTATTACGGAACCGTTAAACCGATCGTTAAACGAGTGGAAATAAATCAACTCCGATACTATTATCATGTGATCCGAATGATCGCTTCATTTTCTCCTAACAATCATCGTCCAAAATTTCTATGAGCCGGCCCGTGATGCGGATGAAGCGGTAGTGGGTTTAACTATTTTATAGCCAGTCATAGAAATTTAGATGAATTGCATTTATGCAGTGACATAGAGAACTGTCATGCAGGCATTTCGGCGGCTCTTAATCATCAGCTAGTAGATCGCTAACGTACATAAACTGGATTACGAGTTCGAATGGGATAAAGATCACCGAGCGAGTCATTCGAAGTAATTACATCATCAGCCGCGTGTGTGTAACGCACTTATCTGCACCCAATTTAGATCGACGGTTTTCACTCGACGAAAAAAGTTTTTCAAAGTAAAGTTTCGCTATTGTCGACATAATCTTGCGATTCGCACGTTAAACTCGAAGTCCACGGAATTCGAAAATTTGTGAATTCTTCTTTCTCTTTTTTGCATCGCCATTAAAATACACGAGTGATTTAACTCTCGAGCAAACGTACGCGTTGAACCGTCTGTCCAAAAGATCAAGCATCGTGAAATAGCGGTGATAAATCGAGCAGCGAAATAACTTCAGGCCAACAACGAGTTTGATGGCAAAACTAGTTAAGCATCCATACGTGCGTATAAAATTCAACTTTTTATCGCCCACATTATTTTTACTCTTATTAGACACAATGATGTCCTCGTGGGAATCGCGCGACGGCGAAATTGAACTTAGCACACGTTTTAAATTCCATTCGCGTCGATTACCAGGCGACGTTAAAAAGACGTATCCCCATCTCAGCGATAAAAAACGCATCGCTATTTGTATAAAAAAATGATCATTCGATCGACCGTACGAGTAGAAGAAAAGGAGAGTTCCTCTCGTCTCTTCGCGCGAGAAAAAGACAGGGAATTCCAATTCCGATCGATTCTAAATTGTCTGTGCGAGATGTTGATTTCATTCGCACGAGTAAAAAACTAATAACGCCACCCGCCCGCCCACCCACCCACCCACATCGAAGGCGAGCCGAGAGTTTGACGCACCTGGTATAAGGGAAGGGAACCTTTACGACAACCTGTTGCTCCAACTTTTCTCGTCTCCCTCTGGTCGCGCGGTGACGTCGCTCTCGCCGTGTCTCGCTTCGTCTTCTCGACCCCCAATAATGCCTCCTCCTTCATCGAACAAACTCGGATGCATGGGCTCCTGGTGCTCGAAGGCCTCAAACAACGTCCTCTCTTTCAATCTCGCACCCAGACGGTTCGCTTTTCCTTTCCCTTTTTGTTGTTTTTTTTTTGTTTTTTTTTTTTCTTTCTTTACGCCGACGTCTCTTCGTCAAATATCTTCTTCTATACGTAGCGCCACGTGGGTCTTTGTCTTTCGAAGGGACGGGGAAAGAAAAAGGAAGGAAAAACCTTCCCTCTTTCTAAACCTGCTTCCTCCACGAGCTACTGAATCCTTGATCCTCATTTTCGTCTAATAGAAGAGCGCGCGTTTCAAGTTCTTTCTCTCGCGATCTACACCGCGAGTATTTGGACGAGCTCATTCCTCGCTCTCTCATTCTCTTCACTCTCTCTATTTTATTTCCTACAAAAATTCGGAACCAGTTTATTTCGTCCTCCGTTGACCTTTGATCTGCCGGAATCTGGTATCGCGACGCGTTGAATATTATTCTTATCGTTCGCAGCGTCTGCGTCTGATCCCGAGGGGGCAACAATTTTCTGTTCAACCGTTCGGAGATAGATAATAAGTTTTTTTCTCATCCGTTTCGATTGTTTCATCGAATGAAAACTTTTCAATTATCTCGAACCGCAGCCCCTTTTAACGATCGTAAATAATATCTCGTATCAAATTTTGGTACACTGCTGTAACCAACCTCTCGCTATCTACCGTTGTAATTAATTTTAATTTCCTTCCCGGTATTACACACATACACAAAAGCGTTCGTTCGGTCGCTCGTGAACCGCCAGAAATTCGTCTCTTACACGTGTGCATACGTACGCCCGATCTTCGGTATCCCTTCTCGGTCTTGGCATGAGTTAGTTTGCTCGTTTGGTGCGCGCTCGGTAATTCAGTTCCTCCTCTTTCCTCCTGCTGCAGGTCCACGTCGTATAAATCATATTTAACTGTCGCGCGCGGCAAAGATCTTTCGTGATCGTAAACACAAGGGATGCGAATCCCTTTTGCATTATTTAATTTTATTTTCATATTTTGATTTTTTTTTTTTTTTCCTTTTCTTCTCATTTTCGACTCCGACTCCGCAAAGCGTCGCGTACGGCTCGGAGCTGGACTCTCCAAGGACTTCCAGCACGCGATGGCGGGACGACTCGCGTTGCCCGAAAAATTTCTTCCCCGCAGCCTGCCACCCTGAATAAGCATAAAGGCGTTTTCGAACTCTCATTCTTGAATGAAACCACCTCGGATCTCAGAAGCTCCATAATTACCATAATTATTTTAAACAATAGGTACCCGCTATGATTAACCTTGGCTCCTAAGTAGAACAAGTAAAGGGACGGTCAGACATTCCATCCCAGACGCAGTCGAGTCAAGTTAAGGAGCAAGATTGATTACGCCCGCCCTTTTCTACCGGATCCTGAGGGCTCAATTCTTATTATAGTTACAAATCGTAAGAACCTTCGCGTTTATCGAACAGGTATATAATCCCATCTCCAGGTTGGACCCGTAAAAAAAAAAGTACGTGTTATCTCGACTCACTACATTCCTTTCATTTATTTCCTGCATTTCCCAAGGAATTGGAACCACCCACGATCGCACCCTTGTTCTCTACGTCGGCCAGAAAAAAAGGCACGGGTACGAAGTCACAGCGAAATGATTCGTGGGTTTAACTTCCTGTGAAATTATCACTAATTCATTTCATTCGTGTTTCATCTGCTCGTTTTTTTTTTTTTTTCTCATGCTCTACGGTGCGCCAAGCTCACCGAGGAAGTAACAATAAATCCTGGGGGCGATCGGTATTTTGCGGAGAAACGAAAATCCCGAATCCGCAATGTGGTCTGTAAACCGCAGAACACCCGGATCCCAGAATCCAGGAGTCACTCATCCGAAAAGAGAAGTAGCCATAACTTTGCCAAGGGAAAACCCCCACATCAGGCGCAGTCCTAACTGTTCGCAAGATGATCCTTTCCGTTCGAGGACTCTCGACACTTAGTTTCTTCACGTTTCTCTCATCCTTTGGCGAAGATTTTTTTTATTATTATTGACACACACGTACACATTTTCCGAGGCTATATTTTATCGGTGATTTTTTCCCACGGTATCTACAATAATTTTCAAATTTTTTTTCCCCAGTTTTATTTTTACCTAGTTTCATACACAGAATCATTTTATCATCATTGAAAACCGGGTCTTCACGGTCACGAATTTCGTGTGTGATAATCACTGTAAAAGTTAATCAAAGATAAGGTGATAAAAAAATGAGAAAAAAAAATTAATGAAAAATGAAGAACCGTCTTTATCTCGTACGTCGCTGGCTCTTTCGGGTGACATACTATAAACGACGACTATATGATACATATATATATATATATTAATTTACGAAGTAGATAGCTATAGTTGAAATAATTTCCTTCGAGTTACAAGTACATATAGAGCATCAACAATAGTACGATTGTGTAAACATTTTACGTGAAACTCGGATAGGAGATTTTGTCTTTTTTTCCGGAGTGACGCAACCTGAATTTTTTATCGCGAGGTCATTAGATTAGGTCTGTGTGACAATACAAATATTAAATTCACGTTCGAAGTGAAAGAAAAGAGCAGAAACAAAAAAAAACAGAGAAAGAAAAAAGCAAAGGCCAACGAACACGTCTCTATTATCGGGACGAATAAAACTTAAAATTTACAGCGGAGCCGTGCTTTTAATGGACCCAATAGTTTAGAGAAGACTGAAAATATCCTCCTTTATCGGTAATCGATTTTCCCCGCTTCGTAAGTATACGTCATATCGCGAAGTGCTCGCATAAGGTACCCCGCGATACCTATATACTCTACAAGGTACTTACGTCCTCACGGTATTTAGCATGTATTTTTAAAGAGAAGTTTCTTTTCTATTTTATTTGTATTTTTTTTTTTTTTTTTTTTTTTTATCTGCATCGAAAATGCCTTCATAATTCAACCCGACTATAAGGTACACACACACACCCTCGTATATATATATACGGGTACAATACGAGTATACGTATATCGTTTATTTTCCACCTACGAAAAGCTGCGGCTTGTTCGCCGTCCATAGGTCCCGAGAGAGGCGCAGACAGAAGAGACTAGTCACTAGATAAATCCCGTCATCGGGGCAGGAATGCTTACCTCCTCGACCGAGAAACAGCCGAGAAACATCCTTCCACCGAAAGGATATTCGTCGGGAATATAAGGCGGACGGAACGCCGTCTTTACCGCCAAGCCAGCCAGGCCGAGTTAGCTAGTCCCTGAATGATAGAACCCGGCGCGCTTTGTCTCAGTGGTTCTCATTACCTCAAAATTGACAAGATCGCGTTGAAAAAAAGAATATCTTATCTGTTGGTTCTCCGTTATAAATCTATACGTACACAATTTTTCATTTTTATTTATTTATTTTTTTTTTTATCACGAAAACGAGATATCAAAACTCATAGTGAACTTCTTCGCTTGATATCGTGCGCTCCATATTCGGTGATCTTGAAATCTGAAACGTTTTTGATAAATTTTTGGGTCATCTTGCGAGGCAGTCGTAAAGTAGCGAAAACTCTTTTCAAATTATTCAAATGTTCGATTGTTTCTTTGAAAAATCGAAAAAAAATAAAAGGATGAGACAGAAAAAAATTCGACCTGTACAGATGCGAGAATAATGCACCCCTCGAATATACATACCTATGTGGGCATTACAGATTATATACCGCGTACAGTGAGACCTGTTCCCTTTGGAATCCTAAAGATCCCATTATAGCAACTTCTCACGTGTCAACTATTCATCCCCCCGGCTTAACCCTTCCGCTCTGTCATTATTATTGCTATTATTATCATCGGTGTTATTATTGTTATTATTACTGTACCTGGTGATCCGAGGAGTTATTGGCTTACAGGGTTACTAACAGATCAAGGGGTGAATGCTTCCCGCTGCAGGACACGACCAGATACCTGGTGGTCCGGTCTACTATTCAGAATAATCCATAATTATCAAATGCCTCAAGGGGATTCCAACTATATGCGGCGTTCACTACATATGATATGCGCCGGGCTAATACCTGATGGACCTAGATTATTGTCTAGTTTCGTACGGAGCGGGCATTATAGTTTCCTGCAGTCATCCGTATCTAGGGCGCGCGGGTGGGTGTAAATGACGTTCGGTCAACCGACTGCAGATAATATTTCTGATCGGGTCCGCCTCTAACGCGTCTGTTCAAAATCGGAAAACAAGAAGAATCGGATGTACGATCGACGTTCGGCCAATCGGATTGACCGGAGGAATTCGAAGCTCGAACGAAAAGAAAGCCCATTTTTTAGTTCGGTACACCCGTTGGGGTGAATTTTTTTTTTTTTTTTTTTCGTTCTATAAAATAAAAATTCATCTTCGTGTGAAATAACGTAGCGCACATAGTTCGAGTATATATAATGTATGTGAAGAAGCGGTCTGCGCCGCCAGATATTATATCACTTTACATTATATTGCCCTGTCGAGAGTGCGGAGATATACAATCCACTTATGTAAATCTCTTTTAATTCTTTGAGGAAGAGTTTCTGGGAGCGCGGCGGCTCTAATACACGATCTAAGAATCAACCACACTACACACCGCGATATCCCCCGCCTAAATTTTTATCCAAGGTTTATACGAGAGCTGAGTTATTCATTCCCCCGAAGGATAAAAGGAGAGAGACGAGGGGGTGCGTATAATTGATTAAAAGAAATCAAGAGTTACGACTCGCTGCTCTTCGTGGGGGGAGAGCTAAGAAGAAACATTTTCCACGTGATGGAAAAAATTGGAATGATTTTTGGGGGAGATAGCCGAAATTCGTGAAACGCTCGTTGCTCAATCCTTCTGGGTGTTGAAGCACGATTTCCATGTGCAACGTTAGTTTACATTTAACCGAGCTTGAAGATGAATTTTAGGTCATCGTCGTTATTTTTGACTCGAAATCTAAAACACGTTATTTGGCGAAACTCTTACCTAATTTTAAAACCAAGAAAAACTAACAGTTCGGAAGGGCCGTTCGATGAGATATACCGATATACATATATACATTATGAAATACTCAGAAAGAAAGAAGAAGAAAGTAAAACCTTTCGAAATTTATCCCATCACTTATCAACCCCTCGCACAGCTTCGGGCCCGACAAAATTAAAGTGTGAGAGAAAATGGAGAAAAAAGAAAATAATTTCAAGTTACAAAAAATGACTATTCACCGCTCAAATTGCTGATGTAAAATTCATGTAAAAATTCGTAAATCTTTTTATTTAAATTCTTTTTTTTTCTTTTTTTCCCCCCCCCCTTTCATTTCTCCTCTCTCCCGAATGGATATTCATGGTACATACGAAACGGGATGTTATTATACTCTCACCCAGGGCGTCGCTTATACAATCTTCTTATCACGGGGCAATATTTACGAGGTACTGAGGTACCATTTCTTTGCTTAATAACGGCCATTGAAAAACCTCATGGTCAAGCGCTCCTCATAACCCGCGCTGTCAGATTCTCGTATTATAATCCTGTACCATGTATGGATATATACGCGTAGGCGTGATTAAACACGGTTACTGCTGCCGCTGCCGCATCATCGGCGCGCAGTGATTTTTGTAAGAGCCGGGACCTGAATTTCGACGCAGCGGAGTCTCCTCTTTGGAGAGGCGGAAGTTGCTCGGAGAAGAAAAAAAAAACAAAAAAGGAGTAGAGGATCAATTTTTGTTCGATCTTCTCCCGCCTAGCGGTCACAGATACGGCTCGTTGAATAATTATATCCTCCTCACCTCGAAGACTCAATCCCGATCGAACGACGGCTGAGAAGTCTGATGTCTTTTTCCATCCTAATTACTCGATACTCGGGTTGACATTAAACACAGGACACGAGCAAAGGGCGCCTACTTTCTCACTTGCGGCGCAACCAAGCCCGAGCAGCAGCTGGCAGTTAGAAATGATTGACGAGGGTAACGACGTGTAGACGAGGTGAATTATTCTCCATACGTTTTTAACGATCTCATTTCAAATCCACCCGTAATCGAATTCCACCTCATTTCGTTTCTTTCCAACGTTTTCCTCCATTTTTCTTTTGGTTTTTTTTTTTCCTTTCGTTCGTCAGACATTTCCTGGATGAGAGGAGGAACACGTATCAGACGATCGTTGCGCGCTTCAATTTTGTGTTCCACTTATCATCTGGTCACGTTGGTTATCGTGGGTCGTTTACATGCAGGAAAAATATTCGCGTGGGGTGATGGGAATAGGTCAATTTTCTCCAAGTGGTAAATATAACAGGAATTTTAATTGCATCAATTGTCGATTGATCGAAAGGTCGGCAAACTAATATCATAGATAACCGAACGTAGATGAGATGAGTTTCACAATCACCGTATCCCAATAGCAGTTCAAGTAGTCGTTCGGTCGGCCAAAGCCGCTCGTTTAAATAGATACAATACAAGAATCTGCAGCGAGCGGCGCAAGCTCATCACTTTTCATTGTACTTTGGCCGGTGAAAGAGACTCTCGATCAACAGATACGAACTTTTAGGGGGTATCCCCTCGGTACTTTTGTAACGTCTCCGAGATTGAAGCAATCGTTTAATAATAAACAAATCCGACTATGCTAATTGGCTTTACTGGCGACCAACTGCTCACCGTACAAATATTTGTACTACATGCTCGTTCGCGGTTCAACTGAAATTTTTTTCGGACTTCGGATCGAGGCGAGGTATTGATTGCACCGAGATGCTATGAGGAGTAGAAAATTTTTTGGGCGAAAGAAGCAGCTGTGGGATCTGATAAACCGATTTTAATACCGGAAATGAGATCGGGATTATTACAGTTTGTTTCTATTCCGAACGAGCAAGAATCACAAACTTGGCCCAAATATCTACGGAGCGTAGACGCTGCATATTTTGCCCGGAGGAGGAGCGGTCGCAGGTGGCTTTTTTCCCGGAGCGGTGATGCAAGTTTTGTGTAAATCTTTAGTCAATGCTTTATCACCGGCTGCAATGGTCAAGAAGACTCATGAATTCCAACGGCCTGAAACTTAGCACTTTCGACGTACCGTTAGCGGACGTCAACGCGAGAATCGGATGGGAAAAAAGGTGCATTTTCAAATGGAAGAAGACGAAGAGAAATGAACGCCCATTAGTTGAAAAAAAAAAAAGAAAATAAAATAAAATGAATGAATGAACGAATAAAAATAACAAAAAAAAAAAACTATCCGGCGAAGTGAGGACGTTCCGATGTACACGTTTGAAATTTGAATACCGTACACAGTACACGCCGGTGTAATAAAAGATATTGGTTTACGACGTGGTTCAAACTGTCGAGGATAATGCGTCTCGTCCTTTTCACAGTCCAGCTTATCAGACTCTCGGTTTTTTCTTCTTCTTTTTTATTTGTTTTTTTTCATCTAACCACAGTAACCGGTAACTATGAAATCTCTTCGTAATTCGGGAGAGCGAATGAATGGACATCTTCGCACAGTAGAGACTGTTCTCCGAAAGATAATTCGGCGGATTCGTACGTTCGTGTATAAGTAAGTTTGCAATTTTGGAGTTCGAAGAAACTGTGAGTTCCAGGATTTCGAGACACGTAGCGCACCGTGTGCTCTCGACAAACTTGAAGGAAAAATTCAAACCCACATAAGAAATACGCGTACGATGATATTCGATTATACATTTTTATATCGCGATTCTACGACAGGTTTATCCTAGAAAAACGATTTTTTCTTTTTCCTTTGTAAAATTGATCCACGATCCGAACAACCGACACACTTTCACCCCGGGCACGAGCCATGATACCTGGTACGAATACCTCTGACAACAACGGGGGTCGGTGGATTTGAGGTTCTTAAAAACTCTACAAGAGGATTTCGCACCTGCTCAAACGATTTGTCAGGGTGTAATCAATGTGCGCCGAATCTACCGCGATGTATCGTAGCTGCAGACAGTAATGGAAATCTTGGCAACAGACGAGATGTTTGAACGGGTTTTCGTTTGACAAAAAAATATTTGCAAATCTATGTATATTTGTGTACACTCGTTTCTGAAAATGAGCAAAGTTTGCGCACCGCATGCGCTGTATAAACACGAAGAAACGCTTTTACGCGAATCTCGTACCGCCGTACGCGTATAATTCGCCGAATAACTACCACAGTTCGTCCATCTCTCTGAAAGAAGAGGAAAAGAGAGAGAGAGAGAGAGAGAAAAAGGAATGAAGGAAAAAACCCCGTCGCTGAGATTCTGTTTGACACAGAGTCGTTTTTCTTGACCTTCCTCTTCCTTCCTCCCCCCTCGGTATATTGCCTTCCTCGGAAAACATATGGCTGCACCTTCTCCATCTGGCACGTCTCGAGTTTTACAATAGATTCGTTACGCGTTGTCCGGCCAACTCTCTCTGCTCTCCATGCTCTTCGGAATCCTTGGTGTGTGATTCGAAGATCCTGCATCGGTGACCGCGTCGCAGGTATAATACTGCAAGCGGTACGAGTCCACGAACTCGCCCCGTACATCATACACCTATTCGTAAAAGTATTTTATCTACATGTATAGGTGGTGTCCTACTATATTCCAAAAGTATGTTCGACAGACGCTCCGAACATCCCTTGTGCGGAGTTCCTTGCGGACACCGATCCGCCCCACGAATTAGATGAGAGTCTAGGTGGTCCCCGCGTCCTAAGACAACAAACGCGAAGAACGGAGATCGAATGAGATAATCGCGGAACAATGAAAACGAAAATTTTCAGTTTTACCTGACGGTGTGAAACGTACGACGCGGGTCCCCCACCCCCCTGTTTCGGTTGACAGTGAGGAAGCGACGACGCTGAAAGAAAAGGCCCACAAATATTTGTCCCACTTATTAGCGTGTATAATTGCTGACAAACAAATAGAGGCTTCAAATTTTTTCAAGCATAGATTTTCGGTTTCCTCTTCATCGTCCATTCTTAGAGAAACACTTCCAAGTTGATTTATTTATCTATATTCACAGCGAACACGAAATTACCTACGCACGAATACGTCGCTGGTTAAGAGGTAAAATATTGTCTAACTCGCGTGACTAATTTCACGTATACAGAATCTCGTGTACTGTAATTTGTCCGACACTGAGAAGTGCTCCTTTTTTCTTTTTTTTTTCTCATCAGAATTAAAACGAGACGGTATTTTCAAGGACTTGTTTCGTGAATTCACTCTCTCATACGATTCGAGCATATGAATTACGCACTGATTCTCCACCCGATTGTATTCACCTACGTTGTGCATATATTCTCACAGTTCGTATCTACGTGACTGGCGCAGACTGTCGTCTAGACAAATTCTCAATCTTAATTAGCAATTAGGCACAGTAATTAGCGTAATTAATATTTTATTTGGAGACACATGGCTGGAGTCACGATTATCAGAGACACACGTGTGGCTGACGTTTCACGCCTGAATTTCAAGTAACCGTCTTCATTAATTCATACTCTGGTGTGCCCTGAATTTTTCGTAAGGAGAAAAAAAATTTTCAATCAAAAATCTGATCCGTTGAATTACAATGGCCAAATTTCATTGCCACCGAACACTCGAACACACCGCTGCATCGATTGGTGTACAAACTGGTAAAATGAAAACCTGTAAAAAAAAAAAAATAAAAAAAATGAAATAATGCCGATGGAAGTCATATAAAAGTACCTGCGGTACGGAGGTAGACGATGGAGTAAAAAGGGTGAAGATGACAAACGCAACTGTGTACAAGTGTTGGTAGCTCTTTTGCGTTATACGTGAAGGAATTTCGATATTTGCCTTTATAATTTCACCTTGAAATCTACCTGAATATCGTGTACACCGTCTGCATGCGAGCACCCTGACAAATGCAGCTTTTAGAGAATTACTCTTGGGAACTCGTTTAATTCTTTTCTTTTTTTTTTTTTTATTCTCTTGTTACCTGAAGCATGCATACCTTTACAGTAACGTTGAATGGCGTGCTATAAAATCTTTCCACTTGCTACACGACGCGAAAAAAAAAACAAGAAAAAACACAATGAAATTATCCGTTTAAGAGAAAAGCGTTCTATAGTTTTGGCATAAGCATATGTCTAATTGAACTTTGTACCGCTGATTAAACCTTCTTTGTTTCTGTTACAGGTGAGTTTCAAAGCTGCAACGCGAAGTTTTCTATCCCCGCACCCGCTACGCAGACTCATTTTGATCCCAGGACGAGTGAGTTCGTTTAAAAATCTGTGTATCGTCTTTGCACCATACAAAAAACAATGAAAAATAAAAAAACTAAAAAACTAAAAAACTGGTTTCGACGCGTGTTCGTTTACGTTTTTTTTTTTTTCTTCTCTTCATACCAACGCATCGAATAAACGGTCGTTTTATCTCGACGATTAATCTCAATTCCGCTACCTGAGACACCGGTATATTATTTTGTGTACCTAGCTAACTAACTAGATCTTGAGTTATCTATCTTCCTTTGGGAAGAATCCGGCTACTAAATTTTGCGAAATGAGCACCGAAAAAAGAAAAAAAAAAGGAAATGTATACACGTATGAATTATTATAGGTGAGATTGTCATCGGACATCGTGTGAAGTCAAAGTTCTAGGTCCAGGACGTATGATGTACGTGCAAATGACTCACTTCCACTCATCCGATTCCAAAGTCTTGAATTAATTTAGCTGATGTTAGTTTTCATAATAACGTAACTGAAACAAAAAAAAAAATATCACTATCGCAAAGATTTAGAGCGAAAGAGGAAGATTCACACATTCGTAACGTGAACGGGGTGCATTGGCTTTGAAATGATGTTAATTTAATTACATCTTCAAAATGTACCGTGGCAAGCAGTGATCCGCCAAAGGTTCTCTCGTTAATTTCAAACCTGCAATCATCCCTGCCACGTTTCATTCTTCGTCTTTTTTTCACCCCCTTTTTTTTAATTCTGTCTTCTCATTTTTCACTTTTATTTTTGCATACATAGATACGGTTGCATCTATACCGCGAGTCTTGTACAACCTTTGAGCTGCTGCCGCATTCGCCTATACATCGCCATATAGAAAGAGATGCGCGTATATATTTATCCAATCCATAAGAGATGCGTTACGGTACGGAGAGTGTTGAGGGCTTCCTCAAATGTGAATTTTGCTCGTGGTGGAAAAAATTTTTTTCACCTTCGCAAAGCGATTACGTTCCGTAATAACAAGTCGGTATTTTACCGCGAGTACCGGATTGCAAAGAGGGAAAAAAGAGGAAGAAAGAAAGAGAGAAATTACCTACGAAAAAAGAGGGCGGGGTGGGGTGCGAAATTCTTACGATTAGCGGAGGTGTAATTTCCTCGAAAGTAGGTACCACGCCAGAGGAGCGCGAAAGCCTTTCATTTCCACGAGTCTTTAGTTTCTTTTTAGAAAATATTTTTACATAAAGCTTCCGAGTCGATCGGGCTTCGCGCGGCACATCGACGATCGAATTTTATTACAGAGTCTGGCGATGAATCGAAAAAAAAAAAAAAAAACAACTACTCCATTTTTCAAATGAATGAAAAATGAGGTAATTTTATAACTCTCGTATACGGGTGACACCTGCGATGACACGAGCCTCGGAATTAACGGAGAATCCCCTCCGCGGATCGAACAAACTGGAAAAATTTTCAACGTTCAAAACTAATGACGTGTCGCGCGTTCGAATACCGTTTTTCTTCTCGTTTTTTTTTGTTTCTCCTCTCTCTCTCTCTCCTCTTCATTTCATTGACGAACGGCAAAAATGTTCTTGTAAAAATAAACTCGGATTCCTTGCGTCTGACTCGTACACGGCGTGTGTGGGCCCTACGAGGGACGGGGTCTCGGTAAGTGGCCTTGCCTACAAGAGCGAGCATTGTGTCGTTATCAAGCTGTAATTGTTACTGCAGCCATTCATTCGACGACTGAACCGCAATTTACTTGGCCTCTCGCCTTGACTGGCAAAGAAAGACGTTAGCGCACGAACTCGTTCGAGGTGTTGAACCCCACGTTAATTGAAGAAACATCGAACAATACCTACCCTCACATTCCGAAGATCGGACACGGTTTTTCTCGCGTAATAACTTCGCGATTTTCCTCAACTTTTTTCTGTCTATTTCTCGAAAATACCTTACCGTAGGTACTAAATTATAATTTTACGACAGTCTCAATCTTTCCAACGATCCTATCAGTCGATGAAATATTTTTTACGTTCCGTTAGATACAAAAAAAAAAAAAAAGAAAAAGGAAAAGTTTTTAGCGATAGATTCACGTATAATATGCATTAGATTCTGCACACTGCGGGGTAGCTAGTGGTTGGATTATTCTGTTTATTTTTACGATATCTAACAAAAATATTAACTAAGATATACAATCGGTTATGAGGAGAAACACCTTGCTAAGAATTTTTACGAGAGTAAGAATCATGAACTGTAGTAACTGTTGTAACTTCTACTCGTTGTATAATCGAATAGAATATTTATCTTCTTCCTCATTTTTTCAATTGGTATTCCAACCGCGTTCTATAGCCAGTTTATGAACCGCCACCGTTCATGAATGGTTCAAAAGCACATATTACATGTACTACCGCAATACGCTCTGAATGTCCCGTGAACAAAAGGAAAAAAAAAGTGAGAAAAAGATTCAAATGCATCGATGATTGAATGTCAATCATTCGGCGCAGCGAAAGAACAAAAAGTGAAAATTGAAACACCCAAAAGTTCATCTTCGTGGAGAACGGAAACCTGCCCTTAATTTTGTCAAACTAGGTCTAACGTTTTCATATTTTCCATCGAAGTAATGGCCGAACGTGATAGTTGACGCGTCAAAACAGAGTTTTGATGAATTATTAAACAGTAAAATTTGTTTGAAAAACGCTAAAATTATACACATTTTTCATAATGACGTAATCGTGGCTTACGCATGAATTAGGTCATCCGCATGACGTAATTTCGAAGCACGTTGCTCTATAAAATTTAAAAATTTACTAAAAGGATCTTTCAGTCAACTCTTTATTACCGCTGCAATTGCGTTCTTTTTTCCCCCTAAAGAATGTCGGAATTCGGAGATGTCTGAATTGGGTGGTAATAAAAATTGACGTCTTATCAAACTCGATGAAATTTTCACTTTATTACAAGTTGGAAATTCGGAAATTTCGACCCATACATGGATTGCGATAAATCAAAGATGGTCTACGACTAAAACCAATCGATATGTCTTATAATTTTTCTGCTCCCAACAGCGAATAATTGATGATTACTCGATCGATTGCATGAGTAGATGATTTTGGCTTTCAGATTTGGATTCATGAGCTGATTATTAGTGAGATTACTCTTGAAAAACCAAAAACGAATTCTATTTTTGAGCAAAAAATAAATTATTTTTTTAATTGGGTTTAATATGCTTTTCTTACGTATTTTGACCTCAGGAATCCGAATTTAGAAGAAAAATTTATCTATCTCTAAAATTGAGCGAGTGATCGCCAATTTTCAGCTTTTTGGGGTAAAAAATAAAAAATTGATTTTCTAGTCTATCTTGATGTAATTTTAGCTCAGGAATCGGAATCTGAAAGAAGAATTGATCTATCTTCAAAGATGACCGAGTTATCCCTATTTTTTCGCATTTTTTGGCATAAATTTGAGGATATCTCGAAGGGAAAAAATCGTAGCTCAATTTGACCAACAGATTCGTGTTCCTGAGGTCAAAATACATAAGAAAAGTGTCATACGATCAATTTTAAAAAATAAAAATTTTTGACCAAAATTTGAAAAAATCGTAAGGGGTACCCCTTGGAAAAATCTCAAATTTTGACCAAAATTTTTTATTTTTTAAAATTGATCGTATGGCACTTTTCTTATGTATTTTGACCTCAGGAACACGAATCTGAAAGCCAAATTGAGCTACGATTTTTTCCCTTCGAGATATCCTCAAACTTATGCCAAAAAATGCGAAAAAATGGGGATAACTCGGTCATCTTTGAAGATAGATCAATTCTTCTTTCAGATTCCGATTCCTGAGCTAAAATTACATTAAGATAGACTAGAAAATCAATTTTTTATTTTTGACCCCAAAAAGCTGAAAATTAGGGATAACTCAGTCCATTTTAGAGATAGATCAATTTTTCTATCAGATTCGGATTCCTGAGGTCAAAATACGTAAGAAACGCATATTAAACCCAATTAAAAAAATGATTAATTTTTCGCTCAAAAATAGAATTCGTTTTTGGTTTTTCAAGAGTAATCTCACTTTAATCAGCTCATGAATCCAAATCTGAAAGCCAAAATCATCTACTCATACAATCGATCGAGTAATCATCAATTATTCGCTGTTGGGAGTAGAAAATTACAAGACACATCGAGTGGTTTTAGTCGTAGACCCACTTTGCTTCGTCGCATCTATGCGTGGAGCGAAATATTCGAATTTCTCAATTCTCCAGCAAACCCGAGCTCAGCTGGAGTCAGCGTAGCCACGAGCGAGGGGTTTTGTTGTGGGGCGTCACCTCTGCTCAGCCCCCAAGGTGACGTCTCACAACACAGCGCTACGCTGCTGGCTACGCTGACTCCAGCAAAGCTTAAGTTTGCTGGTGAATTGAGAAATTCGAATATTTCGACCCATGCGACGAATAATACTGGGTGTACGATTGAAACCAATCGATGTGTCTTGTAATTTTTCTGCTCCCAACAGCGAATAATTGATGATTACTCGATCGATTGCATGAGTAGATGATTTTAGCTTTCAGATTTGGACTCCTGAGCTGATTATATGTGAGATTACTCTTGAAAAACCGAAGAAAAAAAATCGATTTGAATTACCTTTCTTCGTTCGATTATAAAAAATTCGTCGGATACTTTAGCGCAGCTGGTACTCCTCGTAGCTAATGCGTTGAATAATTTTACCGAACAATTGGACCCGAAAGGGCTCAAATATGGGGGCTATAAAATTTCCGGGACGCTCCCGACTCTCGGGAGCAGATACGAATTAAAATGTAAATCGCTAACGATTTTGGATAACCAAGAGATATTCCGGTATAAGTATATGAGGATCGTGTGACGCGGATGTTTGCGTTTGGTATTATTTTAGAAAATCCTGTGCGATGCTTTTTTCCAGTCATTAATACAAGCTTAGCGGGAGTTATTTCAAACAGAGAACTATATTGGAAATGGGTAATCGGTGGCTGGTTCTTGCCGCTGTTTATTGATACGGGAAATTCGATAAATCCAAACCGATTCCAAATATAGATCGGTGCACGACACGTGTCGTACATGTTCCCATAGGTTTCTAACATCTCGAGGTTCCTGCCGGGGAAACCAGTTACAATTATTACATCGACGTGGATCGGTCACCGTAGAAAAGACGTCTAATTAAACGCCGTCGAAGAGATTGCAAAAAAAAAACAGGAGATTCGATCATAAAATATTTTCGCAGAATTTCGCACTACTCGGAACCCCGTCGATGTGCGGAGGATGAACGTCGTTCGACGTTCGCGGTATAATCTCAACTTGTAATTCGGAGATCAAAGTTCTTCGTAACGAAAAACTACATCTTTTTTTTTCTGTCTTCAGATTTTTAATTACTTTTTGGTAATCGAAGTCTCAAGCGATCGATTTATTTGACGAGTCTTTGATGTGATGTGTATGACTACGGAAGTGAAGGAAAAAAAAAAGATACAAATTTGAGACGATATTTTTTAACGGTTGAATATTTCAATAATCAACTACCCGTCAAACAGATATCAGGAGCCCCACGCTGCTTTATGGAAGATCTATTTTTGAATGGAGTCAAATCCCTGCCCTGCAGTAGGCCGAGCAAAACGTGCAGCCTTCCGATGGTATGGCTTGTATAGTGAAACAAGCTCCTTGGCCATAAAACGAATGAGCAATAGAACGAACCGACGGTAGCGTCTGTGGATTTAGTTAACTCGGAACGCGACTTTCTCCAAAAATATACTCCTGCATATAAGCGTGTGTAATACAAGTTGCGTGTTGCACACGCGTTTCATAAGGTTTTCAAATGATTTTCAGAATCCGATTCGAGCTGCGGTGGGAAATTTCAAGCACGATTACCCACTGGGATTAAAGTAATTCGATAGAAAAAAAAATCCGATTCTTTAAACACAACGAAAACTGGTCATCCGCACGCGTGTGGGCCATGGGAAACTCTTCATAAAGAAATTCTTCTAAATACCTGCTGGACGGGTATCAAAATTCTCAGCAGCTAACCGCGTTGGAATTAGCTTCTACGTTTATCAAGATAACGATAACCGACGAGGGTGTTAATTAAGCTTAAAATTATGCATCTCGATAGCGGCAAATTTGATAGTAGCTACATTGAATTATTTTCAGGCGAGACTGAGAGACGCCAACGTAAATAAATTACCATTTGATATATCTACGAGATAAACAAATTGAGTAGGTAGTTGATTATCGAATTAATTTCACCCCTTGTACTTTGCTTTATCTTCCATTTTCTTTTTCAATCTATTTTATTTTCACCATCGCGTTACTCGGGTCAAAAGTTAGTCTCCTCCTTCGAGTGAAACGGTGTAGAGAGCGTCGAGAGTACCGGCATATCGTTCGTTTGAGTTCGAGTTGGTTCTAGGTAACCAGGAATGCAGAAGGAGCGAGACGCGAACCATTTTTGCTCCAGTTGTCCGCGTTTCTGCGATCCCGTTTACGGTCGGCTCGCTCGTTTCCTTAACTAAAATCTCTTCTGACCGTTACTACCGAATCAGCGACCTTCGCCTACCTCGACAGTCTTTCCTACGATCAGCAAAAATGCAGCAAAGGAAATCGCGAATTCAGGGGACCATCCGACGAGGGTGGTGGAAGCCGCGTTTAGCGTCCCTGCGAGAACCTTTGGCGGTTTCCGTTCTCTCCGGCGTCCGAGGCGCGAAAAGAGCCGCGCTACTCGCACCGGAAACCGCGCACAAAGTTGGAAAACCGACGCAACCGGGCTCGGCGAATATTCCTCCAGACATTTCTGTTACCCGATGACTTGGCGCCTGCCGGGTTTCCCTGTCGAGTTACCGACCGGCTTTTTGATCGAAACACGTTTTCGGAGGTGTGCAAGCTCAGGGGGAGGCGTTACTCGAAATCGCAATTTGCTGCGACGGTAGCAGCGGTCGCCAAGAAACGAGAACATCGATAAACCGTATCGCTACTCGCCACGCTGTATACGAGGAGAACGTTTCGCAGTCGGTTCAACGTCCTTATAAAACTGAGTTTAATCTACCACGTTCCAAAGTCCTGCTGATGCTTTCCTAGGATTCCACGGTCTACCCGAGGGGACTCTATTGATCACCTCTCTGCAAATTTAACACGCTTTTATCCCCGGGGAGGGGAGAAAATCGCATTATATTGTAAGATTATCGCGAAGCGCTTCGCTTTTCAGTGACAACGAGAACTTTGGATTATATAGAATAATTTAAATAAAGATATTCAGACACAAAAAGTAACACAAAACGATCATTATCAAAAAAAAGACAGTGGAATCTCCGCAAGTGGACGCGACTCGTTTGCCGCGCCATGCAGTCTCGTCGGGTCCAGACGATCCGGGATCTGAGATCCGTTGCAGCTGGCACAAAAGTCGACCAACGTCCGAGTCGAACACGCATCGGAAGAAGACCGATATACACGTAGATATTTCTACACACGCGTGTGTGTGAGTCACGAAATACGTGTAGAAGATTTTCCCCGCGCTACACCGACTCCGACGTTCTCGAGAGCTACACCGTGAATAAGAATCTTCGACTTTGGATCTCTCGGATTTATCTCGAGCTTCCCCTACTGGGAAAATTTACACGCTTTTATGCCGTTGCATATGTATATCGGTATACGAAACGTTCTTCGAACGTTTGATTTAAACTAACGACGTACGACGGTGCAGTTTTCACGGCTTTGCGGTCCCGAGTTTCTCGAGACCGGAATATCAGAACGGTCGCGACGTTGCTGGATGTGTGAAACTTGCGAGCGTTTTCATCTGGATAAATTTTCAGTCGGCCCGTTAAAAAGCAATTTATAGATCACTCGACGCGTATCAAGATTTTCTGTGAAATGCACTCCGTTTCATAGTACGTACTTGATCATTTTTTCGTTTCCACTCATTCAACGATCGACCGCACACCACCCACTTGTTCGGTAGAGAAGCCAAAGACGAGAGAAAGATGGAGAGAATCCCGGCTGGACTCTTATGCCGTAAAAAAGATGTTCATCGTAAAGATAGAAAGTTGAAAGCACAGAATTATCTAGGGGGCGAACACGTGTGAGAATAATTGTGATAAGTGCGTTCAAGAGTTACTTTTTTCCCCGAATAAATCCGGGGAGATGGTCCGCCGAAGTCGAATTCCACCCCGCGTGCACGAGGGCAAAAAACGGAATGGAAGGCGTTGTAGAGAAGAGGGAAGAAACCGAAAAGAGGGTAATAAAAAAAAAACTAAAAAGGAAATCGAAAATCGTGGGAATCCTCCCGTTCTGATCTTTGACTTTATTCAACGAGCAAACGTAGCGAAGTATGATCTGGCACGTTTGATGCAAAATCCGTGAGGCCACGATGGTTACTTCGATATGACCGTTTTGGTTTAATCGAATTCGCAACGTTCTCGTTCTCTATATCCGAAGATCGTGCGGCACGTGCAGATCTACAGATCACCGCTGAAGGAGACACGGCACAAGGTTTTCCGTCCGAATTACTACAACGTACCATTCGCACACACACCGTATAACTAGGTGCCAAACTACGAATTGTACGATAGATCCATCAATCGTTCTAAAAATAAAAACTAGCGAACATTTTTTATTTATTTTTTTTTTGTTTTATCTCACCTTATTTTAATCGCAACAATGAGGTAACGGTGGATTGTTTCTCAGCAGGTATATAACAATATACCCGCCGCAATGTTCATCAACTTTGCCGCGTTTTTGTTTCGATTTTACCTTTTTTTTTTTTTTTTTTTCTCTCCTCTTCTTTTTTCCCCTCGCAGACTTTATCCGCCTTTGGTTCTGCTCCAAAGGAGAGAAACTGGGGATGCGAAGAGCTAATCTAATATTATTCTACCGGTGCTCCAGACTTCTGAGTCGGCTCTTTACCCGCCATAGCTTATACACGTGTAAGAACAAATCTCTGCGGGTTACATGGGGAGGATTTAACATATCTCGTTTCAACGCTAGGAGCGATATGCGAATATGTATGTAAGATCTGGAGCGTAGGAACATCGCGGATTCAACGACTATTTCCATTCTCAACCCGAGCGGGGTCATCGTGAGATTTTTGGCCTTTTTACGAAGCGGATGTCCAGCCCCGAAATCCGTCCGAAATTGACGCGCGGGTCGTTCGAGGTTGCGCCGGGTCGTTCCGACTTATTAAAACGTACCGATGTTCAAATGTGAGCTCGAACAGACGAAACGTACTAATTAAAAACTCGGCCCGTGTTAACGGTCCGTTACCTCTATTATTTCTGTTTTTGGTAAGTTTACTATTATAACAACGCGCCCGGAATTCCGTGGAACGAAATAACCCGAGCCACACGAGAGAATCTGGTACAGAAGATAAGAGAGAAGCTAGCGGTGTGGAGCGGAGAACGATGACTCCAAAGTTGGTTTAATTAGCTCGTTGCGGTTCGAGTGTAGACCGAAGGAATTCGTCGGTGTTCCAGCTGATGCCGTAAAGGCCGCGGTGTTCGAATGCATACGGAAAGAGAAATAGAAGAAACTTGTCGCTCGGAAAAATGCAAGCCGAGAAAATATTCGAAGAAGAATTTTTTCATCGAACCGATCTAGAGCACGCAACGCAACGCAACGCAAAAAAAAAAATGATCCTCGGAATCCCGAGGGACGTATCTCACGCGCTGCAACATTAATGAGTAGCTCATATATGCGATTCGAGGGTTTCTCGGAGATCGATTCAGGCGAGACGACCTCGTTGCCGCCCACGGCGTTGCAAATTGGAGGCACCGAAGTGCGACGCCTTCCTGGACATGCTACCTAGAAATCCTGGTCCATTGTCAACACGTATTTAACTATTATCGACAACGACCCAGCCTTTTCCGCGGACTACGATGATTTGCTTTGCAAAATTTCGTCGAGTTTTTCATTTTTCAAACTTCGCTTTTCAATCTCTCTATAAATTCCTCATACGCGCAAAATTTCAGGAACGTGCAGACAGCAGGAAAAAATCGCTTCTCAGAAATGTTATCCAGAGTTGAATGTAGCTGAATTTGTAAAAAATTCGGCTTTAATTTTTGGCCGGCAGAAAGAATCGATTTTGAGTATATGGAATATGTTACCCGATGCCCTAAGGGCTTTTTTTTCAGAGAATATCTGTATATAATATACCTCCTATACATCTACACGACCGGGCAGACTGATTGATGTCCGGAATTTCGAGCCACCGCACGCTATAAAATCAGTCCAGGATTTAGTTTTATTGAAATAACTTCCACAGTTCGTTTTTCTACGTGTACGTTCTTTTGGTTGCAGCCAAAAATGGTTTTCTGTTATTAACGAGTCGAGGAGTGAAAGAAGAGTGGGGTCTTCCACACGCGATTTACCTCTCGGAAGCGAGTTTCAAACCAGTCGCGCTGATCTTCGGTGTTAAAAGGAAAAAGAGAGAAAAAAAAAAAAAAAACTAACCCGACTACGTGATTTCTTACAGGTGTTATTTCACTCCCCAAAGGTTTCGTAATTACCAAGAATCTCCATCGCGTTCGCGCTCTTCTCGTTGCATATATTTATGCGCACGTGCGTCTCGCAAAAAAAGTTTTCTTCTTCTTTTTTTTTTTTTCAACAACGACGTACAGAACATTGTGCAAGAATTTTTTTTTTTCTCTTCTCAAATTTGATATCGTGATCAACTCAATTTTTTCTATCCCTACCTGTGTGGCTTGTAATTTTCCTACGGAATCTGTTCCATGATATAACGTGAGTCTAGACTGGACATTGGTCCTCGGGATCGGACCCTTCGGTTCCTTTCCTCTTGTTTTGTTCTTCGTTTTTTTATCTCATAGTTTCCCGTTATCCTTTCAGTGGGTGAGTAGGATGACCACTGATTAGCGACCCTTCGTTTGTCCTACAGCGAGATCGAGGGCAACGTCGGCCTGTACGGCCTGAATTTTATAAGCTTGTTTCTAGAACGTACACCGCACCCACTTAAAATACTTGAACTTCAATAGATAATCCACGCGACGAAGAAACGATACGAATAACGATCCAGTGTAACGTTGTTTTTAAGAGTAAAACCGATCGGATAAAGGATATTGTGCAAATTTTTAAAGCTGTGAAATTCGATCTTTCTTCGTATCATTAAAAAAAAAAAAGAGACTATTTTCCTTTTCGGTGGTCGTTAGTACCTGAAACTGAAAGATTTCTTTGACCCTAAGCTCCGCGGGTGGTAAAATCCTGTCCCCGTAGGGGCAGAGTTTTAGAGTAGCCCGCCACTTTGCTAATACCCAATACGGTGAGCGTCGAGTCGATCTTCTCAAATATCTTGGCGGGTAGAACAGAAGCGGTAAAGTAGGTAGTGGAATATGAGGTTTTCGTTCGAAACAATCCAATCAATTTTGCGCAGCTCTAAAACCATCTCGACGTTCTAGTCTACAATAACCCGGTCCAGATAATCAACTAGGCATGAGTGTATAACGAACGCCTGCAGGTATATATTCATGTGAGATTTCGTCTCAGTTTCTCATCCCCTATAAAGTGGAGGGGAAAAGAAAAGTTTCGAGAAAACTATTTTATATAATCGAGTGAGATGTCGGGGGAATTTGTGTATTCCTAGAAAAGAGATTGTCAAATATTTACGGCTCATTTGTTTCCAGTGAGAAGATGCGGATGACGTACGCTGCGCGGTTGCATATACGGTTCGTTCGTAGCGTGGCTAATCGGGGTATTCTTAAAAATTTGGAAAACCCTAATTCTGGTTAGTTCTGCAGGTAGCTTTAGGCGGCGGTAGATCCTATCTGACTGAGATGCCGAGTGATGATTACTGTCAAACATTTCACCGGCTCCACCATCATCTTCCCAACTTCACTCTCGACCAGGTCTCCCGTACACCTCCGAGACACTCTTCAGTTTTCTCCATTCGTCTTCCTTGAAAGAAAAAGAAAAAAGAAAAAGAAAAAAAAAAAGAGAAAAGAAAAAGAATCAGACAACGACGCGATTCCTATCGCCGTAAAGAACTTGACGAGAGAAACAAGACGACGGATGTTCACGTGGTTCACACCGTCGTAATTTATTTCCACTTATTTTTGAATATATATATATATGAAAAAAAGCGAAAAAACAGAAAACCCGACAACTTAAAAAATTGAGTTCACAATAAATACAACCATTCCAACCTCATACCGCCCGAGAGTGTTCTTCTCTCCTCGCAACACGCGGTGCAAATTCAATTTCCTTCGTAACGACGTTACCGTATATTTGTACGAGTGCAGGTTTTTGAACGTCCTGCATTTGCAACGTGAGTCGGCTTAATGCGTCCTGTAAACGAGGACGTCCGCTGTAATTAGCGTGTAGATAGTAAAAACTAGTTTAAATAATTCCGTAGGTACTACCGGACTGTTCTCAATCGCGTTCAAGTTCACGTTCCTTCGTAGAGAGAAACATGAACCGTTACGGATAACGTCGCGATTAATCGACAGATTGTGAAATCCTTTCAGAGTTCCAAAAATCTGATATCAATTCAGAAGTTATTTTGATATTTCGATTGTCAGGGAAAAAAAAAGAACGCGAGCTTTACCGTTTATTAATCAGTCGCGCGTTACCGATATAATTAAAATGAAAATAACTCATCTCTCGGCGCATTCTCTCTGGTTAATCCTTTATAATTTTCTCGTTCAATTCGGCATGGTTTATACATGCGTGTTATGCAGACCTCTTGTAGCAACGTATCGCAAATAATTACGTTATTAAGTATTTATTTCTTCCCCTTTTTCGTTCCGTACCGCGGGATGGATCGTCGAGAGAGGCCTATAATTAATCTACTGACCATAACACACAATCTCTCACCAGGTTCAATCATACGCCGGTCTGGGTTCTGTTTTCGCCGTGTAGTGCAAACAATCTTTAACAAGATTATAAAAGATATCCAAGTAAAGAAATCGCAAGCTTGAAATATAATACCGCGGTGGAAATAAATCGATAAATTCCTACCGAAGCTTTGCGAACAAATTGGTTTTTCGCAACGAAGAGAGAGAAAAAGAAAAAAAAAAAAGACACGAAATGGAAAAGAAAAGAAAAATCAGCGAGTTACGTCGCACATGGTTGCACCCTTCGAGTAGGTGTATAAATAAATTCCTACAATATTTAATTTGTTACATCGACGTTATTGTCATTTCTGCCAAGTTTCAAAGTGGAATTCGTACCTCGATCCGATCGTTCCAACTTTTTCTGCCTAGGATAACTCGACCCTTCTATGACTCGAGTGTCTCCTATCCATGCGCTGTATATATATACACGTACTTTTCGTTCTATCGGTATTCGTGTAAATAATACTTGAGAATCCATCGGATCGTATCGTGCTGCAGACTCCCACGGGACTGACATCTTCCGTAACATCTGGCTGAATTCCTCCTCCAATGGTCCACGGAACGTACGCGCAAAGCTGCGATAAGCCTTTTTATTTTCCTCTCCTTTTTCTCGCGCGAAATAAAGAGACTCCCCGACAGGTTTGTTTCGGTATACGTTGTACGCGTTCGCAGCGACGTACTTACGTACGTTCGTATGCTCCGGAATTTCGCGTGTTCTCTCCTCGCCCTTTTTTTTTTTTTTGCCCCGGCTTTTTTCCCCTCGATCATTTTGAACTTTTTCATAACGTATAAGATTACAAACTGATGCCAAAAGATAAACCAAGTCGAGTTACGGAGTGCGCGGTACTGCGAAATCTCTTTTGTACACCTTCGAATTATTCGAGGATGAAATTAAGAATACCGTAAGCCTCGCGAATATATTCCCAAAGCGAAGATGATCAAAAGTCGAAAAGCCCGAAACGCAACTTCCTGTTAATTTCACCATACAGTTCCTAGCACTCGTTGCTTTGTATCCAGTAGTAATGGTCTGTTTGAATTCTTTTTTCCTCGCCTATTCTGTACTACGATAATTCACGTGGAATTTCTATGCTTCTGTTATTAGAATGCTGATAATATTTCATTCATAAATACATAGCATAGGTTTTAAAATACGTGGGCGTCTTACTCCGGCACGCCTTTCGAGTGCACGGTACATATTTACGTTTCATTACGTTCTGCGAAGGCACATATGTATACATGCACGTGTATATTCTTGTTACTTTCAAATTATTACAAGAAAAGAAAAAAAAAAAAAATGAGAAATCATAAAAAAAAAGGCACAAATTAATCTTTGGTCGAGCATTCATCGTTACTCGTTATAAATATATTCCAGTTTAGATTCGTCGACAGGATGTCAGCTCGTAATCATCCGATGATATAATAAATGTTTAATGTATGACATACACCGCATGCATAGAATGTTCGCCCTCGTAACTAAATAAGTTTCTTCATCACTGTGCTTGAAATATTTTCTATTGTTGATATCTCGTCATCAAACATACGTTATCTACGATGATATTCTAATTCAAAGACAGACACAATGAAGTACGATAACGGATGGCAAGGAGAAAAAGGAACGGAAAAAAATCTCCTATGATATAATCACAGAAATTTTCTTTGAAGTCCACGCGAGTCACTTGGTTCGAATTTTTTATCGTTTCGTAAGTGAGAAACATATCCTGCTCTCGTAACGTTTAAATATCTCAGTTAATAAATTCGTGACCAGAAATAGCTAAATAGTATTTTCGAATTCTTTCGCTCTTTTACCATAAGTCTAATAATAACTCGGTCGCTCATAGATACGAATATAGCTTTAGATTCTGACAGAAGCCGGATGGCTCGTACAACGCACTAGGCCCGAAAAAAGAACAAAAATTTCAATCTGTTTAACGACGACTCACGTGGCGATATCACCGATCGTTTCGCCTCAATGTGAATTCCGTTTTTTCCGTCGCCAAACTATTCAAATATCACAACCAAAAACTGCATGCAGTTCTTCATAATATTTGAATATCGTATATAAATCTGAATATTTGCTCGCGAAGCAAGTTCGTTCGGTAGCTGTGGTAATAAATAAATTTTCCGCATCGATTCATTTTTTATAAGCTGTACGACGAGTTGTTTCTTTTTTTTTTCATCTCTTTTCTTCACTGATAAATGCCGTGTTATAGATTTATAGTAGATTGAAAAATTGATCTATCCCAATGTATAAACAAGCAGCACGGACGAGTTATACAGCACTCGCAGCTCCTTCAGCATACCATTACTGCAGGATCAAAGGATGTCTGTACACGTAGTTAGATTACGGCGCCCCATAGATTTATAATAGTCTATAGCATAGAGGCATTAAAGCGAGCCGCATGGTTTACAAAGTGTCTTAAAGATCGTCGAGCATGAGAGAAAAAAAAAATAAAATAAAATAAAAGAAAAAGAAAAAGGACGAGAAAAAAATCATAGCACGGTAATAAAAGTAGTATAGATACCTCCTACACGTGGAGAAGTAATATGGTCTCGGTGCATATCGACGGGTAACAGACTGCAGGGTCCAGATTATCCCCCCCGGGGGATGCCGCGCAGGGTATATAAATGACGCCGATATCCCCGAGCCTTATATCAAATTCAAGCCTTCGGGGATTCTCATGTTCGTATAGTCTACTGCTTGCTATAATTACGATACGCGTATGATGTATTTTGGTAAAATAAGTTTTCCGTAGCGATAAAAGGGGTTCGGAAGCGATTGGGAGCATTGAAAATAGATTCGTCTATCGCGAGCGTAATTCGATTAATTTATTCGACTATCTTATAATAACGTCACTCGTCTGTACGGCGATAAAATTCACGTTTTATCGTACGCGTCGAGGGGTCTTCATGCTAACGAGAAGATGAAGAGAGAAAAAAAAAGGGAGAAGCGGAAGACTCATTTCTCGGCTTGTTGCTTCGGTTAATCTGACCACTTCATTGATATTCGCCATCTCATCTATAGCTCGATTTCTGCACACTTAGATCAGACCTTCGATCGGCCGATACTCGGATGAAAAAAAAAAAGAATCAAGAGATTATTTATAAACAATAATCGAAGTGTATCTCGTTACCCCGCCTTTGGATTAAACAATTTTCGAAATAAATCGGAAATTAATTCGCGTGAAAATAGTGAAAAGGTTTTTGTCGAAGGGTAAATACGTATTCGCGATAAATAGTTAGACGAGAGATAGGGAATAGCGGGGCTACCGTGGTGCGAAAATTAACACCTCTGAGGTAAAACATCTCTAGTGAGAAAACAAGGAGGATAAAACGAAAGGAAGATGAGAGAGAAAAAATAAAGGGGGAGAAGATCGCGATCGGCGATGAAAAGCTTTCAGTTTTGTTGCAGGTATTTCCTCGACGATGACGATAATGATAATGGCGATGGTGACGCAGGTGCAACAGATGGTGAACAAACGACTTTTCTTTCGTAACACGTGTAATTTTAGCACTTCATTTCAGACGGTGCGAATGCAGTGACTGGACACTCGCTGGAAGTGGTTTGCAAACGCGAATGAGCGGGCAAATTATTTATTCGTTTACACAAACTACAACCACGCGCGCCGAGAAGCTGCAAATAAAAAAAAAAAGAGCAAAATAGGCGTCTCGCGGTGCGGATTACGAATCTTTCTTTTTTTTTTCCACCAACAGTCCACTGTTACCTCGAATTACCATTACTTTAATTTTTCGCGGATCGATGAGTCGCTCACAAAATCGTGCGGACAGGTGATACGAAATTTGCAATTTATCGTGTGCGGAGAACTGTGGTGTGAATCGTTGATTTCTGGCGACGACTTCGATTCGGTAATCTACATACGTTGAATTTGAATGCACGAGATAATCATCGGTACAGAGCGTGAAATATTAGAACAATCATTCGTTATATCGTGATAACGAAGTCACCAAACCGCAATGTTCTTGTCGCGTTCGATTTATCCGATCGTTTGTTACAAACGTCGTTAACGATTCAACAGACTCGTTCACACCTCGTGACCATCGAAATATCGATATACAAAATAATACATATCAGTGTGCTCGTCCAGCGGTGAACCGCAAATTATTTCGACATTGATCTTGAAGATATTGTAGTCGAGTTTTTTCTATCACTTGATTCATTTCATCTCGACATACGTTGGATACCGTTTGTGTAATGGAATGTGCGTACCTCGATATGAGTATACACGTATTCCGGTAGCTGACACACGTCAAACATTCGAAAGCCCAACTTATTTAACGGAGCGCTTATTATAAACGCGTGTCTAGCTTAGCCACCGGGATATCCGCGCTGATGAGACGTCGGAATTACAAACGATGAATAATTTAAATCTTCGCACGGGTGGCCCTTGCGCACCGCTTCCGACATTCAAATTCGGAAAATGAAGAGAAAAAAAATACCCGAACGTCCACTTTCATCCCGTCGCGAGATACGGAGAAAAAAAAAAAAAAAATTATGCAATTTACAAAAAAAAAGAAAAGTAAAATAAAAAAACGAGATGAAATTATGGACCAGTTTCGATGGCACGATGGTGAACGGAGCACAGTGCGCCATTCATTCGCGCGATCTCTCATTTATTGGCTAAACAAAGCGCGCGAGGTACTTGACTCGTAGTCAAAACAAAATTAAATTGATTGTTAAACAATTTGAAAGGATCGAGGACTACGTCTGGAGTTCTCAATGAACTCGCGTTAAGAATGACGCGATGAGAAAAATTGGAGGGAAAAAAGTTGGGGGTCGCCTTGAGAGAAATTCAGCCCCACGAATTGAAAATTATTGGAGCAGCCAAGGATGGGAAGAGAATATGCATGGCGCGTGTGATTGACTAGCATAACTCAATTACCAGGCAACGTGTGGGTAGTGATACGGTTTCTGTCCGGTGTCCAGATATCAGCGACTTCCAGGATGCCAATAAGATATCTCACCCCCACACTTCCTTGGCCCAGTTGAGCGGAAAATTTATGCGAAAAAATATATCGAAGCTTTTGGAAAGCCCGCGCCGGAACTTTTGTCCCCGGTCGAAAGACGTGATCGAGTCGAAAGCGAAACTGGGGAGAGACTGAAAAATTTTGGCGCTCTTTTTTTTTTCGAGTTTTGGACCATGGAAAGCTTCGGAGCTACCCGAACAACGTGTATACTTTGATTTGATAGATTCGCGAGATCAAAGTAAAGCTCTTTAATTACCGTAGCTGAGAATTAATCAACGCACACCTTATTAAGTTCTGTTCTCGACACTCAAATTTCACTCGTCACACTTCTAAATTCTGTTGAAGGTGAAAGTTGAGCGTTGTTTTCCGAAAAATAATTCTCACGTTCATTTTTTTCCGTAAAGGTGACGGAAGGTTGAAGAAATTTGTCGAAAAGGGGAGAGGAGAGAGAAAACAGGAGCGCGAATCTAGCGCCTCGTTGTTCCCGTGCCTTCGAAACCTCATCCATCGAATTCGTTCGTAGTCGGGTTGGGGTAGGTTGAGATATACCGGCGAAGATTAGAGCCAAGTTCCCCGTGAAGTTAGCAATGTTACGCCTAGTTGATTCCATTGTTTATAGTTCCACCTCCTATCCTGGTGCACGAGATAGTGCAGCGGCAATAGACGCGGAGCGAAGCTGATACCGTGTACACGGGGTACATCCGAGGTGCAGCCACAGACGGTTTTACGGGTGACCTGACATCGAACTGAGAAAACTATCCATTGATTCATCGACTGCGTAGTTATTTACGACACCACTTTCTCATTTCCCGCAATACCTATATCAGGACATACGTACATGCAACGTGTTTTATTTATCGTTATTATAAAATACATCGAAGAGAAATATAATGCGCTCGACCTTAATTGCGCGCGGCGCTCGAAATCAGCCCCTGGCGTTGATGAGTTACTCTCGTTATTGCCGTCGTTATCATTTCTTCGATTATTTATCTGTCTGTCTATTATTATTATTTCTCAACAGTTATCCAAACACGGTTACCGAACGGTGTAACAATCGATAACCGGTGGTCGCATCGAGTTGCGGAGGTTGTTTGTTAGTTGTTGGTAAAAAGTTGTTTTTTTTGTTTTTTTTTTTTTCTATATTTTTCAACATCAGCTCGAGAACACGAGAGCGGTAGCGTCGACGTACGTACGAACGTAGAGTAGGATAGAATTGGGTTAGAGAGTTTCGTGTGGTTGAACTAACAAAGGCGACGGTGGGTTCGGTTGAAGCCTTGAAACGATATCGTTAGAAACAGAAGGGAGTTCGTTGATCCTGTTTCTCGGTGTGCGAGAGACTGGACCGCGATGTTCGTCGTCCAAACCGAGCTGGGCCGCTCCTTCTTATTTTTTGTTTTCTAAATCTTGGCCCCGGCCCTCACCCTTCCCTCGACATGCTATCATCTCGCCGGCAATTCATTACTCGAACTCCAGTCACGCCTTTCTTCGCCTCTTTTCTCTCGACTTTTCGGTGTAATCGGAGATTGCGCAAAATTTCAAGAGCTTTTTTTTTGTTTTTTCTTCCGCGTGGAGGGTCGCAAGGGTGGATTATTCGTATATATTGCAATCCCCTAACGGCGTCAAAAGCAAAAACAGAAAAATGTGCAAAGTCAAAAGTTGAAGGAGGTCCTCGATGACTGAAACTCCTCTCGGAGCGTTTACGTGTTTCAATTTTTAGCGAGGATGTGGCTTTTGAATTCCCGAAACGCGAACGCAGACGCGAAGGAACTCGCGATACAATGAAACTTTGGAATCCGTGGAGGTACGGAAGACTAGAAAAAGGAAGGGAAAAAAATAAAATATCAAGAATCTAGTCGCCATCCTCCAAGCTCCGCAAAAACGTCGGCAACTCTTTGAATCGCTCGGAACTAATTCAGTCCAGTCGTGGTCGTACCAAAGATAATACAATTCCTGTTTTTCGAAACTTCACAATTATCTGGTCAGATTTTAATCTCGAATGCCGATATACGTACGCGTACCCGCGCTACCCGCGATCGAAAGTCTTTAGAAAAAAGATGGACAAAAATTTTTCAACGATAATTCCTATCGATGGCATCGGATGTTCGCCGATCGAATCGGTGTATTGAAATCTGAGAGAGCGTTCAGTTTCACTTAGGACGCGAATATCGTTAGAATTTTAATGGGTTAAACAGAGGCACGTCATTCCCAGAAAGGTATCATCTCAACACCAGCGTTTGCAACCTGTCATCAGCATTCGCCGAGTGTCTCGCCGTGCAAAGGACCGCGAAGCATGTATAGTGCGTTTGCTACTCAACCAAGCGTAACCTCGTGTCTTCTCGGCACACGTTAAATAGATAGACGTCTATACTCGTTTCAAGGACTCTCAATATTCTCTCGCTGGATACGCGCGAGTATTGAACCGGCGTGAGACTGCGAATTTTGTTACGCAAAAAAAAAAAAAAAAAAAAAAAAAAAAGGATGAATAAATAAATGAGAATTGGATAAAATAAAAGAAGAGAAAATGGATTCAGTCGGACTATCGCATGACTCACGTTCGCAAATCGGCGATAAGTTCGGATCTGAAACCGTCGCGATCGCGATTAAAAATCAATCGTACACAATTCAAACCATATTTGGCGTAGCGTCGTCGTGTGTCGCAAATAGATACATTTCTTCCTATGCATAGGTCTTGACCGTTCACCGGAACACTGGTCTATGTCACGCTCCGTGGCTCGTGTCATAATTACTAAACTTACTTAATCTATACAGAGATACATACCTATACGCACGGAAGAGCAGCCTTCGTCGCTTCCTTTAAAATACTCGTTGACAAGTTTCATCCGCTTGAACCGTACAATTATGCAATATGCTTTTCCTGTTTTCAGTTTGCGGAAGCTGCTATGGGCCGGGCGCCACGTTATCGCAAAGTTTTTTTCTTTCATTTTTCAGTTTCTTTTCCAACACAATTTTCTATCTCCTTTTTTTTTTTCTTCATTTCTTTTATCTCACGTGTATGCGTCCGCGGAAGAGAGGTGTCGTTGAATCATTTTTTTTTTTTCAGTATTTTTTTTCTCTCAAATTTTATCTCCTTCGTTTTTGTTAAGATACCCCCCGCAGTTCTCCCACCCGTACAGTTTCTCAAACGTTCATTGTCCGTTGGCGATTCGTCGCGTTGCGAGGAATAACGCTTTAATTATATCGTACGTGTCACAACTGTACATACGTACATACGAATATACATAACTTGTCCGGATATATAATAAAAAATGAAACCGATTGATACGCCTCGATTTGATCGATGAATAGAACTAATAGGGCGAGAGAAACGTGGGTCGTAAGGTCGCCGCATCGCGTCGGGTCTGATTTTTATCCTTCGTCCTCTCTCTCTCTCTCTCTCTCTCTGGTGAATCGTAGAGGCAAATTCACGGGGATATCCGGAATGTCTCGAGTCCTAACCGCGCCCTTAGGGAACCGGACTTCGATGGGCCAGAGATTTGCAGCCCCTTGACACGGTCTTCGAACCACAAGTGTATATATAGGGTCTCTCAAACCGGTGCTAGTTTGCGCGTCCTCCTACGTAGGTATGTGCAGGCTGCCTAATATCGCAGTTTGCTTCTTTTTTTTTTTTTTTCTCTTATTTTCTTCTGTTTTTTTTTCTTTCCATTTTCGAAGAGACCGCAGACTACGGCTTTTGGTAACGGTGATTTCCGATACCCTCGCACACGTTCAGAAAACCCTTGGGTAGCTTAACTATCGTATAAATATATTCATTCCATTTTCCCGATGGAATTACAGGAATATTCCAGATGATTTGGTCTCAGAATTTAGGCACAAGTTGCCGCGACGAAAGCCCGATACGGTTTAGAACGAGCTTAATATAATTAGGGACTCGCTCTCCGAGTCGTTCGTATGACATGAACGACCGATCTCGTGTCTCGAGCAATCGGCACGCATAGGAATTATTGCAGTACATTGAATCCGACACGAAACTCTCGCTCCAGTATCGACGAGCGTTGGATCAGACTGACCTCCTTATTAATTGGTCCTTCAAGTTTTATGGAATACAATTGAGCTGACATTCGAAAATTTCGGCCTGCGAATGTGAAAAGAATCTAGGTAAGAACGATACGATAGCGGTAGGAAATTTCTCGCCTTGCTATTCGGAACTCGACATTGCACGGGGGTATCAGTACCTCAAGAAGTTGGCGTTAGTTTCGCATAGTTTGCTCAGTTAATACCCGAGATGAAGGCAACTGACATTCCGCGAAGGGTTCTTCGTTCAAGATGGACCGACAATAAGGGTCGCGAATTTGACCTGGGTAATCGTTGAAAAATTAAGAATCGGAACATCCCTCGTAATTCAGAAGTTGGACGGTCCGTTTCGCCGTTTATTCGATCGATATCGAATAAATTTCGACTGAAATAAAATGAGTAACGTTCGGCGTAAATTATACCGCGCACGTGAAATAATTACCCAGGATATGTAGATCGACGATTCGGGATTAAGTGGAGACGAGAAAAAATGAAACCGCAAACACTTTGCGACTTGAAAAACAAATTTTCAAGTCACGAGCGTCCGACGAAAGTTCATCGATATTTTATCCACGCTTTTATAATGATCGTAATAGCCTCATAATTCTGCTGTTCGGGCGTACGTATAATATGTAATTTGCTCATCTTTATACTCGCGCGAGAAATTCTGAATTTTTTTTTTCGTTGCAACCCTCAGATCGCAGTAAATTATCGTTGAGAAAAACGTCGCGGTTCAGAAGAACAACCTTACCAATTTTTTATTACGGTTATTCGAAGCGTTAAAGATCATCAACCGGAGACCACGAGAAATTAAGCAAATTAATTGTCAAGTTAAAGCGCGCAGTGCAGGGATAAAAATTTACATTAAATAAAATCACTCTGATGGTCGTCGCCTGGCCAAACGAAAAAGCCTAAAACTCTAAACTCTATTAGAGAGGGTCGTAGAAAAAAGATGAAGCTAATAAAATAAAATCACAAGGACCAATCCTGATGATTTATTGCCACCGACTGATTTTCGTAGATTTAGATTTATACATCGTTTCTCAACCGCTTTCGGTTCACCCGGTTAATTTCAACATCCCGTATGCCTTCGCGTGAATTTATAATAGACGGAAGAAAAAAAATTCTACTTCTGGGTTTTTGTTTTTTTTTTATCATAGTCGATAATGATATTTTCCACCGTTGCGTTGATTTCCGTAAAAGTAATTAACGGTTATATGCACAACACACTACACTTATGCTATCTACGATGAGAAATGTGCGGTAATCAATTGATTAATGAAGTAATCGAATGAGGGGCGTGGTTCGTTTGAACGGGATATTAAATATTTATAAACGAAACGAATTCGTGATCAATCGGAAGAACTGAAATAATTTTGCACGATAAAAGAAGAAAATAATCATCGATCGGATCGTGAGAATCATCGAGTTTTTCTCGACGTGTATTACATGCAAATTACGTAACAGCGTAATAATTCCTGACCACTGTAGTTTTGATATTAATTAAACCAAATAGCGAATGATTTACCTTTATTCTTATCACAATCGGCATTATATCCACATTCACTTGTTCCCTCCGAGTACAGAGCTCGTAGTTTGTTAAGTACAATCAGATTACCTTAAGCCCGTATTATACGGCAGGTAGGTGGTGCCTCGAGGTACAAGCTTAACAGCATCTAGCTGCAAGTACAACTCCCCGATTCCTATCTCCATAATGCGTGTATACGTATGTATATACTTCGGCGTAAACGTGATGCACGCAATGGGTATGTGCATAAGTAGTGCCTATATAGCCTTTATGTATGCCTACCACATAATACGATACCACGGATTCGATTGCCACGAGAATCAATCGAGATTACGATTAGCTTTACGACTGATTATAATGCAGAAACCGTTAACAACGTTGATTTCTTTCTTTTTTCCTTCCATTTCCACTCTAATCGTTTCTCACATCGCGCGAATTACATAAATCGCCTTACTCGATTTACAAATGTCAAAACACCTTTAAACGTAACAATTAAAACGAAAAAGCAAAAATCTTGAATAATTTTGATAATAATATCAACTACAACAATTATTCTAATCATGATATCACAGTACCATATAAATTGCCTGATTATTTGAAGATGGAAAATTTTCCATGTCTGGTGAAGAAAATGCGACTTATTAGATTATAGTGAAACCTGGACCTTATGTATAGCACGTTCGTCATCGCATGTGGAATGGTTTCGAGCAAATCATGGCAAAAACGTTAACGATAATAAATTATTCCGGGGGTCAAGTTGATCCATCGAGTCGTCCAATAAAAAGTGTAACGATATGGTTTCAGAGTCCGTTGTTCTCGCCCCCGCTTTCGTTATCATTTCCTGTCGACCATCTGGCGCGTTGTACAGAGAACTTCTTATGCGCGTACGACGAAAAGAGGAGAAGAATATTACCAGTCAAAAAAAAAAAAAAAAGAGCAAAAAGGTCACGCAGTTCGCAAAAACCGAATGCATCGCGGGAGGGAATCGAGTTGATCGTGCGAGCCGCTTATTTATCGTAATGAACATACATTACGTAAGAGAAAGATTAAAAGGATATATAAAGATTTCTTGTGGCGATGATGATAATTTGGAGAAGTTTTTCAACGTTCCAAAAGATGCGGGGGGTCTTAATTAGCGTCCGATGTTTACCGACGATTCGATGCGACCGATCGAACCTTTAATTAAATTGGACGAATATAATTCGACGAAGGAATTCCTCGTTGGATATCAGCGAACAGGAGTACAGGAGCAAGAGGACTGAAACGTCGAAGGCCTTCGGGAACCGTGGGTGGAAACTTTGTTACTTTTTCCAATGCACTCTCACTTCATGTTACCCGGGTATCCGAGTCAAAGATCTGAAAGTTATGGGCAACGAAAAATACCGGATATGTGGGGATAATCGACGCCCCAGGACGTCTTACGACATCGTTGAACTCGGTATTTAATATATATAATTGAAGATTTAAAAAAAAAATTTTTCTCAAACGAACGAACGTAAAGCGTTTCCAATAATCTATCGATCGCGATTGTACTGCAACACGATTTGCTGCACGCACATGGAACATCTCGGAATTACATGAAAAACCACAAACCGCTGTACGACGACGGTAAATCAATGCCGCCTGTGGTCATTCGATAAATTATCGAAACTCTTTCGCTTAAAAAACATTCCAATCGTCGGGTTTCACTCTCCGCTACCTTTCTCATCGTTCAAACTTCTCGCCTGTATTTTTCCCCACCATTTTTCCCTCTTCGAATCACGTGGATGATTAGAAGACTCTTTTATATCTCGTTTCATCCACGCGCGTTCTTCACTCGGACAAATCTCACGCGATTCGTTCAAAAATTATCGTCGCCACGCAAACCTATGCGCGGAATGACAACGCGACGCATTTTTTTTCACACCACGCAGCGCGTTAACACGAGGTGTACGATATCACTCGGGTAATGGAAGACTTCTGTCGATATTATTGACAGCGTGAAAATAATGCACAGATATCGCACAGAGTCATCGAATTACGAGGATTAGAAACTTGGCTGTATCGAATTTCGCACTTTTGGGCGTCAAACGATCGCAAGTGATTATAACCGACGAACCAACCGATGGCCGATAGAGGCTGTTTTCGAGCGAACAGCACCTGTGTGTGATCCAGGTTTGAAAGAGTTGAGGACTGAATAAAAAGGCGCGCACGCCCACGACTGGTACAGAACTTGATTGACCGTCCATTCATGTCTACCCCACGTGGCGCTATGAGTTTTTTCTTTAATGGTACATAATGCGCACGTTTAAAAAATTTCAACGAGGATACACCTTCCAATTAGCGGCTTCATTTTGTCAAATATTCCTATTCCTCTATACAATCGACACGGTAGTATGGAAAGTACCGATTATCGTTCGAATTCCAAAGATGAACGTTTCGATCCGACGTTGAAGCTGAGAATAAAATTAGCCGAAGATAGAGGCAATCAATGATGGAACGACAAATTACCGAGACGTTATCCTAACGTCGAAATAACAGGGTGATCTCGTTATCGCACTCGGTTGTACGAATTTAACGACGTCGGTGTATTTGTCTTACCGATGAAACGACGCGGGTTGTATTATTCGGGGGGGGGGCAGGAAGGGGAAAAATTTCATTGCGTGGGAAGAATCGGCGGTCGTCTCGTTGACCCAATGCCGGTTTGGTATCACGTTCCACTCTCCCAGATTCGCTTTCTTCGGTCGTCGAAAGGATGGCGAAGTGACGAGGGGCGGCTTCCTTTACGAGCATCACCGTCACCGTCACGATCACAATCACGATCACCGTCACCTCTAGCGAGGCGCTAGTAAGCCGCGTAACTGTCTGCCCACGCTGACGTAACAACCCGTTAAACAACTTTGCCCTGAAACTCGAACACGTCTTGCCATAACGAGTTGCATTGATACACCTTCAGTCCGTGAACGCAGGTCAATGATATCTCGTTGAAGGTGGGAGTCTTTTTTCACCAAGGTTATGCACCTCTCCCGATTCCGAGATTTTTCCCCCCATCACTCCGAAACGATTCGTTTAAATTCATTGCCCGAACGTTTCAAGCGACATTTTATTACCCCCCTCGTTTCTCAACTTTTAATTTTAATGGGAAAGACGAAAAATCGAATATCCGCAAAGGTCAGAGGTTCCCTCGGCGGAGTCATGTTTGTTTTTAGTAATTATTTATAACTCGACTGCAGGCGGCTGCGGTGAGGCAAGTTACGCAATTCATACGTTGACTCCAGTTCAAAGGCACAAAATGTATTCACGTGGTTCAAATGACTCGGCGATGCGTGGATCGTTGCGTGTTTTGAATAATGTACCGTTCCTCGCATACTACGGTAGTACCGCCAGCCTCTCCGACGCCTCAAAAAATGCTAATGCTAATCGAGTTCTTCTTCTTTTTTTCCATGTTTCAGGTCGCTGGTGCTTCTAATATTTATACTAGCGTCACACGTCACGGATACGCTAGCCAGACACGTGAGTATATGAAAAAGAAGTAAAAAAAAAATGGAAAACAAATACGGACGTATTAAACCATCGTTTCATGGGAAGTATATAGCGGAAGGAACGAATCTCACCATTTTCACGATGTATCCTATGCCGGAATATCCCTTTGGATCAGAAATGAAATCCCCCCCATATTGGCGTCTCTCTGCCTTGGTCGTCGGATGCAACCTTGACGAAGCCAAAATCCAGGACATGTTTCGTGTCCTTAGAACGACATTCCATCAGCTTTTATTACCACCCCGCCTCCGAGGGGCTCGAGTTTCGAACGAAATATCCTTTCTTTTCGTTCAGCCCTCGAGATGCCGGGAGGCAAGGATCCGCTCCGTCGTCCAGTTGCAGTCGATCCTCGAATTGCTTGATTCCGAGTAAAAAATTTTCACCGCGGTACGCGAAATCGATCGCCGCGCATCGCCCTTTTGCGAAGACGACGAAGCGAAACTCAGCGGCATGAAAAGTAGCAGCGTCGTTGTAACGCCGACCGCAACCTTCGCACTCTATACCTACGAGAAACGGGTAGAGAGTAAAGGATCAAGTTACCAGCGTTGATCGTGTTCTTAGGATTACCTGCCTTATACCGGAGTCCTTGAACTTTGCCCACCAGATCACGAACCTCGAGGCGACGCACGCGACGCTCTGATATTAACTTCCATCCGTCGCAATTAAATCTGCGACAAACAAATCGTTACCTCATCGGCGTTAATCGATTGCGAAGAGGAGGAATAAAAGTAGGAGCAGTCCTTCGTTTTTTGGATTCACTTTCACTAAGTGTTACGGAGCATTTACAGGGTGAAGGAATCGAGGAATCTCGTAGGAGACGCGTGATTATATTGGAAGTCGTCTCGCGGTTTAGTTCGAGATCGTTGCCCCGAGTCTTGAGTTACGCAGGATCGCATTACGTCGCATTCTATAATTTGCATTATCCGTACCATAAGTACGCCAACTTGCGTCGCCGATGTGCTTATGGTGGAAAATTAATTGCGCCGCCGAATGCCCGCGCAATAATATTTATATTCCTTTTATTAATTCGATCGTTTCACATACCGTAGGAAGTGTATCGCCAGACGAGAAAACGCGGAAAGACACGTCGTCGATGCGAGTCAAACACAATAGCGTGGTACACGTACGGAGCAGAGAGCGTTGTACTGTCCCGACACGTGGTCAATTGTGTTAGCATAAATTAGTTTGAAACTCGTAGCGAGATGACGACGACAACGAGAACGACTACGTCGTCGACTGACGACGTATAAATCTCGGCAATTACACGGAGTCACCGTGTCAGATTTCCCTGTAAATTTCGACGAAATTTTCGTTACGGAATAAATTTTCTTTTCCCTTTTTTTCGGATTCTACTTTCTCTCGGACGTCAAATTGATATCGAGCAGAATAATTGACACTAAAGGGCGAATGCGAGTTGAGAAAAAAAAACTGAAGAAAGTGCATAACGCTGTCTGACTGTCTGGTTTAAAAATAGATCCGCATATGTCGTACCAAGTGAAGAGCCTTTCTTTTCAAATAACGCAGAGTACCTACTTTGACCAGCTGTCATAGCTCGTATGCAGGGTAACTAAACCCCTTGAGTAGATATGAATGTTAGTCACCGTTTAAGACAATAATTAGTTGATGCGCCGTTGCAAAGAGAATCTAAATGTATCGCGTGCGATTTGTTGAGTGATGTGAGAAAGAATTACTTCCACGGAGAGCTTTCAATTTTGAAGTGGTTGTGAATAGAAATAGAGAGAGAGAGAAAAAAAAAGAGGAGAAGAAATTTACCGAGTCTTTCATTCTGACCGAGAGAGCATAATTCTTTTTTTTTACGTACGTAATTTAGGACCTTAATTGATTTATGACTTAACCAACGAAGCAAAACTGGTAGCGATCCTTCACCATTACGACTAGATAGATTGGCCTACTTTTCATTGATGAAACTGCGTCTATATCTCATCACATGACGACGCTGTGGGATTTTAAGATTATTACCGCAAGATCCTACGAAACAATTTTTTCACATCAATCCACATTATTTCATTTATTTTTACGGAGATCGTATTAATATCTCACACGTTCGTGTTGAAATGGGAAAAAAAAATAAAATAAAAATGAAAATTTAATAAGGACTTGCGGCGTGAAGTTTTAACCCGGATATTAAAACTCTGTGTGGAACAAAAACGTGCGCGAGGAGAAAAAGAGTGATGGAAAAAAAACAAAAATTAAATTAACAATAGCCGTAAGAAGATATGAGCCACACGTCGCGCGACATTTACGTTAGAAATTTTACATGCGACTCTTTCCATGGCACGTGGGTAACGAGATATTATATTGTCAGTGGCGATCAACTTGTCGAATAATTATCAAAAGTTGCAAAATTTTTCAACGCGAATTCGACAAATTATCATGAACGAAATGCGAAATTCTTGAACTGGGTGATGAATGAATTTTCTGCATTTTTCTACGATTGAGTCTAAATAATCATTTCGAAAATTTCGCCAGAGCATTAAACGGTCTTTCTCAGGGGCTAGGGTTTTCCGGTGTTACCGCAAAAATAATTTCGTTAAAACAAGCGGTGTGAATTAAGACCGGTCTGGACAGCCGCCAGCTAAACTTGGATCCTTCGTTCGGAGTTAGACGACTTGCAGGAGAGGCAAAAAAAAAAAAAAAAAAACTCCAAAAAATAATGGAAAAAAGGATGAAAATAAAAAAATCGTCGCAGAAGTGGGTGCCCTGTGAAATTAGTTCTAAGACATTTTCACCGCTGTGTAGTATTTTCAGTAAGTCGAGACATTTACGCGCGGCAATTGCTTTCGCGAAGCAATTTGCACCTAGACGTGGTAATTACGAGACGATATAATCTGAGGAAAAAAAAACAAATAGAGAAAAACTAAAATCCTATTTTAAGCTTCTACGATTACTGAATTAACTTCACTGGCAGCGTTAGCTGCACCGCCTATAGCATATTATGTTGTCCAGTCGTAACTCTTTCCAAAATTGGCGCGAGAATTTTTCTCATAGAGATTAAAGAATATGATTCCAACTTCGAGGATTTTATCCTTCTCCTGATCGGTAGCATTCTCTGATTAATTTCCCGATCTCAAAGACGTCTTCGAGGACGGTATTCCCTGCAACTGCGGGTCGAATTTTTCGCGGTGTTTGAAGATTCCTATTACAGATCAATGACGCGATAATCTGACATTGCCAAGCACCTGATACCCATTCCGATGATTCGTTTCCTCCGTTACTCTCGATCGAAACTATGTGTGACTTGAAAGTAGTACGAGATCGAAGGTTCGTAAATGTCTGCTTCAGCACCACATAAAATTGAGACACGAAAGGCACAGGAGACAGCATGGGGAGAGTTACCTGCCATCAAGCTTCGTCTTGGACACTGATGAGGAGGAAAGAGGTAACTGGGGACCCTGGTCTATACCCAGCTCCTGTTCACGTTCCTGCGGTGGCGGAGTGGCGCACCAAACAAGACGCTGTCACGACATAGAGTGAGTTATATCTTATTACCGTTTAAAAATCTTCCGATGCTCATAAAATATCAGCTACTCATTGAACGTGTGTAACGATATTTGTACGAGATAAATTTCTACCATTTACTAACGCAAGCCATGTGAATCCGATCAACGATAACTCGTCACTTTATACACAGGGATCTCCTCCTCCTTTTTTTTTTTGTCTTCTCAATGAAACTCTATGCCATTTACATGTATCAAATTTTCCCCTCGCATTGATGTACGTGTACCGAGGTTTGAATAATATTTTGTAAAAGAGTTGTTCGATCGATCAAAAAAATTTTCGCTATTAAATTTCACGTGCTTTTTAGTTTTATGAATTACGGTTATCATTTTATTTTTAATCTTTCAAATTACAGCGACGATGGAGTCGAAAGATGTTCGGGTTCGAAAAAGAGATTCTTCTCCTGCAACGTACAGGTACGATAGATTTATTCAATAATTTATGTTATATTTCAATTATCATTGCACGCTCGCGCTGCATTTGATTTCATTCGTCGTTTGAGATTTTCATTTTACATAATTATGCTTCACACACATGATAGAGAATTTTTTTGTTCCAAACGAATATTTTCCATCGAGATATCATGGATTTGTCGCTTTTCGTATTGAAAAATTGCCGATAACCAGATCAATTTTAAAGATAGATCAATTTGTCTTTCGAATTCAAATTCCAGAGATCAAAATACATAAAAATAGCATAGAAAACCCAATAAAAGAAAAATATTGATTTTTCACCCCAAAATCGAACAAACTCCAAGGGCTACCCCTTTGGCGCAATGGCATAGACCGCCGGGAAAAGAGCAAATAGAAAAATTAATTGAAATGTGGCAAGTACATCGTCTAATTTTTATTATGTTGGAGCTGGAGTCAGCGTAGCCAGCAGCGTAGCGCTTTGTTAAAAGACGTCACCTTGAAGGCTGGGCAGAGGTGACGCACCACAACAAGACCCCTCGCTCGTGGCTATCTGACTCCAGCTAAGCTCGGGCTTGCTGGTAAATTGAGGAATTCAAATATTTCGACCAATGCATGGATTGCGATGAACCAAAGAGGGTCTACGACTAAAACCAATAAATATGTCTTGTAATTTTTCTGCTCCCAACAGCGAATAATTGATGATTACTCGATCGATTGCATGAGTGGATGATTTTGGCATTCAGATTTGAATTCCTGAGATCAAATTACATAAGAATAGCATATTAAATCCAATTGAAAAAAAATGTTGATTTTTGACCTAAAAATCACGGAAACTTCGTGGGTTCAAACCCCTCAGCAGATTTCCAAATTTGAGAAAATTTTTTTTATTCTCTGAAATTGATTGAATGACACTTTTCTGAAGTAATTTGACCTCAGGAACACGAATCCGTTGGTCAAATTGAGCCACGGTTCTTTCCCTTCGAGATATCTCACTTTTCTGCTCGACATTAAAAATTGGCGATAACTCGATCAATTTTATAGATAGATCAATTTGACTTCCAGATTCGGATTCCTGAGGTCAAAATACATAAGAATAGCATGTAAAATCCAATTAAAAAAAATGTTGATTTTTGACCTAAAAATCAAGGAAACTTCGTGGGTTCAAACCCCTCAGCAGATTTCCAAATTTGAGAAATTTTTTTTTATTCTCTGAAATTGATTGAATAACACTTTTCTAATGTATTTTGACCTCAGGAACACGAATCCGTTGGTCAAATTGAGCCACGTTTCTTTCCCTTCGAGATATCTCACTTTTCTGCTCGACATTAAAAATTGGCGATAACTCGATCAATTTTATAGATAGATCAATTTGACTTCCAGATTCGAATTCCTGAGGTCAAAATACATAAGAATAGCATGTAAAATCCAATTAAAAAAAATGTTGATTTTTGACCTAAAAATCAAAGAAACTTCGTGGGTTCAAACCCCTCAGCAGATTTCCAAATTTGAGAAATTTTTTTTTATTCTCTGAAATTGATTGAATGACACTTTTCTAATGTATTTTGACCTCAGGAACACGAATCCGTTTGTCAAATTGAGCCACGGTTCTTTCCCTTCGAGATATCTCACTTTTCTGCTCGACATTAAAAATTGGCGATAACTCGATCAATTTTATAGATAGATCAATTTGACTTCCAGATTCGGATTCCTGAGGTCAAAATACATAAGAATAGCATGTAAAATCCAATTAAAAAAAATGTTGATTTTTGACCTAAAAATCAAGGAAACTTCGTGGGTTCAAACCCCTCAGCAGATTTCCAAATTTGAGAAATTTTTTTTTATTCTCTGAAATCGATTGAATGACACTTTTCTAATGTATTTTGACTTCAGGAACGCGAATCCGTTGGTCAAATTGAGCCACGGTTCTTTCCCTTCGAGATATCTCACTTTTCTGCTCGACATTAAAAATTGGCGATAACTCGATCAATTTTATAGATAGATCAATTTGACTTCCAGATTCGGATTCCTTAGGTCAAAATACATAAGAATAGCATGTAAAATCCAATTAAAAAAAATGTTGATTTTTGACCTAAAAATCAAGGAAACTTCGTGGGTTCAAACCCCTCAGCAGATTTCCAAATTTGAGAAAAATTTTTTTATTCTCTGAAATTGATTGAATGACACTTTTCTAATGTATTTTGACCTCAGGAACACGAATCCGTTGGTCAAATTGAGCCACGGTTCTTTCCCTTCGAGATATCTCACTTTTCTGCTCGACATTAAAAATTGGCGATAACTCGATCAATTTTATAGATAGATCAATTTGACTTCCAGATTCGGATTCCTGAGGTCAAAATACATAAGAATAGCATGTAAAATCCAATTAAAAAAAATGTTGATTTTTGACCTAAAAATCAAGGAAACTTCGTGGGTTCAAACCCCTCAGCAGATTTCCAAATTTGAGAAAAATTTTTTTATTCTCTGAAATTGATTGAATGACACTTTTCTAATGTATTTTGACCTCAGGAACACGAATCCGTTGGTCAAATTGAGCCACGGTTCTTTCCCTTCGAGATATCCCACTTTTCTGCTCGACATTAAAAATTGGCGATAACTCGATCAATTTTATAGATAGATTAATTTAACTTCCAGATTCGGATTCCTGAGGTCAAAATACATAAGAATAGCATGTAAAATCCAATTAAAAAAAATGTTGATTTTTGACCTAAAAATCAAGGAAACTTCGTGGGTTCAAACCCCTCAGCAGATTTCCAAATTTGAGAAATTTTTTTTTATTCTCTGAAATTGATCGAATGACACTTTTCTAATGTATTTTGACCTCAGGAACACGAATCCGTTGGTCAAATTGAGCCACGTTTCTTTCCCTTCGAGATATCTCACTTTTCTGCTCGACATTAAAAATTGGCGATAACTCGATCAATTTTATAGATAGATCAATTTGACTTCCAGATTCGGATTCCTGAGGTCAAAATACATAAGAATAGCATGTAAAATCCAATTAAAAAAAATGTTGATTTTTGACCTAAAAATCAAGGAAACTTCGTGGGTTCAAACCCCTCAGCAGATTTCCAAATTTGAGAAAATTTTTTTTATTCTCTGAAATTGATCGAATGACACTTTTCTAATGTATTTTGACCTCAGGAACACGAATCCGTTGGTCAAATTGAGCCACGGTTCTTTCCCTTCGAGATATCTCACTTTTCTGCTCGACATTAAAAATTGGCGATAACTCGATCAATTTTATAGATAGATTAATTTAACTTCCAGATTCGGATTCCTGAGGTCAAAATACATAAGAATAGCATGTAAAATCCAATTAAAAAAAATGTTGATTTTTGACCTAAAAATCAAGGAAACTTCGTGGGTTCAAACCCCTCAGCAGATTTCCAAATTTGAGGCAAATTTTTTTTATTCTCTGAAATTGATCGAATGACACTTCTCTAATGTATTTTGACCTCAGGAACACGAATTCGTTGGTCAAATTGAGCCACGGTTCTTTCCCTTCGAGATATCCCACTTTTCTGCTCGACATTAAAAATTGGCGATAACTCGATCAATTTTATAGATAGATTAATTTAACTTCCAGATTCGGATTCCTGAGGTCAAAATACATAAGAATAGCATGTAAAATCCAATTAAAAAAAATGTTGATTTTTGACCTAAAAATCAAGGAAACTTCGTGGGTTCAAACCCCTCAGCAGATTTCCAAATTTGAGAAATTTTTTTTTATCCTCTGAAATTGATTGAATGACACTTTTCTAATGTATTTTGACCTCAGGAACACGAATCCGTTGGTCAAATTGAGCCACGGTTCTTTCCCTTCGAGATCTCTCACTTTTCTGCTCGACATTAAGAATTGGCGATAACTCGAACAATTTTATAGATAGATCAATTTGACTTCCAGATTCGGATTCCTGAGGTCAAAATACATAAGAATAGCATGTAAAATCCAATTAAAAAAAATGTTGATTTTTGACCTAAAAATCAAGGAAACTTCGTGGGTTCAAACCCCTCAGCAGATTTCCAAATTTGAGAAATTTTTTTTTATTCTCTGAAATTGATTGAATGACACTTTTCTAATGTATTTTGACCTCAGGAACACGAATCCGTTGGTCAAATTGAGCCACGTTTCTTTCCCTTCGAGATATCCCACTTTTCTGCTCTACATTAGAAATTGGCGATAACTCGATCAATTTTATAGATAGATTAATTTAACTTCCAGATTCGGATTCCTGAGGTCAAAATACATAAGAATAGCATGTAAAATCCAATTAAAAAAAATGTTGATTTTTGACCTAAAAATCAAGGAAACTTCGTGGGTTCAAACCCCTCAGCAGATTTCCAAATTTGAGGCAAATTTTTTTATTCTCTGAAATTGATTGAATGACACTTTTCTAATGTATTTTGACCTCAGGAACACGAATCCGTTGGTCAAATTGAGCCACGGTTCTTTCCCTTCGAGATCTCTCACTTTTCTGCTCGACATTAAGAATTGGCGATAACTCGAACAATTTTATAGATAGATCAATTTGACTTCCAGATTCGGATTCCTGAGGTCAAAATACATAAGAATAGCATGTAAAATCCAATTAAAAAAAATGTTGATTTTTGACCTAAAAATCAAGGAAACTTCGTGGGTTCAAACCCCTCAGCAGATTTCCAAATTTGAGAAATTTTTTTTTATTTTCTGAAATTGATGGAATGACACTTTTCTAATGTATTTTGACCTCAGAAACACGAATCCGTTGGTCAAATTGAGCCACGTTTCTTTCCCTTCGAGATATCCCACTTTTCTGCTCTACATTAAAAATTGGCGATAACTCGATCAATTTTATAGATAGATTAATTTAACTTCCAGATTCGGATTCCTGAGGTCAAAATACATAAGAATAGCATGTAAAATCCAATTAAAAAAAATGTTGATTTTTGACCTAAAAATCAAGGAAACTTCGTGGGTTCAAACCCCTCAGCAGATTTCCAAATTTGAGGCAAATTTTTTTATTCTCTGAAATTGATTGAATGACACTTTTCTAATGTCTTTTGACCTCAGGAACACGAATCCGTTGGTCAAATTGAGCCACGGTTCTTTCCCTTCGAGATATCTCACTTTTCTGCTCGACATTAAAAATTGGCGATAACTCGATCAATTTTATAGATAGATCAATTTGACTTCCAGATTCGGATTCCTGAGGTCAAAATACATAAGAATAGCATGTAAAATCCAATTAAAAAAAATGTTGATTTTTGACCTAAAAATCAAGGAAACTTCGTGGGTTCAAACCCCTCAGCAGATTTCCAAATTTGAGAAATTTTTTTTTATCCTCTGAAATTGATTGAATGACACTTTTCTAATGTATTTTGACCTCAGGAACACGAATCCGTTGGTCAAATTGAGCCACGGTCTTTCCCTTCGAGATATCTCACTTTTCTGCTCGACATTAAAAATTGGCGATAACTCGATCAATTTTATAGATAGATCAATTTGACTTTCAGATTCGGATTCCTGAGGTCAAAATACATAAGAATAGCATGTAAAATCCAATTAAAAAAAATGTTGATTTTTGACCTAAAAATCAAGGAAACTTCGTGGGTTCAAACCCCTCAGCAGATTTCCAAATTTGAGAAAATTTTTTTTATTCTCTGAAATTGATCGAATGACACTTTTCTAATGTATTTTGACCTCAGGAACACGAATCCGTTGGTCAAATTGAGCCACGGTTCTTTCCCTTCGAGATATCTCACTTTTCTGCTCGACATTAAAAATTGGCGATAACTCGATCAATTTTATAGATAGATCAATTTGACTTCCAGATTCGGATTCCTGAGGTCAAAATACATAAGAATAGCATGTAAAATCCAATTAAAAAAAATGTTGATTTTTGACCTAAAAATCAAGGAAACTTCGTGGGTTCAAACCCCTCAGCAGATTTCCAAATTTGAGAAAATTTTTTTTATTCTCTGAAATTGATCGAATGACACTTTTCTAATGTCTTTTGACCTCAGGAACACGAATCCGTTGGTCAAATTGAGCCACGGTTCTTTCCCTTCGAGATATCTCACTTTTCTGCTCGACATTAAAAATTGGCGATAACTCGAACAATTTTATAGATAGATCAATTTGACTTCCAGATTCGGATTCCTGAGGTCAAAATACATAAGAATAGCATGTAAAATCCAATTAAAAAAAATGTTGATTTTTGACCTAAAAATCAAGGAAACTTCGTGGGTTCAAACCCCTCAGCAGATTTCCAAATTTGAGAAATTTTTTTTTATTCTCTGAAATTGATTGAATGACACTTTTCTAATGTATTTTGACCTCAGGAACGCGAATCCGTTGGTCAAATTGAGCCACGTTTCTTTCCCTTCGAGATATCCCACTTTTCTGCTCTACATTAGAAATTGGCGATAACTCGATCAATTTTATAGATAGATTAATTTAACTTCCAGATTCGGATTCCTGAGGTCAAAATACATAAGAATAGCATGTAAAATCCAATTAAAAAAAATGTTGATTTTTGACCTAAAAATCAAGGAAACTTCGTGGGTTCAAACCCCTCAGCAGATTTCCAAATTTGAGGCAAATTTTTTTATTCTCTGAAATTGATTGAATGACACTTTTCTAATGTATTTTGACCTCAGGAACACGAATCCGTTGGTCAAATTGAGCCACGGTTCTTTCCCTTCGAGATATCTCACTTTTCTGCTCGACATTAAAAATTGGCGATAACTCGATCAATTTTATAGATAGATCAATTTGACTTCCAGATTCGGATTCCTGAGGTCAAAATACATAAGAATAGCATGTAAAATCCAATTAAAAAAAATGTTGATTTTTGACCTAAAAATCAAGGAAACTTCGTGGGTTCAAACCCCTCAGCAGATTTCCAAATTTGAGAAAAATTTTTTTATTCTCTGAAATTGATTGAATGACACTTTTCTAATGTATTTTGACCTCAGGAACACGAATCCGTTGGTCAAATTGAGCCACGGTTCTTTCCCTTCGAGATATCCCACTTTTCTGCTCGATATTAAAAATTGGCGATAACTCGATCAATTTTATAGATAGATCAATTTAACTTCCAGATTCGGATTCCTGAGGTCAAAATACATAAGAATAGCATGTAAAATCCAATTAAAAAAAATGTTGATTCTTGACCTAAAAATCAAGGAAACTTCGTGGGTTCAAACCCCTCAGCAGATTTCCAAATTTGAGGCAAATTTTTTTATTCTCTGAAATTGATTGAATGACACTTTTCTAATGTATTTTGACCTCAGGAACACGAATCCGTTGGTCAAATTGAGCCACGGTTCTTTCCCTTCGAGATATCCCACTTTTCTGCTCGATATTAAAAATTGGCGATAACTCGATCAATTTTATAGATAGATCAATTTAACTTCCAGATTCGGATTCCTGAGGTCAAAATACATAAGAATAGCATGTAAAATCCAATTAAAAAAAATGTTGATTTTTGACCTAAAAATCAAGGAAACTTCGTGGGTTCAAACCCCTCAGCAGATTTCCAAATTTGAGAAATTTTTTTTTATCCTCTGAAATTGATTGAATGACACTTTTCTAATGTATTTTGACCTCAGGAACACGAATCCGTTGGTCAAATTGAGCCACGGTTCTTTCCCTTCGAGATATCTCACTTTTCTGCTCGACATTAAAAATTGGCGATAACTCGATCAATTTTATAGATAGATCAATTTGACTTTCAGATTCGGATTCCTGAGGTCAAAATACATAAGAATAGCATGTAAAATCCAATTAAAAAAAATGTTGATTTTTGACCTAAAAATCAAGGAAACTTCGTGGGTTCAAACCCCTCAGCAGATTTCCAAATTTGAGAAAATTTTTTTTATTCTCTGAAATTGATCGAATGACACTTTTCTAATGTATTTTGACCTCAGGAACACGAATCCGTTGGTCAAATTGAGCCACGGTTCTTTCCCTTCGAGATATCTCACTTTTCTGCTCGACATTAAAAATTGGCGATAACTCGATCAATTTTATAGATAGATTAATTTAACTTCCAGATTCGGATTCCTGAGGTCAAAATACATAAGAATAGCATGTAAAATCCAATTAAAAAAAATGTTGATTTTTGACCTAAAAATCAAGGAAACTTCGTGGGTTCAAACCCCTCAGCAGATTTCCAAATTTGAGGCAAATTTTTTTATTCTCTGAAATCGATTGAATGACACTTTTCTAATGTATTTTGACCTCAGGAACGCGAATCCGTTGGTCAAATTGAGCCACGGTTCTTTCCCTTCGAAATATCCCACTTTTCTGCTCGACATTAAAAATTGGCGATAACTCGATCAATTTTATAGATAGATCAATTTGACTTCCAGATTCGGATTCCTGAGGTCAAAATACATAAGAATAGCATGTAAAATCCAATTAAAAAAAATGTTGATTTTTGACCTAAAAATCAAGGAAACTTCGTGGGTTCAAACCCCTCAGCAGATTTCCAAATTTGAGAAATTTTTTTTTATCCTCTGAAATTGATCGAATGACACTTTTCTAATGTATTTTGACCTCAGGAACACGAATCCGTTGGTCAAATTGAGCCACGGTTCTTTCCCTTCGAGATATCTCACTTTTCTGCTCGACATTAAAAATTGGCGATAACTCGATCAATTTTATAGATAGATCAATTTGACTTCCAGATTCGGATTCCTGAGGTCAAAATACATAAGAATAGCATGTAAAATCCAATTAAAAAAAATGTTGATTTTTGACCTAAAAATCAAGGAAACTTCGTGGGTTCAAACCCCTCAGCAGATTTCCAAATTTGAGAAAATTTTTTTTATCCTCTGAAATTGATTGAATGACACTTCTCTAATGTATTTTGACCTCAGGAACACGAATCCGTTGGTCAAATTGAGCCACGGTTCTTTCCCTTCGAGATATCTCACTTTTCTGCTCGACATTAAAAATTGGCGATAACTCGATCAATTTTATAGATAGATCAATTTGACTTCCAGATTCGGATTCCTGAGGTCAAAATACATAAGAATAGCATGTAAAATCCAATTAAAAAAAATGTTGATTTTTGACCTAAAAATCAAGGAAACTTCGTGGGTTCAAACCCCTCAGCAGATTTCCAAATTTGAGAAATTTTTTTTTATCCTCTGAAATTGATCGAATGACACTTTTCTAATGTATTTTGACCTCAGGAACACGAATCCGTTGGTCAAATTGAGCCACGGTTCTTTCCCTTCGAGATATCTCACTTTTCTGCTCGACATTAAAAATTGGCGATAACTCGATCAATTTTATAGATAGATTAATTTAACTTCCAGATTCGGATTCCTGAGGTCAAAATACATAAGAATAGCATGTAAAATCCAATTAAAAAAAATGTTGATTTTTGACCTAAAAATCAAGGAAACTTCGTGGGTTCAAACCCCTCAGCAGATTTCCAAATTTGAGGCAAATTTTTTTATTCTCTGAAATTGATTGAATGACACTTTTCTAATGTATTTTGACCTCAGGAACACGAATCCGTTGGTCAAATTGAGCCACGGTTCTTTCCCTTCGAAATATCCCACTTTTCTGCTCGACATTAAAAATTGGCGATAACTCGATCAATTTTATAGATAGATCAATTTGACTTCCAGATTCGGATTCCTGAGGTCAAAATACATAAGAATAGCATGTAAAATCCAATTAAAAAAAATGTTGATTTTTGACCTAAAAATCAAGGAAACTTCGTGGGTTCAAACCCCTCAGCAGATTTCCAAATTTGAGAAATTTTTTTTTATCCTCTGAAATTGATTGAATGACACTTTTCTAATGTATTTTGACCTCAGGAACACGAATCCGTTGGTCAAATTGAGCCACGGTTCTTTCCCTTCGAGATATCTCACTTTTCTGCTCGACATTAAAAATTGGCGATAACTCGATCAATTTTATAGATAGATCAATTTGACTTTCAGATTCGGATTCCTGAGGTCAAAATACATAAGAATAGCATGTAAAATCCAATTAAAAAAAATGTTGATTTTTGACCTAAAAATCAAGGAAACTTCGTGGGTTCAAACCCCTCAGCAGATTTCCAAATTTGAGAAAATTTTTTTTATTCTCTGAAATTGATCGAATGACACTTTTCTAATGTATTTTGACCTCAGGAACACGAATCCGTTGGTCAAATTGAGCCACGGTTCTTTCCCTTCGAGATATCTCACTTTTCTGCTCGACATTAAAAATTGGCGATAACTCGATCAATTTTATAGATAGATCAATTTGACTTCCAGATTCGGATTCCTGAGGTCAAAATACATAAGAATAGCATGTAAAATCCAATTAAAAAAAATGTTGATTTTTGACCTAAAAATCAAGGAAACTTCGTGGGTTCAAACCCCTCAGCAGATTTCCAAATTTGAGAAATTTTTTTTTATCCTCTGAAATTGATCGAATGACACTTTTCTAATGTATTTTGACCTCAGGAACACGAATCCGTTGGTCAAATTGAGCCACGGTTCTTTCCCTTCGAGATATCTCACTTTTCTGCTCGACATTAAAAATTGGCGATAACTCGATCAATTTTATAGATAGATTAATTTAACTTCCAGATTCGGATTCCTGAGGTCAAAATACATAAGAATAGCATGTAAAATCCAATTAAAAAAAATGTTGATTTTTGACCTAAAAATCAAGGAAACTTCGTGGGTTCAAACCCCTCAGCAGATTTCCAAATTTGAGGCAAATTTTTTTATTCTCTGAAATTGATTGAATGACACTTTTCTAATGTATTTTGACCTCAGGAACACGAATCCGTTGGTCAAATTGAGCCACGGTTCTTTCCCTTCGAAATATCCCACTTTTCTGCTCGACATTAAAAATTGGCGATAACTCGATCAATTTTATAGATAGATCAATTTGACTTCCAGATTCGGATTCCTGAGGTCAAAATACATAAGAATAGCATGTAAAATCCAATTAAAAAAAATGTTGATTTTTGACCTAAAAATCAAGGAAACTTCGTGGGTTCAAACCCCTCAGCAGATTTCCAAATTTGAGAAATTTTTTTTTATCCTCTGAAATTGATTGAATGACACTTTTCTAATGTATTTTGACCTCAGGAACACGAATCCGTTGGTCAAATTGAGCCACGGTTCTTTCCCTTCGAGATATCTCACTTTTCTGCTCGACATTAAAAATTGGCGATAACTCGATCAATTTTATAGATAGATCAATTTGACTTTCAGATTCGGATTCCTGAGGTCAAAATACATAAGAATAGCATGTAAAATCCAATTAAAAAAAATGTTGATTTTTGACCTAAAAATCAAGGAAACTTCGTGGGTTCAAACCCCTCAGCAGATTTCCAAATTTGAGAAAATTTTTTTTATTCTCTGAAATTGATCGAATGACACTTTTCTAATGTATTTTGACCTCAGGAACACGAATCCGTTGGTCAAATTGAGCCACGGTTCTTTCCCTTCGAGATATCTCACTTTTCTGCTCGACATTAAAAATTGGCGATAACTCGATCAATTTTATAGATAGATCAATTTGACTTCCAGATTCGGATTCCTGAGGTCAAAATACATAAGAATAGCATGTAAAATCCAATTAAAAAAAATGTTGATTTTTGACCTAAAAATCAAGGAAACTTCGTGGGTTCAAACCCCTCAGCAGATTTCCAAATTTGAGAAAATTTTTTTTATCCTCTGAAATTGATTGAATGACACTTCTCTAATGTATTTTGACCTCAGGAACACGAATCCGTTGGTCAAATTGAGCCACGGTTCTTTCCCTTCGAGATATCTCACTTTTCTGCTCGACATTAAAAATTGGCGATAACTCGATCAATTTTATAGATAGATCAATTTGACTTTCAGATTCGGATTCCTGAGGTCAAAATACATAAGAATAGCATGTAAAATCCAATTAAGAAAAATGTTGATTTTTGACCTAAAAATCAAGGAAACTTCGTGGGTTCAAACCCCTCAGCAGATTTCCAAATTTGAGAAAATTTTTTTTATTCTCTGAAATTGATTGAATGACACTTTTCTAATGTATTTTGACCTCAGGAACACGAATCCGTTGGTCAAATTGAGCCACGTTTCTTTCCCTTCGAGATATCCCACTTTTCTGCTCTACATTAAAAATTGGCGATAACTCGATCAATTTTATAGATAGATTAATTTAACTTCCAGATTCGGATTCCTGAGGTCAAAATACATAAGAATAGCATGTAAAATCCAATTAAAAAAAATGTTGATTTTTGACCTAAAAATCAAGGAAACTTCGTGGGTTCAAACCCCTCAGCAGATTTCCAAATTTGAGGCAAATTTTTTTATTCTCTGAAATTGATTGAATGACACTTTTCTAATGTATTTTGACCTCAGGAACGCGAATCCGTTGGTCAAATTGAGCCACGGTTCTTTCCCTTCGAGATATCTCACTTTTCTGCTCGACATTAAAAATTGGCGATAACTCGATCAATTTTATAGATAGATCAATTTGACTTCCAGATTCGGATTCCTGAGGTCAAATTACATAAGAATAGCATGTAAAATCCAATTAAAAAAAATGTTGATTTTTGACCTAAAAATCAAGGAAACTTCGTGGGTTCAAACCCCTCAGCAGATTTCCAAATTTGAGAAAATTTTTTTTATTCTCTGAAATTGATCGAATGACACTTTTCTAATGTATTTTGACCTCAGGAACACGAATCCGTTGGTCAAATTGAGCCACGGTTCTTTCCCTTCGAGATATCTCACTGTTCTGCTCGACATTAAAAATTGGCGATAACTCGAACAATTTTATAGATAGATCAATTTGACTTCCAGATTCGGATTCCTGAGGTCAAAATACATAAGAATAGCATGTAAAATCCAATTAAAAAAAATGTTGATTTTTGACCTAAAAATCAAGGAAACTTCGTGGGTTCAAACCCCTCAGCAGATTTCCAAATTTGAGGCAAATTTTTTTATTCTCTGAAATCGATTGAATGACACTTTTCTAATGTATTTTGACCTCAGGAACGCGAATCCGTTGGTCAAATTGAGCCACGGTTCTTTTCCTTCGAGATATCTCACTTTTCTGCTCGACATTAAAAATTGGCGATAACTCGATCAATCTCATAGATAGATCAATTTGACTCCCAGATTCGGATTCCTGAGGTCAAAATACGTAAGAATAGCATATTAAACTCAATCAAAAGAAATGTTAATCCTTCACCTTAAAATTGACAAAAATCTGAGGCGTTTTTGGCCTAGTAGTTTTCGATTTAATTGACAAACCATAAATCGTAGCATTTGGCTGACATATTTTTATCAAATTTTCAAAACAGGACACGAAGACTGCGAAAAAAGTCGACAGGGCGTACGTTTTCATGGGGCGATATTCGTTCCGTAATTTATATCGCATTCTTCGGAGAGATGCACGATCGGAATGATCGAGTCTATTGAACATAAATTGATGACAATTCGGCAATTTGGTTTACTGTTAATATATATGTGTTCACGTACGGCTCACAGTACAAAAATTATAGCCATTGGATACAATCCAAATAACAGGTCAAAGGAAATGTACATATAGATTCATATCACATTTGAGTTATGCACAAGGTTCAAAGACTTCCCACCGCACGATCGCGAGTTGACCAACGCGTAAGTGGTACGTTTACCGGTGCAAAAAAATTTTTTTTTTCTTTTCTCTTTCACTTTTTCTTCTTATTATACAGCATCTATAGCAGCTGCGCAGTCCTACTTGTACTTCTCTCTCCTATATGTATACTTAGCTTACCTTGGAACGCTATTTCATGCACACCAACGAAAGGCATGTTGTACAAACGCTGTGTGCTCCGATCGTGACCTCAGCCTGGATAGGGAGAAGTTTGTGAAAAAGAGAAAAAGGAAAAGGAAGATGAAAGAAAAAAAAAAAAAGGGGGAAAAGGAAACCGACATTGCACATTGCAAGTTCAATAGCACTTGATCAGCACCTCTCGCGTGCGCATTCCTTCCTAGGGGGTGGATAGCGAAGTAGAAAAAAAAAAGAAAGAAAGTGTTAATGTATCGTGCCTAGTTTAACTTATCTAAGTCCTTGCACCTATGTATGTTTACTTTTCCTATCATACTTTTTTACAAATAAAAAGAAACACCTGCCTTCGTCGGAATTTCTGTTCACTCTGATTGTATTAAACGTATTTCCAAGTTAATCGTATTGAAAGATCTTTCGGATGGGAAAGAAAATCGTGATCGTTCCTCATGTAGATCAGACACAGATGTAGAATCACTCCCCGATTTCAATCACCGGGACCTGCAGCACGTCCCCCGGTTTGGAGAAAAAAAAAAAGAGAGCTCCGTCAAAGACACGGAGTCGAGAGCTCACCACCCCAATTTTATCTTTTTTCTTTTTTTTCCCTCATTCCGTGAATCGAAACAAGACTCCGGACGGCTCGAAAGGGTTGATATACAGATCTGAAAGGGCGGAGTTGTTATAATAAATGTAAAATCACCGTTCGAAATGAGAAAATAGGTGAGTTACGTATAGTCGTAGTTCTTATATCTCCGGATCTAGGACTGACGGGGGGACGTCCACTTTGGGGTGGTTAATATACCCAAGGTACGGACGTTAAATCTGTTCCAACCTCGAGGTCCTCTATTCCTAGGTGTTAGGGGTGTGCCGGGCGTGGTAGGCGTGGGTGTGATGCGTCTTCGAGATTAACTTGTCTCCGGGCATCGTCGGTATGGTATACCCGGCTTGCATCTGGCTCGTGTATTCAATGGGATACAAGACCCCGGAGCATCTCGGACACCGGAGCGTCACGTTCTCCTTGCTGTTGTTGTTGTTGTTGTTGTTTGTTATTATTGTTATTATTACCGTACCCCGCATTGTCCAACAATCAGCTACCAGGAGGAGGTCGTCTCCTCGCCCCGTACCTTGCGGGTCATATACGTACGGAATAAAGCGGCTGTATACGCGATCGAGTATACAGATCATGTACAAACCCATATAAATATACGTGTAATACAAAATGATTAGTAAGTAGTCACCGCACGTTGTGCACAACTCGGTCTGATTTCAATACGTGGCCAGCACACGTTTCGGTTTTCAGTGAAATTAGCTACCATACGTGGGCGCGTTACAACGCGGAAGGGTCGCGCGTTTGTTGTCTATCGACCGTTTTCAGTTTTCTACCTAGATACGATTTTTGTATCTCGTTCTGATCAGCGCTTCGTTACGTTCAAAATATACGTATCTACTTCAAATTCACAATGTTAAAATAAATTTCTAAACTACACGGTCGGTGCATCGAATAATTCCCACGAACGAATAGAAGTACATACGTATTTTTACATCGCAAACGAGCTTTCGATGGAGACGAAAATCTTCAACGTTCTTACCATTCGAAATGATCAATGGTTATGCCCGTGGTGTTTGAAAGAAAGTAAAAAAAAAAAAACACAACATCTTCAGAGCCGTGAAGAAAATCTTACCGACTACAGTACAGCATCGCGATGGTACAAATTTTTTTTCTCGCGTTAAAATGTACATCCATATTAAGTGGGAGACGTCGTACCCCTTACGTGCGGCTATGGTAGAAAATGAGGGAATATATATGTGTCTGGGAACTTATCCGGCTTGTAAATGTCGCCGTAAAGTTATAAGCCGCTTAGAATTTTATTCAGATATATGTTGAACGGTTTATGAGAGAAAAAAAAATACCAACTACCGAATTGACTTCGACTTTTCCCTCCACCGTGAGACGTAGAACGGTTGTAACGTTAACGACGATATGCCCATTGCGACGCGGTTTTCTTCCTTTTTCTTTTTTTCTTTAAATCGTAACGTCAGTCTTGATCGTAATTGAATTCTTTTTTTCAGGAATGTCCAGATCCTGAACGGGACTTCAGGGCAGAACAGTGCGCAGAGTTCAATAATGTTCCTATAGAAGGTGTCTACTACGAGTGAGTTGGAAAATGAACTATTCTTGTGTCAACGGACCGTCTGAACTGATATTTTTTCCTCCTTCGATTTTGTTCCTTTCGCTTTTTTTTTTTTTTTTTTGTCAAACTCTCGAACATTATGCAATCGTTGATCAGGGGCGGCAGATTTAAGAATCCTTTCAACGTCCAGATAACCCTTTGTCATCACTCTGGTGTAATAAAGCTAAGAATCACGTGGGTCTGCCCATTGAATATTATGGGCATACCCTTGTTGAAAATCCGGACCGCCCCTTAAACCCCGTGCAAGTTAACGCGAGCCAAATATGTACATATAAACTATGCGTTTACGCAACGATAATCTCCGAGAGCTTAGTCATTTCTTTGAAGGGTTTCCGAACCGCTAGAAATTGTGACATGTCTATAGTACGAGAGTCCGAAATAAGTATGAAAAAAAAAAAAAAATTGTCTCTTTTTTTCGAATCATAACACGCCGAATCATTTCAGTTGGATTCCGTACACCGGTGCTCCGAACAAATGTGAATTGAACTGTATGCCGCGTGGGGAGAGATTCTTTTACCGTCACAAATTGAGCGTCACAGACGGAACTCCTTGTACAAACGAACAAAACGACGTTTGCGTCGAGGGTAAATGCAGGGTGAGTGAGAGAAAATCGCAAGATGTAAAAAGAATCGTTGAAAATTTTAGTCTTTCGCGACGATATTCAATGATTCGATATTCATTTCTTAGCCCGTTGGATGCGACATGATGCTCGGTAGTGGTGCTAAAGAAGATCGATGCCGAGAGTGCGGCGGAGACGGATCAGCTTGTGATACGGTTCAAGGACTGTTGGACATGAACGACCTTCAAGTCGGTACGTTAATCTGGTTTCTCATAATTATGTGACAAAAAAAGAAAGAGAAAAGTCCAAAGATAATATTTATTCTCAATTAACTACCAGGTTACAATGATATTTTGCTGATACCTGCGGGCGCTACGAATATCGCAATCGCCGAAGTTCGTCCTTCTAACAATTATTTGGGTAATTATATCGCGATTGATCTGCGAGATTTATTGGTCATTAGCGTCGATCTTATCGTACTTTTTTTTTTTTTTCCTAAGCCATCAGAAATCAAACCGGACATTATTACCTGAACGGAAATTGGAGGATAGATTTTCCCAGGAGTTTGAAATTCGTGGGGTCAGTTTTTTACTACGAAAGAAAACCCAAAGAATTTCTCGCCGCAGATATGATTAGCGCGTTAGGACCGACGACAGAAGCACTCTACATCGTGGTGAGTTATCATCGCGACTAATTAGAATTCCAAAATCTTTTCGCGACAGGAAAAAAAAGAAAAAACTCGTAAGATTGAAACAATTCTTCGTCTTTTTTTGGTCGATTCTCCAGCTGCTGTATCAAGACAAAAACGTCGGCGTTAAGTACGAGTACAGTATACCGAAAAAATTTTCGCAAAAAGCGGATCCCGACAGTTATACTTGGGTTACGGAAGAATATTCGGAATGCAGTGTGACTTGCGGGGGAGGTGAGCGTGCCTATTTTATTCAAACGTACCACTAGCGAAAAAAACTTGAACACTTTTCACCCGGAAATTCGAATTGACTATTCAGGAATCCAATCGAGACTCGTGAGATGCGTAAGACGACGCGATACGGAAGAAGCGGATCCAAATCTTTGCGACCAACAGCTAGAACCGGACAGTACGCAAGCTTGTGCCGAGGAGCCTTGCCCCCCCGAATGGGTAATTGGAAACTGGGGACCTTGCAGCGAAGGGTGCAAACCGGGTGGCGAACAAACGCGAGAGATAAAATGCCAACGAGTTATCTCAGGCGATATACCGTCACTGGTCGACGACCATACCTGCTTGGAATTAATCGGACCGAAAGATATTGAAATTCAAGAGTGCAACAAAGACGTCGAATGCCCGAATTGGCACATCGGCCCATGGAAACCGGTGAGGGAGAAGGCAAATTATGCGGGGGGTTGAAAAGCCCCGAAACTCGAAATTTATTATATAAAATTGTTTCAGTGCGATCATCTTTGCGGCGAAGGTAAGCAAACGCGAAAAATAACATGCTACAAAAAAGTAGAAGGAAAAGTGTTCGCCCTGCCCGACTCTGCGTGTCACGAAGAGCGACCGGAAAGTGAAAAAGACTGCGAATTGAGACCGTGCGCAGGGGTTGATTGGGTTGTATCGAAATGGAGCGGGGTGAGTGAATAAATTTGAAATACTATCAACGATAATATCGCGTATATCTTGCAATTGTGTGAAGTATATTGATATCGACAGTGCGACGATAACTGCGGGCTGAATCTCGAAACGAGAACGACGAGTTGCGTAACACTGGAGGGTAAAGTTTACCCGGATGACAAGTGCAACGCTGAAACGAAGCCAAAATTGATGAGAGAATGTGCCGCCCCGGATAAATGCGAGTACCAATGGTTTGCCACGCAGTGGAGCGAGGTGCGTAACCCATTTACAAACGCCGTAATCGATCAGCAATGTGTATAATGTATTCACATTTTTTCACATGAAATTTCGATCCTCCGCTGCAATTTTTAGTGTTCTGCCAAGTGCGGTAGCGGAATCCAGACTCGCAATGTATTCTGTGCAAATATATCACCCGATCTCGGTACCATCACGAAAGTTGAATCCGGCAAATGCGACCCAGAAAAAAAATACAACGACACCAAGGACTGCGTTGCCGAGGTCGAAGAATGCGGAGGTGAATGGTTCGCGGGTCCTTGGAGCGAGGTGGGTGACGTTAAAAAATACAAATTTTCACCGCAGTCGCAAATTTTCTTTTCGATTTCTCAAAAACGGATAATTATTGCAGTGTTCCAAGCCGTGCGGCGGAGGTGATAAGACTAGAAAGGTGATATGTATGAAGGGTGGTCGGGTAGTTCCAATTAAGGGCAATTGTGAACAGCACAACATAATGTTCTCGAGTGAAGTTTGCAATGAGAAGGCTTGCGAAGATGGTAATAAGCGTAATTCTTATCAATCTTTACTATAATGTTAATTCAACTAAACCGTTCACCTTTCTTCAAAGATGAAGTGTTACCGGTCGAACCGGACAAAATCAGCTCCCTCGGCGAAGGTGACGAAGAAGAGTGCGAGGATTATGAAGACGATGAACTCGTAATTGTCGGCCCAGATCAACCTCTAGTGGTAAAATGTCCATTCTATATTTCTTTGCGAACCTTTTGCTTGTTGTGTGATAAAAAATTTCTCGATCAGGATGGCGACGACACATCACCTTTTGGCTCTTCTTCGGGAGATGGGGAGGACGAACAAATGATGGGTGACGATCCGCGGGTACAAGATGAACTGTCCTTGTCCGCCCCTCTTGATGACGACGAAGACGATTACGGCGGTGAGTCGGGCAGCGGGGACGACACCGACTTTTTCACCGATAGCACGACAGACGATTACTTCTCAACTTTCGAAGGAAGTGGTTCCACTATAACGACAGACTGGGACGATACAGACAGCACTATAACTTCCTCAGGCTCTACGCAATCTGCAAATACTGAAACTACCTCCAAGAATACGGGTGCCACCGGTAAGTTAATGAATCAATACCATCGTATTCCCGGCAATTAATTTTTCCATTCCTCAAGATCATAGTCCCGATATTGGTATTGCTTGGATTCCAGAGCCTCCTGCTTCCCCCACGAAATTCAAGGACATTTTTGATGACTTCTTCCCCGAGGTGGACACACCCAAGAAATCCTGGAAACAATCAGGTGGTAGCGTCGCTACAACAAAATCCAGCTCCACGACTGACTCCACAATTTCATCTGACTCCGATTCATCTCCTTCGTCGTCTACGGGTGAGACCGACGAAACTTCTGAATCAATTTCTACATCCAGCTCCGAATCAACATCGGAATCTACAGCAAGCTCAGATTCATCCAGCTCAGATACGGCCACGGAAACAACCGCATCATCCGGTTTGGAATCAGACGAAACATCTTCCAGTTCAGATACAACTTTATCATCGGCTAATCCAGAGGCGACGGAGACTGGCACGACCGAATCATCTAGTTTCGAGACGACAGTATCACCTAGTTCAGATTCGACAGAATCAGAATCGACGAAGTTATCGGAAACAGAAGAAACTGGATCCTCGAGCTCAGACACAACGGTTCAATCAAGTTCGGAAGCTACTCAATCATCCGAAATAACGGGATCAACAAGTTCAGACACAACTGAATCCACCGGTTCAGAGACGACGTTATTGTCTGGATCAGAATCAACCGAATCATCTAGTTTCGAGACTACGGTATCATCTTCCTCGGATACGACTATCTCCGGAACTTCTGGATCAACGGAATCGTCTACTTCGGATTCGACGGGATCATCCATATCGGAGACAGAAGTCTCCGGAACTTCTGGATCAACGGAATCATCTACTTCAGAGTCAACGGAATCATCTACTTCAGAGTCAACGGGATCGTCTGTATCGGAAACTGAAGTTTCTGGAAGTTCTGGACCGACAGAATCATCCACTTCGGAATCAACGGGATCGTCCGTATCGGAAACTGAAGTTTCTGGAAGTTCTGGAACAACGGAATCATCTACTTCAGAGTCAACGGGATCATCCATATCGGAGACAGAAGTCTCTGGAACTTCTGGATCAACGGAATCATCTACTTCGGATTCAACGGGATCATCCATATCGGAGACAGAAGTCTCTGGAACTTCTGGATCAACGGAATCATCCACTTCGGAATCAACGGGATCGTCCGTATCGGAAACTGAAGTTTCTGGAAGTTCTGGAACAACGGAATCATCTACTTCAGAGTCAACGGGATCATCCATATCGGAGACAGAAGTCTCTGGAACTTCTGGATCAACGGAATCGTCTACTTCGGATTCGACGGGATCATCCATATCGGAGACAGAAGTCTCCGGAACTTCTGGATCGACGGAATCATCTACTTCAGAGTCAACAGGATCGTCTGTATCGGAAACTGAAGTTTCTGGAAGTTCTGGACCGACAGAATCATCAACTTCGGATTCAACGGGATCAACCATATCGGAGACAGAAGTCTCCGGAACTTCTGGATCAACGGAATCATCTACTTCGGAATCAACGGGTTCGTCCATATCGGAAACTGAAGTTTCTGGAAGTTCTGGACCAACGGAATCGTCCACTTCGGAATCAACGGGATCGTCCATATCGGAAACTGAAGTTTCTGGAACTTCTGGATCAACGGAATCACCCGGTAGTACGGAATCAACGGTTTCTGGTAGTCCCTCTGGAAGTACGGAGACGACGGAATTATCGAGTTCTGAGTCGACGGTTTCTGGAAGTTCGGAGACCACGGAATCGTCCGGTAGTACAGAAACAACTGTTTTCTCTAGTACAGAATCGACGGTATTCTCTGAGACAGAAACTACAGAATCAACTGAATCGTCATCGAGCTCTGAAACGACCCTATCAGGATCATCGTCCGAATCGAGTGAAACAACGGGATCTGATACGAGTACCGACACTACAGTATCAGGGGATGTTGGAGCTTCGGAATCATCTACCGAACCCACAGAATTCACGGAATCAACGGAAACCACTTTCTCCGGTGAAACGGAACTCACAACAGATAGCGGATTCACAAGTGAGGGTACCTGGGAGACGACCGAATCAGGACTCACCAGCGAAACAGACGAAGAAATTGATACGACAGGGCAATCACACAGTAATAGATTCGAATTAATTGCATTCTTTTCAACCGGCATCAGGTGTTCAAACCATTTCTCATTTCTTTTCAGTTACCGATCTATTTACGACCCTCAGTCCCATCGACCAAGCAATCACAAAAGAACACAAACGCAGAAAATGTAAAGCTCGCAAACACAAGAAAACTTGTAGAACTTCACAATTCGGCTGCTGTTACGATGGTATCAAGGCAGCAACGGGACCATTTGGAAAGGGTTGTCCCATTCCCGAAACGTGTAAAGAAACAGAATACGGTTGTTGTCCCGACGAAGTATCTCCGGCTGCCGGTCCTAACAACAAGGGTTGCCCAGATTCTCACTGCGATGAAACTCTATTCGGTTGTTGCCCCGATAACATCACCCCTGCCGAAGGCAACGATTTCGAAGGATGCCCCCGAGCGTGTAATGAAACCGAGTCAGTAATGATTATCCGATGCTTTCAATCAATTCACTCACTCATTTATCCTCATTAATTTCTTTCACGTCTTCGCCGCAGATTTGGTTGCTGTCCCGACGACAAAACTCCAGCCGCAGGACAGGATTATTTGGGTTGTTGCAACACTACTGAACACGGTTGTTGTCCTGATGGAATTACAGCAGCATCTGGTCCACACGAAGAAGGTATTTTCATCCCCACCTGTATTATCAAGATCGTTGAAATTTTGTTCACCCAAGCAATAAAATTTTTGATCAGGTTGCGAAGTGGAAACTACATCGCCTATGACAAGTACGACAACTGAAGAAATTACAACCGAGATTTCTACCAGTACCACTGTAGAAGAGGGATGCGCGAGTACAGAATTTGGTTGCTGCCCCGAGGGCAAAGAACCAGCAAGTGGCACCGACTTCGCAGGATGCAAAGAGATCAACAGGGAGAACTGCACAGAATCTTATTACGGATGCTGCCCGGATCAGACCTCTCCCGGTATAAATCTCTAAAATAAATTCAATCTGTTGTCTCCAGGTTTTATTCGTCACTTCGCCCGTTCAATTATTATTCGATTTCCAGCTCTCGGCGAGAACAATAAGGGCTGTCGCATGCCTTGCGAGAGCAGCACATTCGGTTGTTGCACAGACGGTGTAACACCCGCCCATGGACCATATTACGACGGATGTTGTTTGTCCACTCCCTACGGTTGCTGTCCAGATAACATACGTTTCGCGCAAGGTCCCAACTTATACGGATGCGGTTGCGAATACTCCGGCTACGGTTGCTGCCCCGACAATATTACTACTGCGCTAGGTCCCAACAACGAGGGATGCCGATGCGAACATACAACTCACGGCTGTTGTCCAAACCGAATCAACGCCGCTAGTGGACCAGATTTCGAAGGATGCGCGTGTCACACTTATCAATTCGGTTGTTGCCCCGACGGAATTTCCGTTGCAAAGGGTCCTCAAGGGCTAGGTGCTTATGATTAGCTAAATTCCGAATAACACTACGTGATTTAAAAAAAAAAAAAAACTATTTCTTCAGCAATAAAAATTGTTACGTGTAACGATCGTAGGTTGCGGTTGTGAAAGTACAGAATTCAGGTGCTGTTCCGACGGCAAAACACCTGCAAAGGGTCCTAACTACGCCGGTTGTACTTGCGACGCATCTAAATACGGTTGCTGCCCAGACGGTGTGGAAGAAGCGCAAGGAGAAAATTTCGAAGGATGTCGCACGGTGCCATTGGCTCCTGGTGCCGCTTGCACATTGGAAAAGGATCGCGGTACATGTTGGGATCTAACTGTGAAGTGGTACTACGACACCGAATACGGAGGGTGTTCACGATTTTGGTACGGGGGTTGCGAGGGTAACGAAAATCGCTTCAAGAGTCAAGAAGAGTGTAAGCAGGTCTGCGTTGAACCCAAAGGACGAGGTGAGAATAAAATGACAACTCAACTTTTTCGAGAGATAAAATTATAATAATTTCGCGTAGAGTAATTATTTATTAATGATTGTCGTGATTCGTTTTTTCTTTCAAGATGCTTGCTTCTTGCCTAAAATTTCTGGACCGTGCGAGGGTTACCACCCGACGTGGTATTACGATTCGGAAAGAAAACAGTGCGGTCAATTCATCTACTCGGGATGCAACGGAAACGCTAATAAATTCAAAACGATCGAAGAATGTGAAGAACTTTGCGTTTTGCCCGACGAGATCGGTAAGTTAAAAAGGATTTTCCTCACGTCTCAACGCAGAAAGTAAAAGACTTCATTTTTATATTATTCAGACGGTTGCGAGCAACCCAAAGAATCGGGACCGTGCGAGGGTAACTTCACAAGATGGTATTTCAATAAAGAGAGTAGTAGATGTGAAGAATTTAATTACGGTGGTTGTAAATCGAACAAAAATAATTTCCCAACCGAGATATCTTGCCAGCAACAATGTTTGCCACCTGGTCGCAGTCGCGGTAAGTGATTAAAAACTAACACATGTAATTAATTAGTTATAGAAATTAGAATGATTTTCCAATTGATTGGAAATTTCCGACTGAAAACGTGCATGAAATTACGAGAAAATTTTCTGATCGGGCTCACGATCCAAGAGTCTGTACAAAATTTTCAGCTAAAAATAATGGCATGGTGTCTGGTTTTTTTCTATACACGAAAGTGTGATCTGTATTATTCCTTTTTTTTTTTTTACTTATTCTCTTTTCGAATGAAGTTTTCTTGGGTCTAGATCAGGTATGGCATATTTTATAGATAACCACTTGGTTGAGGATTAGAAAATATGAAAGACCGGGAAAGTAAAAGACCCACCAAATATAGATGAAAATTAAAAAATTTGAAAAATTTTCAGTACAAGATGAGTGCGCTCTGGAGAAAGATCCGGGGCCATGTCCCGGTTCTTCGCTACGCTGGTACTATGATTCCAAGCGTAAATCTTGTAGGCAATTTGTTTACGGCGGTTGTAAAGGCAATGGCAATAAATTCCGAACATACGCTGCTTGCGAGCAGCGCTGCCCCGTTAGAGGTATAGCAAAAAAAAGCAACAAAAACAAAAAAAATTAAAAAAAAATAGATGTCAAAATTGGTGTGGGCCGCTGCTATGATCAGACATCGCATATTTAATCGTATTAAATGGTGTTGGTTTGCCCTGAATCACGGGGGCGTAACAAGAATCGCTAATTACCAGATAATTTACCATACATTGCCTTACACATCGCAAGCCTGTTTCGATATCGCATACTTTTATTGGCATTCAGTAACAAAAAAAAAAAAAAAAAAAAGAAGAAAATACTAATGTCATTGTATCACTGTCGTCAATTCCGTTAGGCGTTCGCTTTAGATATCGTATGCAGTTCATATCGCACACAGTATTTATCGTGTCGTAAAAATTTTTTATGAACGTGAAACTGCACAAAATATCATAAATCGCACACATTATTATGCACTGAGAATGTTTCCTTGTGTTAGAATAAGAATTGAAATAATCAAATTTTCTCTAAAGATAAGAATAATCTGTAACGAGTAAATCTGACTCTGACTAACATTGCACGATTGTATTAACATGGTGATAGATTCTTGCTCTCTACAAAAAGAGGAGGGTACCTGCACGGAAAAATACGCTCGATGGTCCTTTGATCAATCAGAAAATCGTTGCATGCCATTTTATTACACTGGCTGTGGTGGTAATGAAAATAACTACGAGACCAAAGATGCATGCGATAGCGATTGTCCGCCTAAGATCGGTAAGGTTTTTGCACGCAGTAATCGTATAAAAAAATAATTTTAGAATAATGAAAGCAAAAATGTTATACGTAGTGAATATTCGCAAAAGCACTTCAAGTTCATTTCGTCTCGTCACGCATTTACGCCAGTCATTAAATCACTATCGTGCTGCTCGCTTGTGTGACAAAAAGAAAAAAAAACAAATCGAACTCGAAAGTACATTTGATTATTCTTCTCTAATGAATTATTTCGCGAAACAGAACAAGACATTTGTCTTCTGCCCGCGATTATTGGCGATTGTCACAACTGGACTCAACGTTGGTATTACGACGCTTACGAAAAACAATGCAGACAATTCTATTGGGGAGGTTGCGGCGGAAACGGAAATAATTTCCAAACAGAATACGACTGCATGCACAGATGCACAGCTTTATCCGTTACGGAACCGACCCCGGTCGAGGAATTCAGAACTGGTGATTAATTCTTATCGGTAAATCACGGGGCTCCGGAATCAGCTGCGGTTCTAACACGATTCCAAATTTTAGAATTCTGCTTCCAACCCGAGGACAACAGAATATGTGCCGAACAATCGATCAAATGGTTCTATGACGCCGGTCAAGGTATCTGCAAGCAATTCCGATACGGTGGCTGCTCGAGCAGCGGTAATAAATTCGCTACCGTCGAAGAGTGCGAATACCGATGTGGCAATGTACAAGGTGAAAATAAATCATCAAATCAATAATCTGAAATCGATGAAATCGTTACAACGGCGGGAGATAAAATTCTCACCCTATTTCAGATCTTTGCGATCTTCCGCCGATTCCTGGTCCTTGCGGGGCGGCTACAAGACGATTCTACTACGACAGATCGAGAGATTCTTGCCTCGAATTTGACTACGGCGGATGTCAAGGGAACAAGAATAACTTCGAGGACAGAAGTTCCTGCGAGCAAAGATGCAAAGGGATCAACGCTACCGCGATCGCGACCACATTAGCCCCCGTACCGGTCACCGTGCTAACTCTAACTACCCCTAAACCGCGCGATCGAATTCCGGCCGTCAGTCCGACGTGTTCCGCACCGTTGGACGCGGGTAATTGTGACGCGGATATCACCGCGTACTGGTACAACCCTGAAGAGCGAATTTGTCAAGCATTTATTTACGGGGGTTGTGACGGTAACGCCAATAGATTCCAAACCGAAGAACAGTGCGAACGACTCTGCGGAAGCTTTGTCGGCCAAGGTATGAGAAAGGACATTGAAATCCCACGATTATCCCAGAGATTTTTGATTCGTCGTTTATCTATTTTTTTTACTTTTTTTCTTTTCTATACGAATGACTCTCTTTTTTCAGACGTTTGTAATCTTCGAGTGGATACAGGACCTTGCCGCGGAGCATTCCCCAAATATTATTACGATTATGTAACGCGAACATGTCGCGAATTCTTGTACGGCGGATGCGACGGTAACGCGAACAGATTCTCAACAATCTCCGAATGTGAATCCATTTGTATTCACCGAGAGGAACCACCTGTCAGTGGAAACGGTACCGCCATATCAAACTTAGGTAATTTTTCAAATCATCTTCGCCACATGTAACTCTATCATAATGTCGGTTCCTTACGACTCGTGAAACTCGAGAGTTTCCGACGATGCGGTGAAAAAAAAAAAAAATGAATAATAAAAATCTATGTGAAAATGGGATGTAGCGACCTGCAGGGAGCCAGTGGATGTTGGATCCTGTTCAACGGGAGAGTACATACGTTTCTACTACGACGACGACCGCTTAACTTGTCTTGCATTCATCTACACCGGTTGTGGTGGAAATCGTAACAGATTCAAGACTTTTAACTCTTGCATTAAAACTTGCTCTCCGAGTAAGTGAAAGTTGAAAAACCGTCCGACAATTTCGGATTCAATGCTTTCCAATTTTTACTTCAGCCTTTTTTCACCCGATAGTCGAACTACATTTTTTTCAACAGGCTTCACACAGGACACAAACATTTGTAAATATTTTTCATCGACATAGGAGGAAGTCCAGCACTTCCGATTCGGCCGTAATAAAATCGCCCCTTGTTCAACTGTTGAATTAAAAATTTCTTAACGACCATCGTAAATGTGCCAATAAAAGCTGGACTTCCCCCACTGATATGCTTTTTTCAGAATTTGTACAAATAACTGGGCAAGACATTCCGCAAAGTGTTCATCAACTACTACTTCACCAAAAAAAATTTTCAGGCAGCAACAGTAGAGCCTCTTTGATATTTTTTATGTCACGCTTTCACGACGTTTAGCAAAACACCTGTACATAGTGCTTCGTTATTTCTATTGAAAACAACAATTAATCAATTCTGGAATGTAAAGAGTAAAAAAATTTACCGATCCTCGTGTTCGACAGCGATAAACGAGGTGGACGTAGGACCGGGACCAGATTCCAAAGACCCATGCCGAGACGCTCGGGTGGAATGCGAAACGATTCGTTGTCCCTACGGAAAAGAAGAGTACGTGGATAGCGATGATTGTCAGCGTTGTCGTTGCGCGGATCCTTGCAGCACGGAAAGATGTCCGGAAGGAACCAGATGTGCGATTACTTTGACCGTTGAGAGAGGCACGAATATATATAAGGGAATTTGCAGACCAAGTGAGTTATGAGTAAATAATATGAAGAAAATTCCTCTCCGTTCCCGATTCAAAAGTAAAAATTACTAACGAATTCAAAATTCTGTAGCCACAAAACCAGGAAATTGTCCAAGTGTACTGAACAGTACAACGTGCGAGGAAGAATGTAGTTCGGATGCCGATTGCCCCGAAGATTACAAATGCTGTTCGAACGGCTGTGGAACATCGTGTCTACAACCAGCTCCAACGGAACCTGTTACCACAACATTCGAACCAGTTACTGTACTTGACGCCGAGCCTGTGCCAGCCAGTGTTAAAGAACCAGAAAATTCAAGGCCTAGTGCCCCAGAGGGTGGATACGTTATTCTTCAGTGTATCACATCTGGTAATCCGCGACCAATTATCTCGTGGAGGAAAGGCGTTTCATTGGTAAGAAACCAATCGAACTTGGCCAAGCCAACTGCCGACTCTTTTCCAACGTACCCTAAAATTTCGAAAAAACGTTCAATTGAAAAATAAAAATGTTCACGTGATTACAGATCGACAACTCGTTGAGCAGGTACAGTATCGGATCAGACGGTGCTTTACAGATCGTTGGTCTCTATAGATCGGACGCAGGAATTTATACTTGCACAGCAACGAATCGTCTGGCTGCACCAGTCAGGATACAATACGTACTAGAAATCACTGGTAAGTGGTTCCGGATGATCCTAATAAAAATGATGAAATTTCGAAAAATCTGTACACCAAAGAATGTTCTGTGATGTTGTCGCGTGATTGTCTGCATGCTTTGAGTGTCAAAAAATTGTCAAATGAGGTGGAGGATTGCATTTAGTTATCTTGGGAAGAAAACCGTAGTGTGTTTGACGACTAATGAATGACATCTGTAATTTAGTGCGTAACTATCCAATATTCTATTAACGTTTCTGACTCTAATCAAAGCACGCTTTCTTTCTTTACCAAAAAAAAAAAAATCAACAAATCTAGCGCCTGTCGAGCATACCTCAGCTATCCTTGGTGCGATAGACTACCGTGTTACTGTGACATTAAATTCACCGGCGGTTCTGCCGTGCTACGCATGGGGTTGGCCAAGACCTTCCGTGACCTGGTGGCACGGAGACCAAATATTACCCTTGAACGACCCCAACCGCGAACTGCAGCGTGACCATTCTTTGATGATTCATAGAGTGTCGTTGACACACCTTGGAGTTTATACTTGTCAAGCATATAACGGAATACGGAAACCAGCCTCGTGGTCGGTTACCTTACAAGCACCGGGTCCGGTGTACAATATAAGTCCGGAGAATCTAAAGTACGCCAAATACCTTATCTCACCCCCGAGCCGACCAGGCCCTACTAGACCGCATCAAAGACCACCAGTTCCTGAAACTCAGACTTACGCACCTTATCCGAACGAAAGACCTAACAGAATTACTGCAAGGCCCGTAACTAATCCTTCTCACGTAATCGTTATACCTGGGAGATTCAGAGGTGAGGGTTAACGTCCTACTAATTTTCTACGTAATGATAATTTAGTTAGTTTCTACTAATTTCATAAAAGCTCTCGTTATCGTTGTTGTTAGTTAGTTATTTTTTTTTTTCTTTTTATCAGTGTGATGATAATATTCCTTATGCATGCTTTTGTGTTATCTGTTTTTCAATTAATCCTGCAAACGTGATTTGAATGATCCAACGATGTATTTCAATTCTCAGTACCATTAAAAGTAACGGTACCAGAAGCTACGGAACCGTATCCCGTGGGAAGCGAATTCACAATACCTTGCAATGTCGATAGTTGGTTAAAACCCACGGTAGTTTGGTTCAAGGATGACATTCCTATCCAAACGAATGACAGGATCAAAATTTCCGGTAATTGTTTCTCTCTAAAAAAACGTAAGATTCCGTTTAAAAAATACCTTCGAACACTGACACCAAAATCACATATATTTCCAGACGCTAACAGGCTAATCATTTCCGATGCGGAAAAAACCGATTCGGGAACTTACCGCTGCGAGGCAACAACTCAGGATCAAACAGCCTCAGGCTCTGTAAACATCACAGTTGAGGGTGAGCTGACAATTGAAGAAAAAAATAATTTTCTACTTCGTCTGATTGAACGAAAGAGTTAACTAAAATCATTGCTCAATATTTCAGGAATCTACATCCATCCGAATTGCCAAGACAATTTATTCCTGGCAAGATGTGATCTGATTGTGAAAGCGAAATACTGTCAGCACACTTACTACGCTAAATTCTGTTGTCGATCGTGTACGGAGGCTGGTCAATTACCGGCAAGAGGACCACACATTAACGATACCAGAAGAAGGAGGAGATCGCCTTCTTTCTTATCTCTCTTCTAATCTAAACAAACAAGAAAATAGAATCGATTTTTTTTTTTCTGTTAATTTCGCTTCGATAAGTGGGATACAAGAAGTATTCATACAATAGAATGCATTTTGATCGAACACAACGCAACAGATAATTTACACCTTTACGAACGCGTGGAACCACATTATAATCCTGATCGTTTGGTCCCGTCAAAAAAAAATACCGATATACATACGTATTGCAGAATTACACCAAAAATCTCTCAACGTCCTCATCACCGTGTACATATTTTTATAGGTGATGGAATTTATTTCACGATTATAGATGAAAAAAAAGTTGCCATGACATACAAAACCGAATGAATTATAGTACTTTATACAATAAAAGAAAAAGAAAGAAAGAAAGAAAAAAGGAAAAAATCGTACGTCTCCTATACCCGATCTGTTTTCCATCTTATTGCTATCAGATGGTAAAAATCGAGTGGAATGTGTCAGTAAAATATAGCAAACTTGACAAGGAAATATATTTAAAAAACAATACGTATCCCACCTATTGAACGTTTACGAGAAATCGAATGTCGTTCACTGCCAAAGCCTTAGAACGTTTATACATAGATCTATATATTCGAGTTGAAAATACCAACGAGGTAAAATATTTGATTAGAAATCTTAAAACTACATAATAACGATAATAATAATTATAATAATAGATATAATAATAGAAATAACGATGATAAAATTCAATTGAATAAAAATTTATACGATATTGTTATCAGATGTATTTGAATAATGGATATTTTCACATAATATCCGTCGATCCGATGCATCAAATTATTATCCGTGTATACACGATCTGACGCTGAACCCTAGTCCGTTGGAGTCACATTATTTTGTGAATCGTAATTCAACACGACGATTAAAAAGTCTTGTTGGTAGAAATGAAAGAAGAGAAAGAAAAAAAAAAAAAGATGTGAATTGACGAATAAATAAATTAATGAAACACAATGAAAAGAGATTCAATAGATCCTGAGAACGCATTGATCGTCGCACGTATAAGTATGACAGATTCGATCTAAGGCAATGTCAGATAACTTTCAATCCCAGTGTACCGAGTGCGAGATTTACACCAATAGTCGTTTGATCGCAAAATACATTTATAGTATAGCAGAAAAAAAGGAAAAATATGAAAGAATTTATCATAATAATGTTGGATTGTAAAATATAGTCACAATATGACGTTCGTAGTTTTCAAGTGAACATCTTACGAACCCATCAACTCACTAATACTCGATATTATTATGTACGAAAAAAAAAAACAACAAAAATACAATAAAAAATTATAGTTATAACCATACAAACGTCAAACTTTTCAACATATTAAACCCTAAAGGTACAAGTTAAACTCTACTACACTTCAGGGGTTCTTTTAAAATTCTCCAAGATTCTTCAAATGATTTGAAAAAATGTTTGAATTGAAAATTAATTGGAACGTAACACTTCTGAAGCGTAGAAATGTTTGACACTTTAAATGTACAGTTATTTTTTCATATCTTGTGTACCAGGTTGAATATGTTTAATGTTTAAACGTCACTCTGGCTTTCCATTGAAACACGTTGCATTTACAATACTTGTTCCTGAAATATTAACGGTAAATAGTTTGATTTAGATTTAAATATTATACAATTACCCAAAACTACTATATCTTCACCTTGAACATTATCTATAATAGTTCACATTTTTAGAAAGTTACGAAGTGAGTAATGATAATGATAATAATTATAATAATGATAATAATATATTAAAAGGTACCAAAAGCATTTATCTAAATATAATATACTTAATTAATTGTTGTAATTACGAAAGAAAAAAAAAAAAAAGAAAAAGAACTAAGTAAAAAAAACCCTGTCAAATTTCTCTCTTCAATATTTGGAGCTTATGATATACGAAGGAATGAGTCAATACCTGCGGCGTGAATTTCAAAAGCTCATTCCTTTGTATAGCCTTATCGGCTTTATTGGAGCGAAATACGGTGCCTTATAAGGAATAAGCTGAGAGTATTTTGCGTAAGATGAAAATGGAATGCTGGAGAAAAATTTTACTTCTACTGTTCGAGCTGTCTTGTATAATATCACTACCGAACAAAAAAAAAAAAAGGTTTATAAAATAAATTTATTTCAAAGTAAAAAATTCGTCACATCGATTTTTCTCCATACACATCCCGCATTTTTACTCTCAGAATAACGGAAAGAAGCAAAAGAGAGAAGAAAAGTTGAGAAAAAAAAAAATGAAAAACCAACGTTCCTTTTGGCGAGTGTCATTATAATTATGCTCAATCTGATAACTGTAGATATTATCATTTCTCTGAAAGTTCATAATATCATCATAACGACAATATGTATGTCTCTAATAGGTAATACTTAAGCACATAACTATGACAGACATTAAATAAACATGTAAGATAAACCGCGAATCATTGTTAAAGAAAGAAGAAAATAAAGAAATCACGATTTAATTAAAATAACTATACAATTAATAACTCGGTATGACGAGCCTAATTAATCTTTCTAGTTGTATCTACAGAAAAATAATATTTATAATGACATGCACTAGTTGGTTTAGAAGTTTCCATATCTCATGTAAAGAAAAATTACATTTACCGAACCGAATCAATTTTTTCTTTTTGGTTTTGTTTCAATAATCGAAAATCAAAAATAGAATCATCCGACTCGGTGACTTTGGACGCTCGAGTTATCTGTTAGTAAGGATTTAGCGAAATATTATAACCATGTAGAATTTATTTATAAATGTTTTGATAAATCATATATCATGAAATGAAATGAAAATTTTTAATCAATGATAACTAATAGAACATTTGAAAAATAGAATCATGGTATATAATATATGTAATACCTAAGCATATCTGTAGGTACAATAAATAATATATTATACGGATCAAATGATAATGTTCTTTTGTAATCTCAACGTAAATCTACCCTTTACGCTGATCATGCGGATGAATGACGAATGAATAAATGATTGTACTATTATTTTAAGTAGTACGGTTATCGTTACGTCACGAAGAATTACTTCCTTTCACTATCCATAGTGGATAAAACAAAATTATTTGCCTATTATAATTATTAGTTGGGTAATTGTTAGTTCAATTCCCCGGTTTGTTAAAGAATATACGATCACTTTTTACTTTCAGGCTTCGGCGTGACGTACAAACTCATCGTTCTCAAATTTCTTATACCTGTCGAAGGTCTCCTACTGGATCTTTGCAACAAAAAACGCTTGTGCTGTTCTTCGAGTAGAACAGTTTTTTCCATACGGCCGGTAGCGAGTCGTTCGATTTTCGCAAAAAGATCCGTATGCACCGCGATACAACGCCGAAAATCTTTACGTTCCAAACGAAAGACGTTGCAAACTTCGATCGCAACAACGCTAGCTACTCTCCTCTGATCTTGCACCAAAAGAGCAACTTCGCCAAAATGGGCTCCGTCTTCGAGGTGGCATACCTGGAGCGAATCGACCAATTTTTTACCAGCACTTTTCGCTCAATTTACTTGATCAAGTGTTATTTGAATTCTACAGAAATTTTTTAACTGACTTCCTTCCCCGTTGGCGTTAACACCGCGACCGTTCCACTCGCTAAAAAGAACATGCAATCACCCTGCGTTCCTGCCTTGACGATGACGTCGTTAGGCAAATATAATTCCATTCTTAAATTAACGACGATCGATTCAAGAACGCTACGAGGTAGGTCTCTGAATAGAGAAACGTTTTGTATGAAACGACGACTCGAATGCAGAGCAATATCCCGACGAAGATCATCTGCAAAAATGATATCTCTAAGGATCCACCCTACGGTAAAATTGTTGAGAGTTGAGGCGTTACCGACCGGTCAAAGTCGAAGAGATTTCTTTCTCTCTGTAAAAACTTTTCAAAAATCTGTAATAATAGTAGGCTAAAAGCCGCCGTTTCATGTATTCCGGTAACTGTTTTTGCCGCATATAAGCGTGCAATTGGTTCATTATCTCTTCGTATTTAGTTTCAGTTATATACTTCTGCGATCTCATTTGAAGAATCATGACTAGAAAACGATCGAAGAATTATTTACTCGTAATATTGCACCGTGGATCAAAAATTAACTGCACTGTTTCAAATTGATCTTTCGAACGATCGTATTTGAAACTTACCGATTATATAATTAATAAATATACTTCCGGCGAGCATTAGTATAGTGCAGACCATCATGTGACCCAATCTGACGGGGGGAATAATGCCATAGCTGCTACCGGTCAAGTTAATAACGGCCATGAACAAACTATGTCTGTACAACGTGTGCATTGATGGTTCTTTTGTTCCCAGCTGGGATATCCAACATTGACAATTCTAAAATACAAAAAAAAAAACTTTTCAAAAAAATGAAGCTTACTTAAAGTCAACCGTATTCGTCACCTCGATCGTGTGCTGATTCAGGTTCATAACGAGGGTAGGTAAAGCGTAGCACAGGCAGGCGAACCAGTGTAACATGAACAGTGCAAAAATGACGGTATTGAAAGCTTGGGACACCATATGTTGAACGTTAAAATGCTGTAGGGGAAAAATGATCAACGTTAACGAGAGAAAAGTTCACCGAAATTTTATCATGGTTTCAATTAAATTACGAATCTTACTTTGAAAATCTGACTACTGTAAGCGCTAACTGTGATAAATCGAAGCAGTTTGAGATTTGGCATCACGAGATTTATCGTGGGAATAATGAGTCCGGAATTCGGCCCCGGAAGAACTCTCCACGGTAGAGTTAATCGGTCGTACGGAATCGATGATACAACGTCGATGAAAAAAAATCCCTCCATGTAAATGCTGAAATTATTGAAATATTTGATTTCAATTTTTTTTGCGGAGAAGAATTCAATCCGCTTTTCCACTACCGAATTATTTCACGGAGCTCCAGTACGATCCTCCCCGTCGCTTCGTCGTAGACCCCAGATACGCAATTCATGAATATGTCAGCCCAACAAAAAGCGTACACGTAAAGATTGAAGTCGTCCATTTGGATCTCAAAGAAATTGAGAATCTTAAAGGACGTCATCAGAGGAATGGTGATAAATGAGACGCAATACACAATCACCATTAACGTGTCCCACACCATTCTGCAAATGGGTAATTAGACGGGAAAAAATTAATGAATGATAATCAAAAATCTTTGAAACTCGTACCTCATCTGACTAAATGGATGTATTATCCCTGACCATTTCATTCTCATGTGGCGTCTTTTTTCATCAGTGAGACCGGCAGAACTAGGTACGTAAAATTTCGTTCTATGATTACGCGTACTGATGGTAGTCCACTGCTTCCACTTTCTAACGAAATATTTGCAGTGTCTGACACTAGCTCTGGGTATCGCTTCGAAATCCCTCGAACTCAAAACGCAACTATGACGGGGTTTCATCTCGGAGTTGGATTATTTTTTCACCCAAAAAGACGGACCGTTACGCCATTTTCAAACACGTGATCGTACAATTGTTTTACGCATAATATCCGTATAGATCGCGTGTGATAAAAATAATTTCTATTTATCGCACATTTATTACAACAATTATTTATAGATAACGTGTATAACAAATATTGTACTACATGTTTTTCTTCTTACACCCTAAAACTGAAGTCACAAATGGATATACCAGCACATGAAAGACAACTGGACGTTGTACAAACTTCAAGTTTTTCTTTATCGATAGTCTGGTTTGAATATCGTGAAAGAAAAGAATTTCACGTCAACGGGAATGCGTAAAAAAATAAAATCACCTGCGAATATCTACCGCGATATTTCACGCACCTTGAGGTGATCAGTCTTTCGATGTGAATATACATTTCGCTATGACGATTAACAATATTTTTTCGATAATAATGATCCGCCTTCAAAGACGACCGACCCATCGCCGGACTTTAGTCGTTCGAAGTGAACTAGACAAATACTTCCCTCGCAAACGTTTTTTCTTTTTTTTTTACGTTCGTCCCTCGAGCCCCAAAAATTTAAACATCGATTCCAAGGAGCTCGCGACTATCGACTCGAGAAATACGACGTCGGAGGCTGCGTCGTCGAAACTCCTTCCATCAGACAGACGCTCGCTTGACGCGAAGGCTAGCCGTAATAGACGGAGGTCTGTACCCTTGATAACCGGAAGAATCCAGCATCTCGGAATTGTTAGTACCTAAACAAGTGCAGGAACAAACGCTCACACAATCGTCCGTATCGTGAATCATCGGTACGTGACCAGCGAGCAATTTCCCATTGACAGCGACGACCTCGCCGTCCAGAGTGAGGACGTGATGCGAAGCGGACTGAAGTTCGTTGTCCTCCCTTCTGACGTCCTCGGCGTTCCTGCGCGAAAAAATTTATCCGTTTCGAAATTCGTGTCGCAAAAAAACAGCGAAATCCAGGAGAGACTTACATCGTCATGAATCGGAGTACCAGTAGATTAATGCTCGCGGCAACTACGGCCAATCCGAACAGAATGAAAACCAAACTCAACGCGACGTAGCCAGGTTTGTTGGACAGAGCTTGGTCGTTCTGCGAAACAATATTGAATTTTACGTCTAGGGCTGACCGAGTCGGGGTTCTCTTTGAGGAATCTACGATCACCTGGAGCGCGACGTAATCCCCGAATCCGATAGTCGTCAATGTTACGAAACAGTAGTAAAAACTGTCGAAGTAACTCCAGCCTTCGTAACGTGAAAAAACCGCAGCGCCGGTCGTAATTATGATGCTCGACAGCATCCCCGTGGCTAGCATCAGATTCATCTCCGTTGCTTCGGTTCTTTGACATTTCAAGTATCTTTTAGCGCGTCTTATGACAACGCTAGCAAATTTATTCAGACGTTCACCGATGCTCTGGAACATGACGAGGCCCAGGGGAATTCCGACCATCGCGTAAGCCATGCAGAACGCTTTTCCTCCGATAGTAACCGGCGTGGAATGACCGTACCCTGAAGGATAACGAGGGAGAAATAATTTCTTCCTGTTTCAAAAACACCCCGTAAATATTTTTTTTTTCATATCCCAGCTATTCGTTACCAATCATGGCGAGGACGACTGTGGCGAAGTAAAATGCCCCGGCGAATTTCCACTGAGGTCCGGCTTTGTGTGGTTTATTTTCAATGATCACTATTTCGACCATACGATAATCTTCCGGCGTAATATTGTACTTTCGCATCATGTTTCGTCTCACCTCTGAAATTTGATATCGACACGTGATTTTTAGTGATTGAATCAATGATCGAAAATTCTTTTTTCAACGGGGATGCGATTCACGTCACCTGACAAAAATTCCCAACGTCTTCTTTCAGTGTCCGATTCTAAGGCGTCAAAAACCGCAGCACCGATCAGCAAGTATGTAAAGGTACAAACGACCAATGACAACGTTCGGACGTTTTGCCTTTTCATTATATCCGGGTGGGGTCGATGGGAAAAAGTTCAAATTTTTTCCTACCGCAAGCTTGAAAATTATAAGAGAGAAAAAAAAAACAAACCCACTCAATACAACGTTTATTACCACGCGAATATCATTTCATTACGTTTCATCTCTTGCTATTTCTCTCAAGGGTTGATAAAACGGTGTAACGCGTCTGTTATTATTATTATTATTATTGTTATCATTAAATTCGCGATAGAAATATTTCTTTACCTCGATAGCGCGCATATACTCCAATCCGATGCGCGATTAACTACCGCAAATTATAGAGTCCATCTTTCAGCTGGACCAGCGCAGCCACGTTTGATGGAAAATACCGAGCTAACGAGAGGAATATTGATCGCAAAAGCTGCGCAGAGATGAACTCCTCGCCTCGTACCCTCTACTCCTCCCCGAAAAATCAGTGGAAACTCCGTCGCGTGCTCAGCCAGCAAGCCGGAGAGCGGCAAGCGGTAACGTCGGTAACATACTCGCAGGCGCAAATTTCAGTAGTTCAACCGCTGGTTGGTCAGACACGCTCCGAATTTTTATCCCCGTCGCTACGAACTACGGAACCGACGACGCCCGTTCGATTCTTACTAGTAGAGAAAAATGCAATAAAATAATCCACCTAGATTCTCAACTCCGATTTTAATCCCCCTCCTTGAAAAGAAGGATTTTAAGAATAAAGTGAACAATTTTGAAGTTGTTGCAAACTGGTGATGAAAAATGGACCAGTTTATCAACGGACGATGATATTCGATTGCCTGTAGAGAGAGAGAGCGACGGGAATCGGAGGAACAGAGGGAGAGAGAAATTGAGGGTGAAGGGAGGTGGAGGAGGAGCGGGAGATGAGACGGACAAACGGATATTCGCACTTTACCCAAGGGTTCGCTCACCCCCCTACGACGCGATGTGATAATGTTATCTGACTCCGTTAGGTGAGCCCGTCTGCGCTAACTACGTTCACCGGATGACAGTGTGCTGCAGTCGCACCGGTTGGATAAGTGAAACAAAAAATGTAAAAGTAAATGAAACACTACTCTGGCTACATACTGTACAAGTTTGTACATTTGAGAAGCGTATAGATGATCCGCAGGCACCGCTAGATCTTTTCACGTCTCAAGTTTGAAAACCTGCGCACAATCGTGGCTCGAGTATAAAATCTCGTGTTACATATACATATCTCCATACGATGCAGAGTCGAGAGACTTTTAACAAATCCGAGAATTCGGGACCCCCTCCCCCCTCCCCCCCCCCCCCTGACGTTGACGTTGGGTAAGAAAACAAGCGAGAGATTTCGGAATTTTCTGGTAAATTCTTCGTGATCCTCGAGTCGCGATGTTAGCGATATACCTACAAGCAAAATCTGCGGGAATAACATTTGCATTTACGTGATTTGAGCAAAATTTTTTTTTTTTCATCTTTCGGTTTCCCTTGAGCGGTTTTCTTATCCCTCCCAATCTTCGATGCATCTACCTCGCAGATCAGACCCATAGATGATTTTTAAAGCGACTATTATTGTTATCCTGCAACGTAAGTTGCAACGACGTAATATTATTCTGCAATTTGTGTCATGTTTGCCATTTGCTCCTCGTTACCCGCGATTGTCGAGCTACCTGCGAACATGCTAATCATCGTCGTGCCACGGTGGCCTTGCCCGAGGTTCAAATTTGCCTAATGATACCGAAGCCTCGAGAGCCGGCATGCTTAATGTGACAGTCAAATGAGCAGAAATGTTCGCATGGGAATACTCACGTCAGCTGGACGCGCATAGCTAATCCTGCAGGACATGACGTAATATCGTCGCTAACGACGGTCCGAATGATTCGATTTTCAAGGGCGAGTGACACTGAGAATTTCTCACAAGAAAAACGGCTCGATTTTCGCATGATGTTCAACTCTACATTGCGATATTAGGTGAAATTATTGATTTCGCGGAGGGGTTTCCTCTTCGCAATAATTGTATCCGATCTCGTTGGCAAACCAGAAGGCGTGCGGTGATGCGAGTGAGCCGTGTGAGTGGAGACTAGATCTTCGTTACTTCGCTATTCGAAAGCAATTACGTTATGCTAATAGTGACGGTAAATGTCGTTCGCGTTCGAGCAACCAAACAATTAAACTCTTTGAAATTCTTACGTTGAAAATTTACTTTTCCAACGAGCGTTTGATGGGAAAATAAAATGGCCGATGTTGCAGAAGCTGCGGGGCGAAATTGCGTGCAGTATGCAGCCGTTGAATCGAAACCTTTGATCATTTTCTCGCGATGATATTCAAAGAGGATCTTCTGAAGTATTTCATTCGCTCGAACAGCGGCCAATCCGAGCGATTCGAAAAACTAATGAAATTTAAATGAATGCGCTTTCACCGTACCACTCATCCATTCGCAATATCTTATAAGTTCGATGCCGAAAAGAAGGGAAGACCGAAAAAAAAAGGCGATGCTCCCGTCGCATTAAGTATTGAGATAGTTTTTCACCCGCGTTATAAACGTGAGGGGAAAAAAGGGCAGTGTCGGTGACGGTGTCGTTGGTAACAAAGCAGCGCGTTTATTTGCTTTTCCCATCTCTTTTCGCTTGTGTCGTACCTCTGAGCCATTACGAATTGTAGACAGGTCAGCATTAACATTTACGGAAAGATGGTCGGTCGGTTGACAACCTTAACTATGTATTTCAGTTTCGCAACTAGACGGCAGCGAGATGGCGGAGTAGACCGCGCATATCCTACGTGTATTCCGTTTATTTTGTCGTTTAAATTTAGTGGCGACAGAAACACGTTGGAATAAAGGTTAACCTCGGATACCCTGTCGCGGTTCGTCGACTGCGTTGACGTTGTTCAAGCGGAGTTCAGGAGCCAGTAACTAATTAAATGCAGATCCTCGTTGAATGGTACGAGAATACCAGAGTAACGCTACAGAAGCCGCGTCTCGCAAGCATCTCGAGACGCTGAAAGAAGCAGCGAATTTTCCGACTCCTAAGAAATCTACTCGGATTTTAACACGCCGATGCGAAAGTCCTCGTTAAAATTTACCGTCGATTATCACCTCCGAGGGATTCGATTTCCAATCAAAGTATCAGGTGTGAAAGAGACGGTACTGTAATTTTCAAGGGGGAATCGTGTTTGGGCGAATGAAAAAAGAAAAAAATTACGAAACTGTTCCGCACACGCTAACCGTGTAACAAAATGTACACGCGAATCTCCGCCGTTTTGTTTGGTGGTAGAAAACGAGAAACGCGAAGTTTAGAAACCGTATGTACATCAGTCAGGGAAAAGAATAAAGCGAAAGTTTTTCAATCTCTTCGTATAAGAACAGTTTCTTTTAGACTTTTACAAATAACATCGCTCGACCCTCATCGGGTTGACTGGTTGCATCTGCAAAAGGAACGGCAGCGGTAACAAGAAGCGCAGAAGAAATCACAACGATAAGCGAACACAGACGTATAAACGCGAGGATCGAAAGAAAGGAATAAAAAGAGAAGACAAAGAAGGAAAAATTTCGTACACCTGCAAGAATTCCAATACGGAGGGACCCTAAAAATTCTCATCTTTTGTTCAATAAGAACTTTCGGTTTCTGTATCACGTCTTTTATATCCGAAACGCGAAAGCACACGTACACGCACGCGTACATTTACCTAAGATAAATTATTTCCGACTAATTTATTTCGCGTAATCCTGAACAGGCACAGGTGCGTTTGATTGCCTTGCTTATCCGGTCGTACGAGCAGGGGCCAGTATACCGTATATCAGGTACAGTTACGTCTCGATCCTCGGAAGGTTTGATGCAGCGTGAATACCGCGACTTTATTACCTAAACCCCTTACACGTCTGGTATAAAAGTAGTCCCTTTCCGGGAGGCACGAATCCTGTAACCTGAATTATTATCCTTCCTAATTCAGGGGGGGGAGGGGGGGTTCCAGGCGACCATAACTCCTCGCAGAAAGGTGCCGGCTTTTAATATCCCCGCACCGCTCCCACGGGGTGAAAGATTGTTGGGTGGTAACGCCCAAGTAAGACGTGATACAGATCTCGGGGATTTCGGCATAAACTCGAACGAAAAGCGAAGAATATTAACGCCGTCGACCGCGAGACACAAATCGCGCAATATGCTACACCGAATAAGAAAAAGAAAAAAAGATTTGGATGTGAATAAAAATGCGAATGAACTTCTTCCTTCACTTCCAACCCCGAGAGACTTCTTCAAATTTGCAACCGGATCATCCGGCAAATCATTCCAATTATTATTATTGGGTTATTAGTGAAACTAATAATAATGCGCAACATATATTGCACGATGAAATCGTTTAATTATATTTTGATGAGTTTTCGAGCTAAGGGCTTTTGTTTGCTGCGTACCTGTTTGCCGTTATGCCTTGAGGCTGGTAGCTAAGACGCTTCTGGATTTACGGAGCGATCATTCATAAAGCCCGGCTTTCTCATTGGCTTCGTATGTCCGAGCCCGTTTCATGGTTCTTCTTTCTCTTCGTTTTTTTTTTTTTTTTACCTCTATTCCGTCTTTGCTACTGTTGTATCAGCCGGTGAAATTAGCTCGGCCCACGCAGCTGACGACAAATCTGCCGCAGATCTCCTTCAAAGCACGTGGACGCCGAGATAATTTACCCGGAATACCCGTAGAACAATAGTTGATCTAGTTTCACCCGGCCGCTAGTTCTGACCCATATTTCATTCAATGGACCTACTCGAATATACGTTACACACGTGCACCCAGATGGTTCAAAGTTCTATTGCCAACTGGGGTCGCGTGACGGGTCGTCAGAGGAAAATCCAGCAGTTTACCTTATATCCAAAATTCACAACCCGAAGTTGTGCATTCGCCTCATTATTTGTCGGCGAAAGAGAAAAAAAAAAATCGTTCCGCTCGACTGAGATCAAATCTGTAAGTAATTTCTGTTCATTTTTTATGAAGTTTTTAATTTTTTTTGTCACGAATTTGCGAATACAATAAAGTTCGTTAGAGCAGCGAGCATCACCGCAAGTCTGCTCCGTCAAATCTGTTTCATTATTAACGAGAATGAGAAAAGAAATATAATTGGGGGTGCCGAAAATTTTACACTACGTTAGGCGTGAATTTCTTTCAAATTAGCCTCCCAATTACAGACGAAATGCGTCCGTAATATTTTCCTATAAATACACGTTTAGACGGTACGGAGGCGCGGAACATTAATTAATTACATTTCATTATTTTCTTTCCAATTTTTATTTTATTTTTTTATTTTTTGTTCACTTATGGGAGGAGCTCGCGATCTTGACCCCGACGAGTGAAACCGTTATCGTGTGTGAGAAAATAGAAATTGCGCAGGGATTGATCTGACAAAAATGATTCTGACGAGGGTACGATTGCGTAAAGCAATGGTATGGGTATATAAGTATTAGTCTTGATTAGCTCATTTTGTTCTGGGGCATCGAGCGACGATCACGACAGCGGTATTTATAGAGAGAAATAACTCTCCTCCCTAATTATCCTGAGCCGTTAAATGCGAAGAGAAAACGCGAATGAAAATACACAATCTCAACTCGATACTGACGTATCTGCCAGCGAAGGACGAAGCCTCCGCGCTGACCATTAAACGTGAATTATGCAGTAGCGGTGTAAATTGAACCGGTAACACGATGTTATATCATCAGAGTGTCTAATTAAATCATAACCATCGTTGATATACTTCATAAAAATTCCATCCGACGGTAATTAATTCATGCACCTCCGATACACAACCGATATTTATAACGAGTAACGCGCCGTCGGTAGAAAACAAACAGGGGAAAAAAACAATATTTTTTTAGCGGCAGATTTTTCTTTTTCCATTTTGAAAAATAATATCGGTAACGTAGTCCGAAAGATAAACTTTACCCTTCAATTTTCAACTTCCCTTCGAACGAGTACACATCCCGGGTACGTATATACGAGGGTGAACTTTTTTTTTTTCATTACGTCGTAAAAAATCAGCTGCCGGTCTCGTTGGCTGTAGTTTCTCGTCTTTACTTTTCGACGAGGTGACGAATCGATAACGCCGAAATTCACCACCCGCTGAATTGACGCCGTAAAAAACCTCGCCCATCTTACATTCTCCAGCAGACCTCCTCGAAATTTGTATATAGCCACCACGTGTCCATTCAGAAACAGATTGTATGTAGAGGAAACTTCCTCGGGCTCTATGCCAATTTTGGATCGCTACCGTTACGAAAGCAAATCCGCCAAAGTTTCGCCCTGAACTGCCCAACGCGGTCCGACTATAAAGCTAAGTCATGTAGAATATATCTATGTGTCCCCCGCCCTCAGCTGGCGGTGTATTTTATAGATTGAAATAAGAGATTGGATTCATACAGCTGTTCCCAAAGTGCCCAATTTTTACCACCAACGCCTTTTTTATTCATTCATTTCTTTTTTTGGTTTTTCTTTACATTTATTTCTAGCTCGAACCAAGTACTGGATCTTGATCGAAAAAACGTATTTTTCGTAAAACATGTCACGTCATCCGTGTAGTTTGATCTCAGAAACACGAATCAGTTAACTAAATTAAGCTAAGCTCGGAACTAATCGGGATATCTCAATTTTTTCGTTCTAAACAACAAAAGTTGTCGATAACTTAATCGTGTTACTACAAAGATTTCAAATGTTAATAATCTCAGGTCAAAAAAAATAATTGTTAATTATCGTGAGCTTGAAAATTAATGAAGAAATAGTCAGTCTCCTTTTGATAATGCATAATAACGCAATGCGTGGAAAAAAAAAAATTTATTTGGATTTTTTTTCCCTGTACACTCGGTGCCTCTGATTCTGAACTAGAGACCCATGCCTTGTACGGCCTTAGTGTGGCAAAACGCGACAGAATTGATCTTTCTCAGTATACTCTAAACCATATATGTAACTACGGAATTCTAACATATTTACTTCCTCAAACGGTTATATAGAAATTCGCGGAAAAATCACTGCAAAAGGATGCCGCCCATCAGGTGGATCAAAGAGGTAATTGATGAGGTGTGAACAAGATGTGTATCAGGTGTTGACAGCTCGTCTGACACCTGCTTACAATGGGAGCGAAATACAAACAAGGACTGAGATTTCACACCTCATCATCTATTAAAAAGCCATAAATCACTTAGGATTTAAATCCTAGCACGTGCCGGCCGTCGCAACGCCTGAGACACGTGTCAGAACAGAGTATTGGTAAAAGTGACGAAGGTTCCCCTTTCGTACGAGTGAGCCGATGCTCACGACCGAAATTCGCCGAGTGCATTCCTCTTATATTTTAAAGAATTATTTTTACTTGCGAGAAGTCTGAGCGAGAGGCGAGCATATAGGGCGTGGCGGTACGCCGCGAAGTGGTAGGAACACGAACAAGATCAAGAGCGCTCGGGAGCGGTCCGCTAAAATTTGAAATCACTCGACCCGCAATGGTCTGCCATCACGTTTTCCATCATATCTCAGGCGCACGAATGATCGGGATTCGGCGATGAAAATTGAATTTTCAAGAAGTGTTTTCGTGGTCATGGGATTTTGTTTGTGTATCGCACCTTGGGAATTTTTACTCTCGTCGTTAATTAGTGGTCTAAGAGAGTCCCGCACACAGATTTTATTTCAATTAGAGGGAGAATGTAGTCAAATTTGACAATCTCGCGAATGAGAGGAAATAATTTGAAATCGAAGTTGTAGTTTTTTCGAACATTCATTTTTTATCTCCATCATTAGTAGTGTAATTATTTCTCTCATAAAAAGTCAATCTTGAACAATTTATGTCTCATAATTTTTTCCTTATAGAATAAGCTGTCACTGAGAAAACATGCATCAAAATTTTCGATTTTGTAAAAATCGTGAATATCGAAATATGCATAATTCAAAGATGAGAGCTCTGTTCGGTAAAGACTTTTGGGTGTGAGTTCTGGTATGGGAAAACTATGTTTAAAAAAATTACCAGTAAGTTGAAACACGCTTTTGTTTTCGTGGATTGCCACATTTCGGGACGTCTGGTTTCTGGTTTTGATCCAAGAGCTGGAAAATAATGAATGATTTCTCAGTATTTTTGAAACCACAAAATTAAGAACCGACTGGAAGGACGCGTTTCCTTAACCACCTTTGAACGCATGGCAAGTTCAAGAGGTAGCGTCCTCGGCTCGTTTCGCTTTTTTTGTTTTTTACATAGTGGAACGATCGCCTGGAGCCCTATGCAAACCACTATCCGCTCAGCGGCCGCCGTCCAGTGGTGAGGAATCTATAGCTGTATAGAGAATACAAGAAGCAACAAAATAGACATAAAAAGCGAAATATTGTACATAACATGGCATAACACAAAAAGCATGAGCAATCATAGACATAAATTTCGATCGATATACGTATGTGCACATAGAAATAACATCTTATAAATATAGATGGACAATAAAACTTGCACAAGACATCACGCACATTAACATGAAACATTGACACAACATACGCAAAACATGATAGCACATAAAATATTTATGCAAAACAGTTGAAACAGACAATCAAGTATTTAAAAATATTAGTGACATTGATATATTTCCTGAAAATAGAAATACCAATTGTCAATTACATAATTATAAATCTGGACAGAAAAATAAATAACGAGTCAATGCAACGATATCATTATCAGGAGAAAATGGATGTCAGAAAGATTAGCATGTCATGTTAAGCAAAAAGAGAAAAATGAACTGCAGCGATGGAATTTCTGAAAAGGAAAAGAGAAACGAAAACTGTTGATTCGAATGTAGATCGTGAAATCTGAAACAGAAAAAACACCTAATGATTAATCATCACGTGACAATAAAATCGCACAAAAAAGAAATCGAGCAATATCAGAATTGTGAACAGTGAGATAATAAAATACTGCAGCATCGGTGAGATTTCTGTGAACAGATAAAATTGTAAATTTAAATACGAACGATGCAACCTGAAACAGACAAACAAGTATGATCAGTACAAGACTATCAAATAACAAATAGAAGAAATAAAAACTGCTGGAAAAGATGAAAAAAAGATAAGATCCACCAGCCGTTGTCAATTATCATCATCAGATGATGGGTACCTGAAACACAAACCGAATGAGTTACTCAAATTTCTATGGGATGTGAAAAGAGAACTTTGGATAGACATGGAACCAAACAACTTTTTGGTTTCATTGATTTCGATGAAGAAGTTAATCAAACTGTTGTTTTCCATTTGGGTTTTGGGAATACGAAAATGTCTTCAAAGATTTACGAAGTGAGTAACTTCCATAACTCCAGATTTTTCATTAGAATTTTTTCCCATTCCGAATAAAATTCAATATAAATGTGCAATGTACTCATCCTGGAACATATACCAAGCTGTATTAGTAGCCAGAGACAGCCTGTGAACAACATCTGATTAGTACAAGAAAATAAAATCTGAAAACTGTAAAAAAAATAGAGATGACAGATGTGAACGGTTTATTTGTAGTTAATAAATGCACTATTGGATATTCCAAATACTGCATTTTAATCCACTAGGAATAAACTGTTCTCTCTGTTCAGCATCCGTCCGGAGATCTCACGAGTTGGGATTTCTGGAATCAGAAAGCAGACTTAAAATCGATTAGTAGCCAGAGACAACCTGTGAACAAAATCTGATTAGTACAAGAAGATGAGATCTGAAAACTGCAAAAAAAAAAAAATGGCAGATGCAAACAGTTTATTTGTAGTCGATAAATGCGGTGTTTGATAAATCAAACACTTCATTTTAATCAATTACGAATAAACTATTCCATCTGTTCAGCAATCCCTTAAATTTTGATTTCTGAAATCAGAAAGCAGACTTAAAATCGATTAGTAGCCAGAGACAGCCTGTGAACAAAATCTAATTAGTACAAGGAGATGAAATCTGAAAACTGCAAAAAAAAAAAAAAAATGGCAGATGCAAATAGTTTATTTGTAGTCGATAAATTCGGTGTTTGATAAATCAAACACTTCATTTTAATCAATTACGAATAAACTATTCCATCTGTTCAGCAATCCCTTAAATTTTGATTCCTGAAATCAGAAAGCAGACTAAATCTATTAGCATCCAGAGACAGCCTGCAACAAGAATCTGATTAGTACGAGTTTTAAAACTAAGCGAAACTAAAATCTAGGATCTGGAAGAAAGAATTGATTAGGATTAAGAACTACGAGCTGTAAGAAAAATTGATTAATATTACAACTAAGGGTCTTAAATACTAAAAATCTGAAAGGTAAAGTTTTTGATTAGCGTCTTAAGAGTAATCACGTGAAAGTCAAGCCCCAGGCACAAAAAGGTGCGTGGAACTTGCTCTCTTACAATTGTCGGTTTTTGGGTTTAAAACGCATGAAGCGTTCGAGGGAATGATTTAAATACCAAGTCCGCGCGCCGGTGCAGCAACGGAACTTGGTTTATCTTATTGTTAGATTCTTTAATTTCCTGAAAGAAAATCTCTCAATACATGTTCCCATCACCAATATCAGAGAATTTGTTAAAGCGCCTTGCAAGATGGCAAGTCACGCTGAATGTTTTGTTTTAAAAAATCCTTAGGACCCTTAAGGACGGCACACAACGTACACAAAACACAAACATATCGTGCGATTCCTCGTCTTCGCGCTTTATTTACCCGCGCGAGCAGCGTCGACTTGGAATGTTTATGCTAATGGAAATCGAAGAATGCAATTTTTCATCGCATCCTTCTATTCCAATTAACATTGGGGGAGGAAAGAGAAAGGGGTTTACAAATTTTTGGCGTGACGGTCGGCGATCCTCTTCGACGTGAAGTCTTCGAGCTCAACGTCCACCTCACTTCCATGCACCACGGCTGGTACGGAGAGCGAAGCGAACGTATTTTGCTCATTTCAAGTGACCACAAATATTACGGAGAAGCAAAAAAAGAGAAGAACAATACAATTTAATTGGTCGGGTTTGGGTGTGTGAATTGAAGCGAAAGGATCTATTAGATCTCAACAAAGAGATCCAAGAGATCACGTAAAAAAAATTATTCGGTAAAATGTTGTATGGAAAAATGAATAATGCAATTTGATGTAGCATTATATTCAACATTGATCACTTGAAATTGCTGTGGAAAGAAGTTGCGCATCCGATTCCTCGCGTACCCCGTTCGCAAAAGCCCTCGCCCCACCCAACGGTTAAAACTATTATTCGCATACACACTGCTCATAAATGCCCTCGCGACGCATGAATTTACCTATACCTGCCTTTCACCTATAATTATCCAAGAAATGATTTTACTGACGAAAACCCCAATTCATACTTGCGCCGGCGCACCGAGAATTTCGTCTCACACACATCTCACATTCATTGCCGTGGTATCTCGTTCGAAAAAATTACTGTTGACCTGTTGTGTGTGTAAAAATATAAAGGCTGCCCATGCCCCGGCCGAAGCCGTGATTTATTTAAATTTTGAGAAAAGGTGTGTTTGTTATTTGGCCGAAATTTAAAAAACCAATGAACTTTAAATGAATTTAGTAAATTTACTATTGAGTAAATATCATCAGTAAGAAAATGAGATTAATTAATCTCATATAATATTTGTGAAGCAAGAAAAAGTTAAGGGCTGAAAATTGTGTGTAAGGGAAGAAAATTCCTGAAACGATTAGACATCCTGTTATAGTTCTAGTGAATTTACTTATCGGTACCTAAAGACGGGTTCAAGTTTGATCAAAATTGAGTTGAAAGAATTGAAATTATAAAATGCAAATAGATAAAAAAATATAGAGATCAAATTCAAAATTGATTCAGCTGATGGCTGATCATTAAATTGAGACTAAATGAATTCTGACTTTTCGCGGAAGCTATCCAAGTCAATTCCTGATGTACCTGAAAAAGCTCAATCTATGGTAATGACCATCATTCGCACGACAAAATTTTATTACCGATCAGTGATCGACGCGAACGAGATCGGTCACCGAAAATTATGAAAAATTTATAAAACGCGAGAGTCGATTGAACGACGGCCTTTACCGTTGCCTATGAGCTGCACACTCTTGCACTTAAATTTATCAAAGATGTGATTTATTTGAATAGTTCATATATGCTGAACTAATGGTTGACTGATTACTCAAATAACTGATTAATTAATTAATAAGGTGACCAAATCATTAATTGATTTCTTCACCGATCTCACGGCTAATAAATTAATAATTGACCAACTGCCTAATTCATTGATCTTTTGACTGATCAATTACAATGAAGAGTTTTATATGTTTGACGCTACAGGGTGCAGGTGCGCTATGCTCAACAACAACAGACCCTACAATTACCTGGTCTAATAAAATTGAAATACAGGGTACCGCCACGCCATGTAATAAAGAGGGAGGTGGGATGTTGAAAAATTAAAAAATACAACGACTCCAACGCCAGTGTACACCATCGCGTGAGCTGGCAAAGGAATCGAGGAACTTTAACTCCGCTCACCATCGTTGCCAGTACCAAGACCGGACCTGAGCTGGTTCCCAAGCTCAGGGGTCCTGGATTTTACCCGGACGTCTCTGCCTCCCTGATGGCTATAGATGTGTAGTAGGTTGAGAAGTTCTCTGCCTCCCTGATGGTTGTAGATGTGTAGTAGGTTAAGAAGTTCTCTGCCTCCCTGATGACTATAGATGTGTAGCAAGTTGAGAAGTAGTAGGATGAAAAGTTGAGGCGTTGCGATGCTCCCACGAGGATCCAAGCTGTGAATTTTGCAAAAAAAAAATCAAAAAAAAAACTATTATCAATGGAAATCTAAAAAAATTTCACAAGAGGAATGAACAGTTAGTATTAAGAAGTTATAATTACCGAAATTTTTCAATTTCAGTATAATGTTGATAGTCGATGATCATCTGCAGGATGAGGAGAGTTTAATGCGAGCAGTAAGAATGTTGGTCTGTAACAAATAAAAATTTTTTTTTCATCGTAATGAATATCAAACATACATATTAAATGAATCGAGTAATTGAAATAAAAAATAAAAAATTAATTATTATTATTTAATTTATTATTAATTTAGTATTTAATTTCAACTCACATTATTTTTTCATCCCAGAAAACGAAGATCCAGTTTCAGTACTTTCCGGATCGTCCTCTGAATCGTAGTATATAAGTCGCATTAGCTGCATAATCATATCACCGGTTGTAGTTGTATAGTGAATTCTGTAATTCAGAATTAAACTCGAATAAACATCGTGAATTCAAGGAAAATTGAGAACAGGATGAAAGTTGTAGTGTAATAGGATGATATTCACGATAAAATCACATCCTGATATTATAAATGCGAAGCTACTAATCGAAAAACAATTTCTTGACCTTTACTCGATATCGAATACGCAGGAACTCGGAAATAATAAGGAGCAAAATTGAAAACAGGAAAAAAGTGTGTACTGTATTAGGACGATATTCACGATAAAATCACCTTGTGATATTATAAATGCGAAGATACTAAACGAAAAACAATTTTTTGACCTATACTCGATATCGGATACGCAGGAACTCGGAAATAATAAGGAGCAAAATTGAAAATAGGATAAAAGTTGTAGTGTATTAAAATGATATTCACGATAAAATCACCTTGTGATATTATAAATGCGAAGATACTAAACGAAAAACAATTTTTTGACCTTTACTCGATAGCGAATACGCAGGAACTCGAGAATAATAAGATCACTGCCGCGCAGTATAATGGAAAAATTTCCACGCCACGATTTGAAACAAAGAATCTTCTGATCAACTCGAAATAGTAACGATATCTAACAATTTCTTTGTCTGTGAGCAGCTCTAATGTGTAACCGAATGAAAAATGCGACGTATCAAAATTAGACGCAATAATCAAAATCAGAGTTCTCACCTTTTCCAGTGTGAAAATCGCTTGGCTTCCATAGACTTTAGTTTATCGTTATTGAATTTTAAATTTTAAATAATCAAGTAACTTTTAATGTCCGAATTGAATGGAGTAATTGAATAAATTATTCGATTAATTATTGCAGAGTTAATGTGCCCGATGTAATTCGCCACGATTATATTAATACGAAATTACGCAGATCCGAACCGACTCGTTCGGAATCTGTAGAGCGAATGAAATATCGCATGAGCTACGCCGCAAGTAGCGTGGCGTCTCTTCCGGGCACTTGGAATTTTCGGGAATGGGGAATTTTAAATACGTCACACATACGTCACAGTCTTTGAAATAGAAGAATAGCACAAGGGAGAAGTGCCGATAACCGTCGCTCACGATGCTGATCGGATATATGTAACTCTGAATAAACGGAGTTGGAAATCGGGATAATTTTCAAATTAATAAACCTCGATGACCCAAGTATTTAATCATTAGATTATTCATTGCACTCCTTGGAAAAACGATTGTGTTAGTGGTATTCGATAATTTCGGGCTGAATCTCTGAGTTGCAGGGTTTTTTTTTTCTTGTAATATTAGATACAACTGGACAGCAACGAGCAAAAACTTTTTGATCATCGAACAACGCAATTTTTAATTTGCAAACCCTCAGTAAAACATGAATTCCGACCAATTGTTGTATCAAACCATATACCAATTTTTCGAACTATGATTTTACTACCCATCGGCGTTCGCTTTTCGAGTGGATAATAAAAGAGGGATTGATAAGATGCAAGGCAAGGAATGAATGAGGAGTTAAAAAGTCTGCACAAAGAAAAAATTGATCCACGAAAGGATGAGGAGCTGGAGAGGGTGGGTTGCCAAAATCGGCGCCATAGGGACGACTGTCGAATCGAAAGACAAAAGAAATAACAAAAAAAAAAACCTAGAAGAGTTTTACCGATTTGTGAAATGGTGATTGACGTTCACAATGATGAAAAAATAACGTAGCAGTCACTGATCGATGATTCATGATTAACACCCTTCACGAAATCCTCGAAATTCCTCCTCGCAAACTCGGGACAATATACGAGTCGCATCGACGAAAAACGTCGTGGAGGAAATTTTGAAGAATGAGAAGAAAAAAACGAAGAAATAATACAGATGAAAAATAATATCTCATTACCTTATTCGAAGTCGAAAAATCCAAAGGTCTCGTCTGGGTTGCAGCTTCTGTGAATTACGCTGCACCCCGGGCACCGGTTTAACGAACAACAACGCGTTGAATTGCCTCACTCTTCGTTCAATTCAGGGCCACGAGGCAATCGTACGTCGACAAATCGCGACGTAAAACCTTTGCGAAAACAATTAAAATCTAATATCACTATTCTTTGCACTCCGGAGAACGAAGATACCGCGGCCATGCAGTTGCAGAATTTTTTCTTCTATCTAATTCGCATCGCTACTAACGCGACGCAGTACCTCTTTGTTCGTTTAAGGAAATAACTCGCGTCGTTATTGCCTCCCCGTGAAGAAAAAAGTGGCTGAATTATTTTTCCAAACTAACGCGAATTAGATTTTATACTTCAAGATTATATGAATTAATTATCCACCTCAAAACTCCGTCCGTGGAAAGGAGGAACGATTTATTGCGACTCTCGTTCACGTAGACGACGCGACGTTGAGTGTGTCGGGTTACGAAGCCAAGCGGGCGTCGTGACCCAGAGGTAAACAAACCGCGCTAGTGTTGTCATTGTTCTTGGATTCGACCGAGTGGTCGGGGAAAGTGAGAAAAACATGCGACAAAATTTGAGGGTAGTACGAATTGAAGTCAAACCGAATACCCAAAGAACGGAAATGCGCTTGTTAATTCTACCGATGCGCTAATGGCTGTCTCTGTGCACACGTGCAAAAGAATTGAATGAACGAATGAATGAATAAAAAAAAAAAAAAAAACCGAATCAAAATTCGCTGCGAATTTCGGATTGTGTTTTAGCGTATTATGTGAAACAGACGTATATGTATACCTGTATATCGAATTCCTCTTAACGTAATAGATCGTGGTTTCTGTGCGGTTGGGACATCTCAAGATCCGATTACCTCCAGCAGTCAAGCCCAACTAGGTTCCATCGCATTAGGATGTAATTTCCCAGCAGAATCTCACGGCGACCGCCTGAAATTCAATAATAAGCACCGGTTAATTGATGCACTGCGAAATGCAGGTAGAGCTCGGGACGGGTGAGGAACTTAACGAACCCCATGAACTTGAACTAGATGTACGTACGTACGCGCTAAGTAGAAGTAGGATGAGAACTTTAATTTGTCAGAGAATGTTAGATTCAGAATCTCCTCCCACTCTCTACGTTTAACCGAATTAAAACTTTGTTAACATACTTGTACGTACACGTGCACGGATATCCGACCTGAAATTGCTAAATTCAAGGAGTACGCGATAAACCGATGAATTATTAAAATCAACCGATGACCGCAGTTTGTATCGCACCGTTGGATTATCAGGGCAACGTAGTCACCCGAATTTAGAAAACGGGACCGCGTTCGCCCATCTCATCAGTAGACGTGTCACTCAGGAGATGAGAGAGAGAGAGACTCCTCTTCATCGAAATTAGAACTTTACGTTAACGTCATCGTTCCCTAAACTCCGCTACACACGCGCCGCGTTTTACGACGATATGATATTCGGGGAAAACTGATATTCCGTAAGGAATTTCGAAAATTCGGGAGTACGTTCATTGAGAAATTCCCTACCAACTACGACCAAGTTTTGAGCACCGTCAGCCCCTATTTTGTCACGTTTCGTAGTTCGGCAATAAAAAATCGTGGATCCAAAGACCGGTGGATGCGTACGGTCGTTGGTGGGAGATCGATGGAGCGAATTGAAATACGTCGGACGTGTTCGGATATTTTTTTTTTCTGTCATCATTTCGGGATGAAATTTTCCTCCGGAAACACCCGGGTGAGAACTGGATGTCCCAGCACAATTAACGGAGATGTCAGCCCGCGTTGTTTCTGGTTATTCGGAACATTGTATAGACTTGTAAACTAAATAATGCCGCGGTGCCACCGCTGGAAGAGGTTGTACAACCGTGTGTTGAATAATCCAGTGATACGAAATGCTGCACCACAGCGGTACGACGTACCCGTGAATCTAGGATGAACGTACGTGCGTTGATTTATCGATTGTTTTCCGCGTGGAGACGACTCACTCCGAGCCCGAAATACGCGTGCGATTTTTACTAGAGCATAAATTTTTTTCGGTCGTATTTGTCTTCGAAGAGAGAAGTATGGCGTTTCGGTGGAGAAACGTCGCGATTCATTCATTATTTATTAATTACACGATGTGGGAGAATCGATTTTTCGAAAACTGGGCAGAACGAATCTTAAACTTTTCACCGCTCCTTCGGAATCCCCTTTCCAACGTTTCGGAACAAAGCTATGTCACGAAGAGAAAAGTAAACGAGGCGAGGCTACCTTAAAATTCATTGAACGTGAAACAAAAGCTATTCCTCGCTCGAGGCAGCCGAGGGTGAAATGGTCGACGATATTAGTAGCGATATCGCGAACCTCCCGATGATTTTGCTGCCCTTTTTTTTGTTCCGCTCGGATTTCGACGCCGGTTTCGAGTCCGATGAAAATGCGTCGAAAACAGCCGGCGCTTAAATCAAATAACACTTGATTAGCTTACGGACCGGAGTACCGCGACCATCCACGTTTCGTTCAATATTGGCTAATCGACGAGTCAACTTGCAAATTGCTCCTTAGTCGAAATTTCGGTAGGCGGAAAAATTAACAGTTCGCAAATTAAATCGGCGCCAGTTTCAATGTGAGCGTGAGGATAATGGAATCTTCATTTTTATCCAGTCTCCCTTCAAACGTTTGATTTAATCGCAATTCCGGTGATGAATACACTTTGAGTACCAATGAGAAAAGTCTCGTATACAATCGACAATACCACCGCCCCAATTTTTTCCGACATCGAGGAGCTGCTAACAATTCACGAGCTAATCCTCGAGATCCGCGGGTTTTCAACATCGACGTTCAATTTCACAGAGGATTTCCCGACGGTCGCGGACCACATGACCAATCGCTACCCCTTCGAAACCCCTTCCTTTTAAAAATCTTGCAACACGTACGATAAATTAGTACGGAAGGTATTATACCTGGTCGCATATTCGGAATTCGATCAATCAATTTGAATTCCGTTAGAGACTGAAATCCGCTCAAGGTCAAGGAGTAATTCATCTGAATTCTAATGGCTGCGGTCAGTAGAGCGAACGTAATCAACCAGCTGGCTGTTGCACGGGATCGCTTCCCTGCCGTCGAGCTTCTCTAACGAGGTTCCGCTGCTGCGGATCTCGCTCGCTCACTTATACCTATATACCTACATATCCTGCACGGACATCCGCTCCGAACAACCTTGACCCATTTCCAGATTTTCCTCCTCGAACGGAAATCGAAAATCACCGAGTTCACTCTCCCTCGTCGAACGAACGACTCTTTATGCTCGGCTTATTATCCAAAAATAATTGCCGAGACGGACTTGTTTATTAATTTCTCTCCCTCGATCTCCCGATCCCGATTCACGTCAACGTCGTTGAAATCCGTTTCATTTTTCACGTGCTCCGTAACAACCGAATCCGACAACGGCCGACTGAAAATCCTCCTAGGAAATGAACGGTTGTATGTTGTGCACATAAGTCGCGGTGCGGTCAACAAAAGAGTCGCAAAGCCGAGGGAACCTGGAACAACGGAATTCGCCGGGACACCGCCCTCGGTATGCAGCGGATCTCGGAGATCTGATCGCAGCCAAGAATTATTAGGGGTCCGGGTAATCCGCGGTCGCGGTTACGTTCGCCCGCGAAATGTTTAGCTCGTAGAGACGTCGCCCGAAACAACATCTGACGCGACACGTACGTGCTTCGTATATCCCTTCGGGGCGAAGGGGTGACGGGGATTTTGACGTAGTCTCGGGGGCGTTTTTTTTTTTTTTCATTCCTTTTGATGTGTAATTAACTTCGCTGCTCTACGACAAACCGAGTGAGTGGGGAAAACTTTCAGCTGGTAACGTCGAGCAACAATTTCTGTTCGAACCAACCTGCAGGTATAATTTAGTAGAGTTCCAGTTTGAACGGTTGATTGGAATTCCTGACAGGCGAGCGAGCGTTAAAATTCTTCGGAAGACTGAATTTCGTTACACCTTCCTCACCGGCGTTCGATGCAGAAGCTTCACTCTTTTCATCCGAAACTGTAGCGAACGTAAATTAACGTGTTGTACGTTCGACGACCAACCTTATCAATGCATTCGGTCAAAAACAGAGCAATTATGCACACGGGTAGCGATGATTATCCGTAATTAGAGATTTCAGAAACTCGCGTCATCCGTAATTCGATCTACGAACGTGACCTGGTCATTTCTATGATCAACTGGATAGCTCTGTCGTCGACGTGAATGGGAAATAATGACTCCGCGATCCTTTAGCGTGAGGAGCTTGTGATCAAGGGTTTGTTAGTAGCTGGGTTCCAATCTTCCGGTGTGTAGAAAAATAGAGGAATGAATGTAATTCAGGAAACGAGGACCGTCCGCTATGCGAAGACGCTTCGAAAGAGATAACGTTCCGTCACACGGTCGGAATAAAGTCGGCGACACGAAGCGCCAAAGGCAGCCGGTACGAAACATTAATTTGCACAATGTACGGCGAAACTGCAAACTGAACGTGGACCAAAATTGCAGACCTCTAAATTTCAACCCCTGACATAACAAGGGATGGTAATTACGTCTGGCACGAGTCGCAACCCCCCCGCAGCTCAGCCCGTTCGAACGTCGAAACTCAATTTTTGGATTAGCGAAACGAACGAGGGGTGGTTCTGGACGCCCTTGCGCGACATTCCGAAGCGATTGCTTTAAAACCAGAAGCTGCCTCGATGCGAGCCAACGGGGGACACGGATGTTGAATTTTTTACCAACGATATAAAATATCCTCTACAAGGAGGACCACGTTCTAATTAGTACATTTAGTACAATCGGACATTTTTCCAGTTCGAGGTCGGGACGTTGGATTACGTCTTCGGTTGTTATTGTATAACAACCCGGTATTTTATATTCCACCACTTTTTGTCGTTAAAGTTATTCTTCATCGCCTGCCTTTCCAATTCCTTTCTTCCTCACCGAAATTTATAAGTCAATAACGAGCGCTTTTCAATTGCTTCATTTACTTTACATTCATTTTCGAGGTATGCGAAATACATCGCGATCGGATGGGACAAAATATAAAAATGGAAGAGTAGAATCCACGGGACTATCTTCGCCGATCGTTTGTTTGGAAATGGGATCCGAAGCGCGCTGAAAACCCGTCGATATCTGGACGTACGTGCGGCGGAGCGGTCCGGATGATCCGAAGGAAATAGGGGGTACTTATAGTTCCTGACCTTTGCCCTTCAACCCTTGAACCGAATGTCAGACTCCCGGCATTTTTAGCGATGAAAGTATATCGCCCCTGAATAGTTGAGACCTTTAGGCGCAAACATCTGCGTTTTCAGTCCTCGCGCACTTAGGCAAGAGAAAATGTATAGGATGTGACGAAATGCGGAGTCGAGAAGGTCTCGGGATCCCGAGAACGGTGTTTCACCTTTAATTCGGAGGGGAATTCTTCTGGGCCCTCGGGGCTAAAGAACAATATTAAAAAATAGTCAAACAATGAGCTCTGTTTACTTTGGAGGCTTCATCTTTTCCGCGGTGCTTCTTTTTCACGTTAAAAGAATAAAGGACAGCTGATGAAAATGGCTTCGAGAAAAAGTGCCGTGAACCAGAAAGAAGAAATCACGGTGTGCACCGCTGCTACCTTTTACCGTCCGAGAAGTGAGCCGCGAATAATGTGAATTTTGGTAAATCGCGCGACGAAGAAATAATTGCATTCACGGCATGAACATCGCGCTCGTTTCGCAATTCGCATTAGAATTTAGCACGGCGAAGTGACGCGTAATAGAAACACGCAGTTGTTCCAGAAGTTTGGAACCTTGCTAATCCATTTCAACTTTTGTCATTAAACCCGTCAACAAAATTACGATATCGTTGGAAAAAAATTAACGGCACACCCCCCCGCCGCCGCCATATTCCAATGTAAATTTCCGTTACCAGCTCCGAATCCGGTCGATCGTTCGGCCTCTCCGCGTCGGCGACCGAAATGGCACCGAAGAAAAAACCGCGCGTTTGTCAATCGCGATTCGGGGCGTCAAACACGTCGGAAGATAATTTCTGGAATACCGATATCTCGCAAACGATACTGCACCGACTCCGCCCCCGAGTTCACGGTTCCTCTCAAATCATCGACAAAGTTTTTCCGCCAAAAAAACGTTACAAAGGAGCGAGCGACCCGGCGATAAAAAGATGTTACGGCCGTAAAACGAGACGACGAGGAGGTGCTCGCCGCGGAAATTGGCGGACGAATTTTTCACCGCAAGCGGCGGGAGACGTCAAAGCCAGAAATACGTTCGCGGACTCGAATCAATCCGCGGATATTTTCGCCCCGCAAGATTCCTCGGGCGACACGAGCCGGGGAAAGCAGTCCTCGTTCGTTCAGTCGATAATGGAATACGTTATCTCCACATTTCGAGGAGGTGAGCCCGAGGGAAATAGTAAAACTTAAAAACCAAAATACGTTTGTGCCGACGCGAAGTCCACTTTTCCGCGCGATCGATTTGCGTTTCAATAATTTCGTAACGTCGTTCGCAGGCACGAGGTGGGCAGCTAGGTGCGTCTGCCGGGCTTTTAAATTGGACGGCAAAAACCGGCGGGGTGGCTCGAGGATACCGAAAAAAGAAGACGGGATTCGCGATGCGATATCTCCGTCGCGTATAACAGAAAGCGGAAGTCGTATAACGGATAAGAGGAAGATAAAGCGGTGCACCGCAAACGACAAGAGCAATCATCGGGAACTCGAGGGTAGAACGAGAAGCTGCAGCGTAACAGGAAATTTCCCCCGCAAAGAAAATCCCGGAAGTTTGCGTTCAGCGTCGAAAGAGGGTAGCAGAGATTGTCGTTGCAGAGTTAGAAATGCGCGATGTCAAACTTCGGTCAGTAACGGCGACGTTTTAAAGAAAGGCAAAGTGCATCACGCAAAGTCCACCTCGAACCACTTCGGTGGAAGGAAAAAGAAGAGGGGACGTAAAAAATGGATCGTTCCCAGGACTGGCGGGTAAAGAATGAAAAGAAATTAGTTGCAAAAAAAATTACGTCCGATATCTGGTGTGAACCGCCGCAGCTCCGCGTTGAGATAATATTTTCGTTAAATTCCGACCGCACCGGTCTCGTGTTTTATCAGGTCCCTCGCTTTATTTTACCAGGTATAACAAAACGCCAGCGCTCTTACCTCAGCGTCATTATCAGATCAGAGACAGTCTCGAGCTGATCAAGTTGGAAAATATTATCGAGGATATCGGAAGCGGGGAACAGACGGCGGAGGAAGGGGGAAAAAAATTTCCATCCAAATTTGACGACGGGAACAAAACGGAGGAACCGAGCAATCGAACGATCGATTTCGATCAGCCGGATGAGAACGACGAGGAGTTCTCCGAAACTCCGACGATTCGGGACCCCAGTTACGGTGACGAAATCGAGGAACACTAGAATTAGAACTGCAATATCGTAACGTCGCACCTACGCTTAATCTCTCGTTGAAGATACTCGTTTTTCGAACAACGAATCTGAGAGTTCGTCCGTCAATAATCGCCATGCAAAATATATTTTATAATTAACGTTAACGTTAATTAAAATGAAAAACTTATCGTCGTGTCACGCGAGTGTCGCGGTCCGCCAGATACTCACTACACATTATACGTATACACGCAACGTGGTTGTCCTCTGTAATGTGAAAATGTATGTATTGTGTTATAAAAAAAAGTCTTTGACACCGTTTGGCAACCTTTTACGTTTGACGTTTGCGCCCATTTCTCGTCTCCTTTTTCTGAACCTTTTTCTAATTATTTTTTCTTTTCTTTTTTCACCAGAGAACGCGCACGTTACTCGCATCAACATACCAGTCGCACGTTTTTTTGTTAACCGGGATTTTAATTTCGTCCGACTCTCTCTCTGATATGGGAGCATCGGTTTTTCATGTGAAAATACGAGGTGCGAACGGTAAGTCAGCCCTAACTACCGCTTCGGATGCGGCGCTGTAATAAGCGGGGTGTTAAAATTCGGCCGATTTTTTCGATCATCCGTGGGCAATTTTCGGTCTCGTTTTTACGCGTTGGGCGTAAATAACGGTTATTATTGTTGTTGGACAGGCGAAACTGAACGCAACGAGCAAAGCGACGTGAATCACGTTCAGCTGAATCGCAGTAGCCGAAATACCTAATTTCGAAATTCGTATTAAAAAGTAAAATAATATCCATCGGGTGATAATTTTTCATTTCTTCACTGTTCAACTCCGACTACGCGGGTATGTGATAAGCCCAAGTCATTTCTATGAACTGATTTCGCGTTCGAATAATAATTTCCCCTTATTTATTCACGCTGCGCGAAAACGGTCGGGATAATTTTAGTCTAGGGAAAATATTTTTGCGGATCGTCGTATACCAACGTGCACGCAGACTTTTGTTACGCACAAATGTATCAATTTGAAAAAATTGGGCTCCGTAACTTTAAGACGTTTTCTGCAGCAGACGCGAGCTCGTTATAAGATAGGGCCGGCGTGCACAAAGAAACGTCTGACGTAAATAATTCAATGAAAATATTTTTCTCATCTTTAACTGACGACGTACAAGTTTCGGGGTTTCGATATACCCAACTGCGTGAGAGGAACTCGCGACCGGATTACTCCTAATCTGAAATATGCCGTTATCATATTCTTATATTCTTGTATTCTCGAACTCGCTATTTCACCGCGCACTTCAGACTTCGGACAGTTTGCTATTTGTTTTGTAAATCATGACCGCGATTTCCGCAAAATTTTTTTCATCGCGTAAAATAAAGTTTTAAAGCTGGAACAAATTGCCGTCCCGATTAATTCGAGAATGTCGTCGAGCAGCAAAAATCGCGAGAAGGTCAGAAAATTTTCAGATTACTACAGTCGTAGCGCATCCTTGAAACGCAAGTATCCCGTCGAGCTGCCAAAAATTTCCTTTGAAACGTTGTCGATTTTTTAAACGAGAAACCCCGTTCGTATCCCTCAGGGAAACGGCGCGACAAGAAATACGTGTGCGAAGCTCTTTCGTTCGGAATCGACACGGGCTACCTGGTGCCCTCGAACTCCGACGGTCAGGTGCTCCGCGTTTCGTCGGCCCTTCGAAGTTTCGTAGAGCAAAAAGACGCCGTTAGCGACGGTGAGCGGGGAATGAGACAAAAACTTCGAAGGGGGAGCAGAACTTGCACGAGCGAGGAACGGAAGCTCCTCCGTCGCCGAGGAGATTTAAGCGCTCGAAAGAGAACGAGATCTCCGTCATCCGCACCTAGCAGCGCCTCGTCGGCCCAACGTTCGCCCAATAAGTCGAGGACAAAGAAGCCGAAATATGGAAAGAGGATAAGAAAGCACAAGTCGAGGTGCTCCCGTTTGTTATTCTTCGACTCGTGCGACGAATGGTGAACATTTTTTTTTTTTTTATTCAAACTTATTTCAGGAACGAACCGAAGAAGAAGCTGAGGAAACGCGGGCGACCGAGGACTCGCTTCAGCTCGGCGAAAATCAAGCCGGAAACAACCCGCGCTTGTGTCGATTCGGAAAAGCAAGATGAAACCGATAGGGTGGCTCGAGATCCGAAGGGGGGACCGTCGACGCCTTTGGGATCGGAGAGGGATACCTCGAAGTCGATTGAAAATGAAAAACTCTCCGATCCCTCGATCGACGAGAGCAACGGCTCCGAAGAAATTTCAGGGGCTAGAGAAAATTAGGTCGTGAAGGAGGAGGGTCGGCAATGTGATGTGGATAGAGATAATCAGTCGTGTGCTCGTTTATGATGTATTTATTCGTTGCGGTGGTCGAGAGCGAAATAAAAGCCTATTAACACAATCTGCCCGCCAGTGTTTAATCGCCTCGACGAAAGGGTGAGTTTTGAGAAAAAAAAAAAACGGTAATAACTATCGGAGGATCACAGTTTCAGCGATTGCAATTATTTTACTAATTTCACGCTGCGCTGCACGACTCGCGGGTCGCTCATAAGTCGAGTTCTGACTAATTAATTTTCTTCTCTGACCTACCTCATTCAAAATTCAATTCCGTAATTCCAAAGAGTCAGCAGCTGAAACTATACATATATGTATATCTGCTCTACACCGAGCAGAACCCATACCCACAGAGAATCACATTATGCAAAGTAAAAGTTGCACCATCCGAAACGACGCATCTCGCGTAATTGAACCGTGGTACTTTCACCGGGGGATCCGCATCTGGGCTTCAAAGAAATGGGAAGAATACTCGCTGGATTCTTTTTACAGATTCTTATTGAAATAACGGTACACAATCGCGCTTTATCTTCTCATCCGTTTAAAGAAAACGGTAACATCGAACGATCGGAATTTAGACACCCGAATTTTTTTCTCGTCTCCGAAACAACCCCGGTTTGAAGAAACCCGGATTACGACTGACGTAATACCTTTGAAATTTTCCAAACTTTTAATCTATCTTCCCAAGAAACGTTCTCGTCTCAGAGGATCTTTCGCCACCGTAACTTATTACCAATCCATGAGATCGGAGACAAGGGTTTCCGAAAAGAAACGAAAAACGAAGCAAAAAGAGAAAAAAAAAAAACACGGGCATTCCACCGGTTCCGACCGGGCAAAAAAAAAAGAGCAGAAAAACCAGGGTATTTCGAGTACCTGCTCCATGAAACCCCGCTGGATAATGCAAACATGGATAGGGTGATCGTCCTGGTGACGTTTGCACGGGGGAAATTTTTGGCACTGTGGCTGGTGGCGAAGAGGAATTCTGATACCCGTGACGTAACAGAGAACGATCTGTCACAATTCGTCCAACGTCAGATTAAAGAGGGCCAGGAATTTCGTCTCGCGAATTTGTTGGAACCATTTTTACACCCTGATCGTATCGAATTGCCGTAATCGTTCCGAATCAAACGACTAAATTGGCAAATACTTCGAACGAATATCGTGCGAACCTTGGACGATTCTTTTTTAATTCGCCTTAGATTCGATCGAAGTAATCGTGAGCACAGCGAGACGTGGAACAAAAAAATCAAAGGGCCTCTTCTCGTCGACCGACGGATATCGAGGCGTCCACGAATTGAAAAATACCCTAAAAAATTTTAATCGTAAAAACGGTAGCCAGGGGATAAAATTCGTCGATTTATTAGGGGTAGAAACTGCCGTTCCGTATAACGAGTCGGTGAATTAAAGCGAAACCGAAACTAAAACGATCGGAGTACGGCGAATATCGTAAAAGTTTTGCGAAACGATAAACCGGACCGGATATAAAAATCGGAATTGTAACGCGCGGCGTAATATGCCGGTAAGTCCGAGACCCTGACCCGCGCTCGCGGTATTTTCTACCTTAGAGAACCAAACGGAACGAACATCTCGTCAGAGGGTGTTTGCCAAGGGATTCGTGACGCCCGGATTTAGCGGGGATTTAATCCGCGAGGAGTAAGATTTCCGGGGATGCACGTGCACCACAATTTACTTGGTCCAAAAATCGGTGCGCATCGATGTCACGGCGAAACCCATTAGCCCCTCTAAATTCGGTACATTTTCGGCAATTCGTGAACGAAGAGCCCTGTTTGGAAAGCGAGTTGGTGTTTTTCGTTCGATTCGGAGGAGGATAACTTTTTCCCCCTCTTGTCTCGGACCTGGTAGTACGGGAACGGAAGTCACGTATCGACTCTAGGACATCACGTAGGTGTCTAGCACGTGGTGGCAATTTATCTCTGTAGACACACACTCGCACGTATGCAAAAAAAGAAACGAAATGAGGATAAAGTAAAATAGGACTCGGTAGCATTCGCTCTGTATTTTTTCTCTCTCTATTTTCGTAGCCCTACTCGAAGCATAACCGTCGATGAGCGACCCGAACACGCTGGTAAAATGGATAAAATTCTTTCGGTCGTTACGTACGCACGTCATCGACTCGTGGCAACGTCAGACGTCGAACGTCGCGCGAATCTCGCGGAGTATAGAGCTCGGCTGATACATGACTCGTCGTTCCTCGATTTTTCCCTTTTTCTTTTCTTCGCTTATGGATTGACCACACCCAAGTTATGGGACGATGTTTCACCACCCTTACGACGAACACGATACAGAGGTGGAGGGATTCTGTTTCATCGGATCCAACGAAATTCTTGCACTTCGTACAGACGTATCGAGATATCGATTAACCCCCGTCCGGCCCATCGACCCTCCGGAGAAAATCGTTGCATAATAAGCCAACGGGATGCGCGAATTTTCTTTTCAAGTCGCGGATTTAAAGTTTTTTGTTCTTCTTAAAATTGGCGAAATTCCGCTTTTCATAATTTCGGCGACTGCTCCAAGGACCCGGCTAACGTAATACCCGGAATTATTCTGTCGCGTGATAATGGAGAGAGACGATGAAACGCCGTTGTACCTACATTTATACCAATCTATGTTTGTAACAACGCTTTAAATATACGATGAAACCGACCCTGAAATTACCCGAACATGCTAATGAACCCATCCCCGGGAATTATTATTATTCATCCGCGTATTATTGTACCTTTTGCCGGCTCCTCCGCCGCGGTCCAATAATCCAGGGAACGTCTAACTTATAATTTTTTCGCATTATTTTACGCGGGCGGAGTCTTCTTCTCTTTGACTCGTGAAACCGCGGAGTTCGTGGCTCTTGTTCCGCACCGCATGCGGGCTGTTCGGTGACGCTTAGCAACGTTGCGATACACGTGACTCCGTTTTAATTAATTGCCCGAAATGATCCGCGCCACCGAACCATAATTGAATTTTGGTTCACCCCCCCTCTAGCCCCCCGTAATTGCGAATCACTCGCCAGACAATCGCGAACGGTGCAGGTTGAACTCGTCGCAGCGAAGATCGACGGTGAACAGATAAAAGTAAAAAGTGAAAGTTCGTTATTTCGATGGAAGAATTACGGTGCCGTGGAATCAATGAAACGAAAAAAACCTAGCAGCCGTTAGCAACGAATTATAAAGATAAGAATTCTGGCTCTAATCTTCAATCGGCATGACCTCGGTTCTTTTCTCTTTTTAGTCAGGGTTTTCGTTACCGATGCGGGTGGCGTTTGCGAAGACGGCCAATTTCCACTCTGCGTTACATCCGCACCGATGAATAAAAAACTTGTCAACTTCCTAAACGGCTTCCAGCGTGTTTCGGTCAAAGAAAAAAAAGCAGGAAAAAAGCAACTAATTTTTGATAACACCTATCTGAAGGGAGCTGGTAATCCTTACTTCACCGGGTCGATTCGAGGAGAAAAACTTGATCCGAGTTTAGCGGAGGAATAATAAAAAAAAGTTTAACGCCTCTTTCAATTAGTTTCAAAGTGCGCCAAGTATTGGCGAAAGAACGAGAAAAAAAAAAAAAAAAAAAGGGGTGCCGAGGGTGGAATGTGAACGGACACGTCCTCGAAATGATTCCTCGCGCAGCTTTACCTTCGTTTCTAAGGATGTCAGAGAGTTATTCGAAGAGAAACGTCCTGAGCCGGCTGAAACTAAAAGCTACACTTCGACGACCGTTACTACTTCTTCGCGACGTCTTCCTCCGGATTGTTTCGTATAATACGAACGGATGGATGGATAAGCTGGGGATAAAACAGCTGCCAGGTTGTCCGCCGGTGGCTTAACCGTCCCCGTAGTAAAAGTACCGACGCCTCGCGTTATTCTACCCGTAATTACAATGGTTTTCGTGTTTTCTTCCACCACCGGACGCGAGACGGGATTTATTTAAATTAAAAAATATTACGCGCAATACCGTAAAACTTCAATTAGGGAGCGCGTACCGAACGCCCCACGCCCCGCGGGATTCTCCCTGAAGAGAAAAAAGAAAACGATACCGGAAGCACTTTTCGGCTGTATGAATCAAAAAAAAAAAATAGAGCATGACTCGGTTGAGCTTGCGAATAAAATGACAATGATACCGAACGTGCGTGAACCTCCTGTCAACATATTACAGCGTTTCCACTTCCCACTTCACGGGCTGCGAGGGCTAATGGAGAGGATAATTTTAATCCGGTCGCGTATCGGGTTTGGGAAAAAGCTGCGGCGGGATGACGAAGCGAGCTATGAATCTAACCACGCACACGGTGTAAAAATAATCATATCGCCCGTTCCGAAGTCCTTGGGGAAGGTAAAAAAAAAAAGTCGCTCGAGGTTTTCCTGGTGTGCAAACGGACGAAGAACCCGACCGCGTCTGATAGCCTCGAGTAAATTTTTTTTTTTTTTTTTTTTTCTCCTCTCTTTATCTATTCGGTTTGGCGAAGTAGAGCGCGGATCGGCGGTTCCGCGCGAGCGGTACACCAGAATCTAACTCGTGTGGCGGTCACCGGGAGATGACCTGACCTTGGTAACCGTGAACTCCCGAAATTTATGCGGGCACGGGGTGTTCCGTTATCTCTTTCTCGAATAGGGGCGACGCCGAGTCCGTCTCTTTTCCCACGTTCTCTCGCGAATCGATTTCGGTGGCGGTGCATAAGGACGCTGTAAAATAGAGTGTACGCGGTGTGCGTCGCCTACGTCCGTGTGGACACGATCCCACCTACGGTACCGCCACCACCAGCTTTCCGACATTTCCCGCTTTTTCGTCGACGCCTGCGCCGAATCTGGATTCAAATTCGTACGCGCGTAGGGGTGCGAGTTCTCCCGACTCGAGGCACCGTTTCAGTTTACACGCGACTTCGCGACCGATAACCACGGGGGTGAGCACGAGCCACCCTTTCTTTCGTTTCAAATTTTCAAACAATCGCTCCCTCGAAGTCCTTAGAAAACTAATGCGGCCTACCGCGTCGTCGATTCGCTCGACCTTATCGATCACAGTGGACGCCTTCGCTCCCAAAATATATCCAGTGAAGGGGTGAAAATTTGGAGAAAAAAAAAAAAAAAATTAAAAAAAAAACGTCGGGGAAGATTGTCAAAAATCGTCAGAATAATTGTGCTACTTTTTTTTGGACCGTCACGTGCGACGAACTGGTTGATTTCAGTGAGAAGCGGTTACGCTCTTCAACTGCGGTCGTAAGTCTGTTTCTGTGAAGAATCATGTAATTATTTTTGAATCCAAATCGGAATTTTTAGGCTTTATTTTTTGGAAAGAAGAAAATTTGCGAATTTTTATTATGGACACAGACGTCGCGTGATGTAAGCGGAATTATCGGGCTACTTGAGTGAATTCGTAGCTTTCGGTTGAGCGGTGAATTAGAATATGGTAGGAAAATTGGAATCGTTGTGACCGTGAATTTGCTGTTTTGGAACCGCTGGATTACCTTTGCGCCAGACCTTTGCAATTAAATATAACGGTGCGGTTCGCGTGTCGCATATATTCGGCCGGATAAGTCGGTTAACTATAATATGCTCGACAAACGGAATAAGCGATGCCGAGTTCTCCACCCAATTTTCCGTTGTCACGTGAATTCGCAATGCCTCCTATAAAGCCAGGTTTAAATGACTCGTCGGACTTCATTGTCTAAAATTAAAGAGCGAAAGAGTTCGCGCGAATGGAATTTTTGTGAAGAGTCGGCAGGAAGATCAAAACCGTCTCAAGTATCCAAAATATAAATTATCGATTTCGACGGTTCTCAAGAATCCGATTTCGCTGACAGACCGCGGACGTGATTCGTGACTTTCGAACGAACAAAATATCCCAAACGGGAATTCGGAGGAGAGTTGTTCATTTTTTCGCCGAACCTGTGCGTATCGTCGAACCTCCCCATAGGATTTTCCCTGTTTTGTCGCAGCGGATAACTTCGCGACGAGAATCCCGATTTTTTTTTCCACATCACTTCGTGCCCGAAGGGTGGAAACGCGGTGAAAACGAACGAACTCCAGTGACATTATGGGGAATGAGTTATTCGAATTTTCTATTTCGCCTACTGTATTATCTCGGCGGCAAGACTGCTTTACATAACACGCACTGTTTGAATTTTCTCATGCGCATATACCGAGGATATAAATAACGCCGGCATCGGGCCATCGCCGCACGGCAAAATTGCTGCTGCTCCACCAAAGGGATATAATATACCGTGGCTGTCTGGGTAAAAATTCTCATATTAATGCGCATCCCTTCGCAAAAAAAGGTGAAAGTTCGCACGAGAATTTTGGGTAACCTGCATAATCGCCAAAATAGAAGAAACGAAAAATGTCTAGCGTCAAAATGCATCCACGGTATTGTTGAAAATATTGTTTTCTGATTCAACAACTCGCGGGGGTATTTAGAAAATAATGTCAGCCGATTACCGAAGCAAATAGTGGATCGTAAACTTACGATAAAAGTCAGGTGATACGCTATACGTAGCCGGAAAAACGATTCGCGTGGGAGTTCCCGAAGCATCAATTGCCCAAGGATTGTTCTTTCCAGGATTCTCTTCAAGGATTTATTACAAACGTATTCCGCCCCCCGATCGTCTCCTCCACATCTCGAGCAAACTTCCGACACCTTTTATTCAACTTCCCGGAGAGAAAGGTTTCTGCATCATTTCTCCCTTTGTCTTTTCGTGCTTCCTCACCGTCCGCGAAATATCAAAATATCGATAACATCCGCAACGGTACTTTGCAATGTTCATTTCATCTCGCGCACAACGAGCTCAGAGTCGCGAACATTTTAATCGACTTTGAAATTTCGCAAATTACGTTTCCGCAAATGGAATGTCAACGTATCTTTCGGACCTTTGACCGCGGTGAAGATATTCCGGCAAAATTTCCCTACCGACTCATATCACAGTTGTTAAAAGCCTGACCCTTGAGCGCGAAATGAAACTCTAATTCCACCCCTTGTCCACGTAAAAATCAACCAGAAGGGCTCGACTCGGATTTCTCGTATTCCAAATTTTTCATAAAAATCAAAAAAAGCGCAAGAAAAAAGCTCTCCCGTGTTTCGATGTTCCTCCGCGATCGAGTAATCGACTCGGACCGTCGGACCGACCGCCGTTTCGAATCTACGATATTTCAAAGGGGGTACGCGGCGAGTGCGAGTGCTTTTACGATTGAAAGACAACCGGTCATCCGCAAAAACAGAAATAAAAGCGGTGGCACAATCGTCGGACGCAACGAATCGCGAATAGTATTTAATTCAATTTTGCAACACCTATAACGTTATCGCGTCCCACCACTCGTAGTGGTGGCATCGTTACCGAATTCTATCTACACGTATTTCATTGATCGCGTGACTACTGCGACTCGACGGATCGCCAATATCATCGACGCTTTGGTCCGATCGGAGTGACCGGATCTGCTCGTCGAGTCCCGGTCGTCGAGAACCCCCCACCTTTTGAAAAAGCAATCAAATAAAAAGAGAGGGAAAAACGAACCGTGGGGGCCCGCACAAGTGCAGCGCTTTAATTTCCAGCTTCAAGCACGATTTCTACGTCACGCATAAATTATTTCACCAATTATCTCGGGCGCGCACGAACGTAGGGTAGGGCAACGTTGCAACGTGGGCGGGTTTTCGCAGGATGTTAAACGCGGAATGAGCACGTACGTACCGTTGCAACATCGATATCACCGTAATGCGCCAACGTCCGTTGATAATCTGGCGATTTATCAATGAATTACGAATGGACCGGACATATTTGTCCAAGGGGCAGGGGGGGTCGGGGGGGTGGGGGGGTCGCATGTGCTACGTAAAGGTTACATGCATGTTTCATCGTTTCACGTTGTAACGGATACCTGGGGGAATCGGTCGATCCGTCGGACGGCGTTCCGATCACCCCGTGACCTCCGACCGGTCGGCATTGAACTTGAATCGATGGTAAGAGTAACGAATTCGTTGTCGTGTGTTGTTCGCCACGCTCGGTATCGATCGGTCAGCCGGATAGAAGGGGGGTCCTCCGGCGATGCAATTTTTACACCGGTGTCCCCCGATTTTGCGAAGGGAACTCTCGAGACCCCCCGCAGCTTTTTCGGATCTTTAGAATCGTCCGGCGCTATTCTATTCGGTTTCCAGCCAGTCGAAAGTTCCGCTCGTTTCGCAGTCCGGTAAATCGAAAGCTCCAACGTTCGTTCACTTCGTATTCTCTCCGTCACCTTAATACCGCGGAACCTTTTTTTCGCTCTTCTCGTCGCCTCTCGTCCGCCTTATTCTCAGCTGGTAAACAACCTCGTGTAATCGTCGCTCGTCACCCCCAATGCCTTGCCCTCGCGGAATTTGAATAACATTAATATTTTTCACTCTCCTACTTCTCTCCACTCTCCTCGACCCATACACCCGCGTCGCCTGAGTATAATAAAATGTAAATTAGATTTTACTATTTCATGACGAAAAGAAGGAACAACAAAATTTATCAAATACAAAAGATAAGAACTTTCCTCCATCGGATGTACGAGAATCAATTTTTTATTACATGTTTTTTTTCTTTTTTTTTTTTTTTTTTTGTTCGCGAATAATCAGTATCTTTATTTCGCCGATAAGAATACCCACATTCGACGTTCTTTCAGAAAAATAACCGCAGAAGAAGAATGAAATCTAAAGGTCTTACTTTACGGCCGAGATTATTTCTTCCCTTAACCATCGAGTGAAATATCTTTTGTGCGTATTTTATTTTATTTTTTTTTCTTCTCTCGTTTTCTTATTTTTTATTCTCGTATCACCAGCCGTGATCCGCGTACCTGTACCCACAGCGGGATGAGAAGTTCTTCGAAATTGACTCGTACGTCGGACCTATACCGTTGGTCTACCAAACGTGTGCGAAGAAAGGCTGTCACTTTTCCAAGATCGATGGCTACCGCACATCTGTCGCAGTTCAAAGGTGATACGTTGCGAATACCACGGAAGCTCGAGGGAACCCCCCCATCGCCGAAACGGCCTTGTTATTATATTATTTTATTATGTTCTCTTTTTTTTTTTTTTTTTTTTGTTCTTTCTTTCCTCCCCGCTTCTCTTATTCTCTTTCTTTTTAGCCCCCGTGCCAAAACGACGCCGGAGGTTCGACGGCCCGGTGTTATCCGCGCTGTAAATTTAGCCGCGGGGGTGATTTTTCTTTCAGGCAACGTCTCCTCGTCTCGCGGATATATTTCGTCTAGCTCGAACTTTCGCTCGTTCTCACCCTATGTCAGATATTATATTTATACGAGTCACGCTCGTGCACATCCGCAGGTGCCGAAACGACAAACTTCCCTCAGACTCAAGGGTGCCCTCCTCCACCCCCCGCCATTTTTAGTTAAGGACGACAAAAGTCTCGTCAGCGTAGAGACGCGTTCGTCCGCGACGCCTGCGTTTGATTTGGACGTTACGAGTTACTCGCGTTTCATTGAATTAATCACAATTATTATTAAATTCGGTTTATAACGGAGAGCCGAGGAATTAATACGTCATTTTTGTCCGATCGATTTAGCCCCGGTGTCGTTGATCACGAAGTGATTATAAACTTCCCTTCGTTATAACGTTGATTAAAAGTTTCCTTCGTTATGAGGTAAGTCACTCGTTCGTTGGAAACCGAGGGCTTTCGGTTACGAGGACAGACGGAGGATATTATTTCAGTTTAAATATTCATAACTAGCTCTATCGGAAGGTGTTACCTATACTTGTACGTCGATATCGGGAGCACTCTCGAGGTTTTTTTCTGTTTTTTTTTTTTTTTATTTCCGCAGCTACGTTATACCCACCGCGGAACGATCCCTGAAACTCGAAACCTCCACCTCGAGCCTCTCGACTAGGATCTAGGAAAAGGAATATTTTACCCACTAATGACGTGGAGCTTCGGTCACCGCGATTCGGCGGATCTGTGTCCCGACGGAAGATCCGACGACGTCTGAAGGTGGAAAACCAAGAGAAAAAAAAAAAAAGCTCGCAGAAGAAATTAACGGGAACTGGTTGGAAATAAAATACCGCAAACGTAGTGTTTCGTTAGGGAGTTGAATCGTTCTGACAAAAACGGAAATTCCGAAAATTGTCGAAAGAAAATTATACAGAAATGGAAAAGGTCAATGGGGAGCCCGAGAGCGAAATTATGTAGCCTTGAAAACAAGAATGTAAAATGTAAAACAGAATCGATCTAAAACGAGGGTTGTAAAGGGAGTTCGCTGACCCTTGATACGTGTCCAAAAGTTCAGGGAATACAAATCACCTTTGGGGTAGCACGAACGCTTGAAAAATATTGCAGAAGAGGCTTCTGCGGTTCTACGATAAATAACAGGGAGCGAGGTCGTGGAAATTTTCGCGTTCATTCGCGAATGAGAAATTAACCCTTCGGAAATAAGAAAGACTTGCAAATTCAGGACGATTATGCGATTAGCCTTCCATTTGTACATATCGTCGGTATTATAACCAACCCCGCCGTTTATTGCAGCTAACGTGTTACAGAATCGTTACACCTTCACGCAATGGTCGAACGAAAAAAAAAAAAAACCAGCTCGCGTACGTAACCTCCGAACGTTATATTTCGAAGGGCAGAAGTCGACGGTATTAACGCGCGGGTTCTGATACAAAAAGCCTTGACGCTCTAACGGGCGGCATAATTGTATCGCGTTTCGTCGTCGGTATAAAACAGCAGTTGATTACCTGAAACGTCGACGGAATAATCTTGTCGCGCTTCGCGATACCCTCGATACGTCCTTGAACTTTGAAAAATTACCCGTAACGATCAGCGGACGATAGTTGGTGCGGAGTTTTCGGAATTAAGATTTTTTTTTATTTCAATGTTTGAACGTAGGAAAAAAAAATTCACCAACGTTCACGTTACACGTATACCTGTACGTCGTGCCCCGTTGCGTTGGCACGGAGTGGAAAAAAAAAAAAAAGCAAGATGAAAAAGAAAATGAGATGAAAAAAAAAATAAATAAATAAAAGAAGCAAATAGGCAGGGAAATAGAATTTTCTCCGGGTATTCCATTACGTGCAAAAATCGCTTGTTTTGTGAAACAACATTGCTTTGAGTACCGACGCACAGGTGGTTTCGGAAAGTTTTCATTTGATCCGACGTAACGGGTATATTACATAAAGTTTTTTTTTCATATATATATGTATGCGGGAACTTCGACGTCGGTATAATAATAATATTAACGGGAATAATGAGATACAGGTGATATCGGTTAACGACGCGACGTCGCCAATCCGGAAGATTCGGCAGACCTGCGATAATTTTGTATTCGAAATTTCGAGCCGAACGCCTCGCGTACCCGATGCGCATTTCGAAGAACTCCTCCGGGACCCGGCTATGAAAAATGATAAAGCGACGGATCGAACGGTTTCCACGTAATTCACGGTAGCAGAATCGGCGACGCGCACTTCCTGGGCAATCAAGTGGCCTCTAATTAAAGCATCCCATCGAGATCGACTGGAACCGACGTAATCCGTTGGTCGGACTCGAGCGGATCGTCGTTGAAGCAACGAGGAGAGACGGCCTCAAAACTGAAAATTCTACCTCGGAAATGAGAATACTTCGTCACATCCGATCCGGGCAGCGCAGCTTTACTCAAAAATGCTCGAAAACTTTTCTATCCAAGTTTGAAAATTTCACGAAAACTTTTCCCTCGCAACGATCGTGGAAGTGTAAAGCTCTCGCGAATACCTTCCGGCAAACGGTGTACGCTTGCGAGGACTCGGTCACTCCCGCGAAACGTCGCGCCGAAACTCCGTCGCGTCTCTTGTTCGCCCGGAAATCCGAAGGGTGCGAAACGTGTGTGCGCACACCGTGCACACTACTTTCATATTTCGTAATTATTTTCTAAGGTCGTAAACTCGGGCGTGCGTAATGTATTTACCGAGGTATACCCGTCGCCCTCAATGCTCCGGGACCGGGAAGTCGTTAACGAGATTCTCGGCCGAATTACCGGCGAGAAGAGACGGATATTTAGAGACAATATCTGGGCCGCGATGCGCCCCAATCTACCGGAAATCATTGTCGGACGGTTAACGACACCGGCGAAATTCCATCGTCCTACTAACTTGACCTTTGTCCGTCAAACGAGACGAAATAATATCGGCTACCTTGTACGATACACGCCGGACTCTCCGGGCCGCGTAGATCGCGTAACGACGCGAATCGACTCCATTGATTTCCTTGCACCTAGGTCGAGCCCATTAGCGCTCGCCTCGGTCGAAGGATCATTAACAGAAATTACCGGCGTGTTGAATATTCAAGGCAAAGTATGCTGCAAATTGATACACGTACGATGCACTCGTGCACGTAAACGAAGGTGAACCGTTACGGCGTCTTACGTACGACGTATCGAAGAAATCGAACCGCCTCGAATAAGGGAATAAGCTATCGGGAGGGTGAAAAAAGATAAGCTTCTTGTACCTTCACTTCAATTTACGGTGAGGTGACTCTCATCGGCCGGAAATACTCGGACCAACGATTCCCGTAGGTCCGGTTTCGAGATCACCCTCTTTTTACTTTTTACTTTTCCCTGTTTTTTTTTTTCTTTCATTTTTCCTTTTTTTCACCTTTTATCGACGAAGCGTGGGGAGCGGGGCTGCAAACTTGGAAGAAGTACGGGTAATAAACTGCTCTACGAACCGTCGAGGACCCCCGGAATATACGCGGATCCCGTTTTCCATCAGGGCTTTTACCCATCTCTTCTCGGTTTTTTTTTCTCTCCTCCCCTACTCCTTCTGTTGTTTGTCCCCCATTGCCGAACGCTCTTGGATGTCCTCGAGGTGAATGTTACAGATTTTTCTATTCGAACGATCGCTTCATCTATCGCGTAACGCGTCGATCAAACGATTCGTCCGCAACGATCGCGCCTCTATTTTGCGAATAGGTAAATTTTCAAACAGCTCAGACGGCAGAAGCACTACCAGATAACACGGTCGACGCTCGAAGGAATGCTGCTATTTGTTCGGTTCAAGGGCGTCAGCGTTCACTTTGTCTAAACAATGAGAAGCCGTTCGTAGGACGGAATGAAAGCGATTCACTCGAGCTGCATAATTTCTGAACGTAACCCTTTGTCGGTGGAATAAAAGTCACGGTGGATTCACCTCTGCTTTTTTGGTCTCTTCTCGTTTCGCGAAAAGCGCGACACGTTAAAATTAAGGCGAAAAAAATCTCCAAAGTAAATGGGACGAAGGTCGAGGTATAAAACGAAATAAAATGTAACGGACCGCCGCTACATCCGACGGGTTATTCAGTTTCCTGGGCCGAACACGTCATCCTGTTCCGAGCCCTCCAGTAAAATGAAATATTTCATGAGATCGTAACCAAAGTTTGCGATATCTTCCACCCCCCCCCGTTTCGCCTGGAAAACTCTTAATATTTGAACGAGATACGCAGTTGCTACGGAATTCCGTCTACGGATAACGGTCCTCCCATACACACACGCGCGACGATGCACCCCCTTCGAATCCCCCGGAGGTCCGCGCGGCAAAATCAATCTCTAAATCCATCGATATTCTCGAAAAATTGTAATCAGTTGTTCTCTTTTTATTCGTTTCTCCGATCGTCCGCCTTTTGTTGGCGCGGTTATTACTCGCGTACAACGTATCTTCGGGCGAGCACTCCGATTATAATCACGTCGATGCGTCGCTGGATACATTTGACGAGCCAATTGATCGACACGCGAATCCAATAAAGCGGTAGAGGCGAGCGTTATTAACCGTCACGAATTCGGGGTAAATGAAATAATTTTTCTACGGTGGCGAAATGCGATCGAGAGAGAGAGAGAGATCGTACCGAGACGTCGGACGTCCGTTTCGCGGAGTTGATTTCGCGATATTAACCCCCGTGAAACAAGACGGACGACCAACCGAGACGTACCCCGAGAAACCGGACGATGATAATTACAGCCGATCACTCGTCCCCACGTTTCGCATCTATTCTTCGCCGATCGATCTGAACCCCTCGACTTACGAGGGATGATTTTCTACGTCGAAACGACGTGGGATATCCACATTTGAAAGTACGTACGATTTCGGACGAACACATTCACCGGACGTATATTATACAGCGCGAAGGGCAACAATTTCACAGCGAGGATATGAAGTAGTTACGAAAGAAATTGGATAATTTATCACCAGCCCCCGTTACTTCCGACGTGACTAAATTTTTATAGCGATAAAAACTAGTTTCCTCTGTTCTTTCTGTCTTTTTTTTTTTTCTTTTCTTTTTCTTTTGAATTAGTTAGAATGAATTATTGACAACGCAGGGTAACACGCACGCGTCACTGGGGTATAACGATGTTCCGAGAATAATGAGACGTTCTTTCCACCAATTAATTTATCAGCAGACCGTAACGGCGGACTGCTAACCCGGACTGGCAAAAAGACTGAGAGACAAGGGGGGAGAGAAGAAAAAAAAAAACAAATTGTTAAGTTTCTTGGAAGAATCTGAAAAATCCTTACGACCCTGTTTATTAGCTTCGGGCTAATCAGGCGAGACCGGGCACTCAAATCGATGCGAAAATAAACGAACGAGTTTCTACCCCCCCGCCCTCCCCGACCGACTCCAATTGCGTTTTAGAGGGTGTGTTACGCACGTTGGGAAAAGGGTCAGCCGAAACGGAGGTGGAATTAGAGTTTCTCTAACTCCATTGCTAAGCGTGATAGCAAAACAGTGTTAACGAGGAAAACAATGTGACCCTGTGTCAAGCAGTCCGGCGGGCAAAGCCGTCGGCTATGAGTATCAGAGAGAAATAGAGGAAAAAATACCTACCACTTCTTCGCCTCGTTACCTCCTCACGTATTACACGCGGTGAAATGGGACCGTACGACAACCGGCATCGTTTAAACTTTTAATCAACCGACACGCGGCATATCGTTACGCGGTATAATAAATACGAAGTAAAAAAAGAAAAAAAAAAGAGAGAGAAAAAAGGAACGCTCTCATTGTCTCGGATAAAAAAAGAAGAAAAATTACACAACTATTATACACTGTATGAGCTACACCGTGCGTGTCAGCCTTTCATTAAACTCGACCCTATAGGGTATCCTCGCAACAAACGAGCCAATTACCTCAATTATATAGCTCACTTACATTTTCACGGCTCTCTTATTCATCCCCAACTTTTCTCTCTATTTTCCTTCATTTCTTGTTTTTTTTTCTTTTTCTTTCAATCGTTTTCATACTCAAAAGCACGTAACTGAAGCGGGACTCGGGAGGGCACCGTTGAAATTTATATAGAGCGTGGCTGACAGTTCGGCCCTTCGCAGGAGACCCGCTCCTTAAATCCGTCGCGAAACGTTTGAATTTCAACGGTATGGAATCTGAAAAAAAAAAAAATAAATAAAAATACGAACAACGTGAATAAAAAAAGGGGGGGGAGCGGGGGCATCTAAGGTGAGAATTTTTCGCTCGCAGCACAAGCGGCGAAGTTCGGTATAATTGTGTAAGAATCGCCTTGCCCCAGTGACCCTGACCCGTAGCGCGAGAATCCGTTTTCCGTGTAGCGCACCGTGGACAGGTAGGGTAGGTGCGGATACCTACAGGTAACCGATATATACGTACGAATGTACATGGATATTGACTCGGACGTATAGAAGTATAAACGGAGAATAAATCTTCGAGGGTTATTCGAGTTACGGAAAAACGTTGTACCATACAGCCCGAATGAAATTCCGACGATATTCCGACGTAACAACTCCGGAGACTCGATGGAATGAGAGCAGCAACTAATCGGAAATAGACGTTCCGCGAGCTTTCTATAAATGGAAATACATCCCTTGGTGACCTTATTATTGTGACCCATTTATACTCACCGTGTAGAGATATGTCTTGTGCGTTTACCTTCGTAAGACAGCTGCCCGGTGTTTTCGAACGATCCGACGGCGATATATCCGGGCACCTGCTGCTTTTCGCGAAATGATTATTTTGCCACGTATTTATTTATTTTTTTTTCCGTGCATCTGACTCGACTGAATCGAAACGAACGAGAGATTTGAAAATTTTCAACTTTGGATAAAACGGCGGTCGCCGATAATTAAAGTTCGACTAAGCGGTGAATCGAATCATGGCATTAACGCGTGAGTTTAGTAAACCATTATCAGTTTGTTCTAGAACGGCAAACTTGGTACGCCGTGAAAATTAGTTTGCTTGTTGGTATTGCGGCGATTTTGGGTTTCGGGGCAACGGTATTTAGGTTACAACCTGCGGAGCTGTTAGATGACGGTGAAAATTTCGACGTTCCACTCCG